>NC_035448.2:172997936-173597936 GCF_002127325.2 Helianthus annuus | reverse complement strand
GAGCTCCTTATCGAACTAAACCCGGATCAGTATATCCTTAAACACTCGCTCGAACCAAACCTGGCAGCCGCGAATCAGCTCCCTTTCAGCGCGTTTTTAAGCGGGATTTTTGTGTTTTTCTTAAGTTTAAACTCACTTTTAACATTAATTAACCAACCACCAACTAACCTAAACCTTCCCTATAAAAACCCATCATAATCCAAGCTCTAAACACTTTACAAACTCATCTAAATCACTCTCAAACACCCTCAATCAGCTCCAAATTCGGAGTTTTGGACAGATTCGACTCAAGTTCTTCAAACAAGCATAACTTCTTCGTTTCTTGTCCGTTTTAGCTCATTCTTTTTCCTATGTGCTTGGATTTTCCTTAGCTTCGATTCCAAGGGTTTTTCACAGTAAATAAGTCCCTGGAACTCCGGCAAAAAGGCTCCAAAGTCCACTGATTGTTTTTGTTTTCATGAAATCTTTGTTAAACTTAACCAAACTTGAGTTTTCTCATCTCAAACCTATGTCCTAATGCTCATAATCAAATGAATGGTTAGTTGGGCTTAAAAACAAGGTTGAGACACTTAAAATCAGAGGATTAAACCTCATAAACGTTCTGTTTTAGTTAGGGTTCTACCCACAAGAAGTGTTCAAGCTTGAAGCTTGGTAAAAGAGTGATGGTTAGACTAGCTTGGGCTATCTTTCATGAACATCCACTCACTTCTTGATGTTTTCTCATAGAATAGTTGTTCATTTCATTTCTTATGTAAGTTCAAGACCCTCCTTGAATGTCTTTTTTTACATCAAGTGTAGTGGTGAACATTGGAGGTGCCTAAATGGGAGCTTGTTCTTCCTACCTCATGTATGATTTCTATGACACTTTTGAGGTGCCTAAATGAAGACTTTAGTCTTCTACCTCATGCTTGACTTATATGATATACTATGCTCTATATAATACTTATGTAATATTCGAACAAATCGAACTCTTGGTGATGAACTAATGGACATTCGTCAAGCTAGTAGATTGTATCATCTTAGGCCTTGACAACTTGTCACGATTCTAATGGAACCTTGTTCCATGAAAACATTTAAACTCTTTTAGAGTTTCATAGTGTCAAGAACAAGTGTCATATGTGTTAGATGATTATTTTCATATGGTTATTTTCATGTTATTTAAACTCCAAATCCCTAAAACCATATTGAAACACCTCTTGAACTCCAAATCGAACACATTCAACTTTCTAATCTCAACAACTTCGTCACTTTGGATAATCGAAAAACATATGCAATTTTGTGAGTATACTCGATCCCTTTTTCCCCTTTACACTTTGGGATGCAACATGTATACCTATTCAAAACAACTTTTATGCTTAAACAAAACATACTCTATCTATGAACGTGACATGAAACTATTATGAATATTTGCTATGCTTGTATGCTCTATGAACGATTTGGAACCTTATATGCTCATTAACTTTGCTAGCCCACCTTAACAATTATAGCGCTATAGGATTAACGCCCCGCCCGCTATTCTAATTGGGTATTGTTAAGTTAAACTTTACCATCCCGCTAAACTATTGGGATTAGGCTATTTTATGCGTTGTATTCTTGGGTTTGATCATATTGTACGCCAAAAATTGCATTGCTAGTAAATTTATTCACTTAGTAACATGTTGGATATGAGTTTTTATTCTATTATGCTATGTAACCAAACTTGTATACTCGCCTTTGCTTTTGCATTGAACTCTATTTTAATACATGTTGCAGGTTAATTGTTGAGATGATATTCAAGACGAAACGAGATTTAGGGTGGACTAGATACACACCTAGATTAATCTATCTTTTATTGTTATGTTATGTTGTGAAACAATGTTGTTATTTCTTTTTGAATCTTGTATGACATTTAGTATTGCAATGAAATTTGAATTTAATTAAATATTGTCACATAGTGTTATGACGTCTCTAGCAATCTATACACACTTCGTCTCATCCCGATGTTTCCGCCATCGGTTGGGGTGTGACACTTGTAAATAGAAGATGGTGGTGTCAAAAGGGTGGTGATGGTGGCTGCTATAGTGTGGCCGAAAATGAGAGAGAGAGAGTGAGGGTGGAGTGTGATCTTAAGGTGAATGATGAGAATCTTTGGAACCATGTGTACTCTAATCCTATAGTCATCATTAGATAATTTTTGTGCCAATCAAGGATCAAGGGAATATAAATCATATCTAAACAAAATATTTAGTAATCATTTGGCAGAATTTTCGGTTGGGGGGGGGGGTAAAATGAAAAATTTTGGTAACTAATAGGTATTTAATTAGAAGGTTAAGGGTATTATCAAGAATAGTGGGTGTATGCCATGTTTCTATAGTGTATGGGGATTTTTGTGACCGTAAATAATTAAAATGATAAAATAATATTTCTGGAAATATTTTGGTGTCCCGGGTAATGTCTGGTTGTTCGGTTACGTATCCTTCCGTTAAAGCATGTAATTGTACCGTATAGTGTCTTTTGTGCATCTTTTTGTAACGAAATTAATTCCAACACTTAAGAAAGCGTTCAGGAACATTTAGTCAATACTCTGTATAATAAGAGTGTGTTAAAAAGCTGAATTGTTACTGAAATGCAGAGTTTTGTACTTAGAATGAGTTTTAGGCACTTTCCGGTACTCAAACTATCACCTAGTGACACAGTCTTATGGTCCTCACTTCCCTACACTCCATACTGATGTAGTGCCTTATCTCTGGCCCATACTTGCCTAAAAATAGTGTCTGTCTATGTACTGGCATTGTCAGCATGTGTCTGAGTTATCCGCTCACTGTGCTAACTGTGCTTTGTGCATCAGGTTTGTCACTAAGAGTCTGTATGAAATAAATGGAGTGACTGTATGTAAAGAATGCACATGTATGTATGTAACATAAATCGGTAAGCAGTTTAAAGCGTCAGATGTAATCAAGCACAGTCATTAAGCACATAATTAAAATTAATTAATTTGTACAATACCTGTAATTGTGAGGGTTGTCACATTCTCCCCCCGTTAAGAAAATTTCGTCCTCGAAATTTGTACTACCTTAACTCCTTAGGGTTTCATTATGCGTATATGTATACAAATAATACCGATGCAAATAGTCACCAAACCGAATCAAACCTTATTCACGTCAGGGGAGTCCAAGAATATATAACAACACGAATCCAATGGTTAAATGGTACGTGCTTTTAGCATTCGGTGTCAAAGGTACAAGACGTATTGACGTATAGTCTAGTGTAATCCAGTTAACAGGGGTTCCACAAAAGAGGAGTTTTGTCCACTAGGATTCTCAAGCGATTGGTCACAGTATGCAAATTTTCACAAATCATAGCATCCGCTGTATGAACTCAAAATCGACAACTTGGAGATGAAGATGACCTGTCAACTTTCGAATAAGTAAGTGGTAAGGATTTATGTGTTGACATTCTCGAATTGCGAAAGTACACCGAGTGGGGTACAAGCGAATCTGGGTGTCATTGTTTTAATTCGTAGTTGCATCAGAAATGTTTATATGATAAGTTGACAAAAGTATATGTAGTTTTGTGTGAAACAGTTGACCATGATTAGCACAAGCTAATGACAAGATTCAATAATAGTGGTGACTGAACAAGTTCACCGTGCCTGAAATCAAATGAACGTGTACTGAGACAACCTGAAGATTTGATTTACACAACGTCGTAAAGTTTCCAGTTGAACACGGAACTTCAAAGAGCCACTGTTTTTTTATCGAAGATGAAAAAGTAATAACTACTGCAAGGTATTCAGTTTATGACGAAAGAATCGTTAGGAGGTACACCGTGGTATGAAATGAATCTACGTACCTTTGCCTTAACACACAACCGTGTTGAGGCTGCTTTAATTGTGATAAACGAGGTGGATTTAGAGTAAATAAATAATTTAAATCCGTGTATGAAGTGAGTAACCAACTTAGCGCAAGTTTCAATTCTGTGAAAGTATCACCGCAAGGTATCGAAATCAACAAATGATTTAGTGGAGTCGTAGGCCAATCGAGTCCACTATGACTCATAATGAAAGAACTTTTGCAAGAATATTTGAATATGATGCTCTCAATACATCATATTGCGTCTCAAATCAAACGTGTGAAATGGATAAGTTCAAACAATTGAACTTAGTTTTAGTGTAACTCACCAATAAACGTATGTATCAACAAGGGAAATCCCAGCATGGTCACAAAAATAAACCATGAATGTATCTTGAAACAAAAGATGTTTTCGAGAAGGTGTGTTGACCTGATAGCAAAGAGTCAACCGTTACAATAATGTAGGCCATTCGAATCACAAACCAGTAGTTAGATTTAGCAACATAATATTCGAATTTCAATGAAGCGTTCGAAATGAGACCGTATGCATAGCAGATGGTGCACGCGTAACATGTGAGTTTCCAGGTGATGAAACAATGAGTATGAGGTAATGACCATGTATCGAAGAAATGTGTGTTCGCTCTTAGCGAAGAAAATCAAAGCGATGCAACTACTTTAAGGGGAGTAGTGATGCAAACATCTACTCGGCTAGAAGCAAAAGTGAAGATTTTAACGAAAGAATTTCAAGTACTTTCTGTTCTGTTAACTGAAATGGCATATATGTCAGGTTAGTGGTGTTCGATAGAGTTAACAGATATGGTGTCTAAGTAGCGACCTATACAAGTTTGGACATGGGTTCCTAAGCATGTGTTTCCTAGATCCTCAAGGTTTCGTGTTCTGTGTAACTCGGTTTTGTGCATTGTGTAGGAAACACCATCTTGTGTGCGTCTAAAAACAAGTTATCGTCCCACGATTTCCCGGTATACTTTCTTCCTGAATTCATCGCTAATGACACTCGATCATCAATCAGTCGTGTAATAGTAGTTGGATCCTCACAGTTAGTTAAGTAAGAAATTCGTTAATTCTCAGCAAGAGTTATTGACTCTTGTGGGTTAGCTCGTTCGGCTCGTGATAGTTGATGTCTATTTGAAAATTTACGTCTTCCTTCTTGGCGAGCAGAATTTGGGTTACCCAACACGGAATTTTTAGTCTGTTATCTTCCTTCTCTATCAACTTCTGAGGTTGCACTGCCAATTCTTGCATCTCCGAAGGTGTAAGTCGCTAAAGTGTATCGACTACAGGCGCGACGCCTGGAATCAAATTGATGCGAAGGTTCGTCTTGTCGTTGAGGGGATAATTCTGGCAAGTCTTCAGGGAAGACTTCAGGATATTTCCTTATCACAGGAATATCTTCGAGTTTTGGTTCTTCGGCTCCCTTGTCCCCGACATGAGCCAAGAAAACAACACATCCTTTACGCAACAACTTTTGTGCCTCCCCGCAATTAGTAATTTGTAGGGCGTATCCTGCTTCATGAGCCACAGTCGTTTCTTCGTTTGCCATAGTGATGCGGTTATCAATCTCCGCTCGAACACTCGGCAGTTGATCCATCTCAATTACCTTGTCGAAGCTTTCCAACTCAACTGGCAGTAGATCAAGCGTAAGTTCACGCTCTCCGGGTTCTATCTTGCCGTTTCTAGTCACTGCGTTGACTTCCACTAGCATCACCTAGCTAGCCCCATCGAATGCAAGTTGTCTAACTTACGTGCTACTATATCAGTACACTCTCGAACTCTAGAGATGCGAAACCAAAAATTTGCAACAGTATTTGGCAACACAGATGCATAACGTTGAGTGATATGGAACGTACCGATATCCGTGCTTGGATTCCTGGTGTGCTCCCCTAGCTCTGCTACTGAGCTTTTATCCTCGTGCCTGATTCTTCTTAGGGCAGTATTTTCTGAAATGCTTCTTGCTCCCACAGTTAAGACAACGTTGAGCACGTTTCTGTCTGTGACTTGTCCTGCCTGGATAATCGTTACTGTCGTTGTTCCCTCCGTGATTCTTGCTTCCATCTTGGCCTACATTCCTACTTTCAGTAACTTGCCTACAAATTTCCTTCGGATGCCCCCTCTTGCCACAGTTATCACATTTCCCATATTTACATCGCCCGACATGATAGCGTAGACAATTGTCGCACTTAGGGAGAATACCCATGTAGTCCTTTCCCTTTTTGGCATTTTTCTTGTTACTTGCCTGAGTAATCTTCTTGAAATTTGTGATCTTTCTCTTACTATCCCCCAGATGACTCTATAGGAGTCTCCTTTTTCTCGTCTGTAGTAGAAAATTTTCCTAGTCTAACCGCTTCTTCAGTGAGTGCCACGCTGGTGTTGATAGCCTCGGTGATCGTTGAAGGTTTAGATGTTGTTACCAGGCATAGAATCTGAGGTGCCAATCCCCCTATGAAACGTTCAATCTTCCTAGGTTCCGGTTCCACCAAACGCGAAGCAACTTGTGATAATTCGCCAAATCTCTGCACATACTCAGCTATCTTGGGTCCTTCCATTTTCAAGTTCCACAATTCCGTCTCCAACTTCTGGACTTCTGCCCTCGAGCAATATCTTTTTCGTATTAGTTCTTTCAGTTCGTCCCACGTCAAAGGGTTCACAGCAGTCTCACCCATTGTCTGAACCTGAAGGTTCCACCATGACAGAGCCCCATCTACAAATAGCCCAGCTATGTACATGACCTGGTGCCCTGGGGCACATTTGCTTAATCTTAAGACAGAATCCGTTTTCTCAACCCAGCGTACGAAGGCTAAGGCACCCCCAGTGCCGTCAAATTCCCGAGGTTTGTGGTCTAAGAACTGCTTGTAGGTGCAGCGTTCGCTGTGTTCCGAGCGAAGGGCCTCGAACTATGCAATGGCCCGTGAGATGCGCACTTGTAGTTCTGCCGCTGTTGTTGGCGGAAGGTTGTTGGCATCGACGTTCCCTTGGGCCGACATCTTCTCAGAAGAAGATTATTTAAGTCAGGTTAATTTGTTCAGGGGACGCGTTTAGTTGTTTAGTGGTCATACGTACATACACATAACAGGTCATTATACCGACCAACCAAGTAATAGCATAATCATAGCATAACCAAGTAATTTGGTAATTTTGTTTAATGAGAGCATAGCAAGTAAGCACGTAGCGTTAAAATTTTAGCACACACATATAGATCAATAACGTGCTTAACGAAGACATAGCGTCTGAGCTTTCGCTGGTCATTGGCCACAAAGTATTGTCGCATGTTTTATTATTCTCCGACCACAATTGTATCGTCTTTCAAAATGTATCACATCAAGGGGGAAACAGGGTCACCCTACCCTTGCCCAACAAGTATATCAGTGTATCAAAATCACGTAGTCTGAAGTGGTCTTTAAAAGTCTCCACAATCCTGGCTTATCATTAGTGTCTTTACCCAAATGTAATGCAATCCGCAAAATCCAGAAATCAATTATATTTGTGACTGAGGTGGAGGGGGAAAGAAAAGTAAACTATTGACATGCGTGAATTCCTCCTTGAGGTTATATATACGTCGAAGTAATTAACTGATCTGCCGCTCGACAGTAGAGAAACGAGCCTTAATAACCAAGAAGGTGTAATAGCAGCAGGTGAGTGTGCCAAAGGAGACAATGATGAATGTGGAGGATCAAAGTATACTGGCAATAGACAGTGGAGGACGTGGTGTCAGCTCAAGCTCCAACGTTCTGCGACTCATATCCTCAAATTGTATCTGTGTAGTCTCCCTAGTGTGAGGGATGGTAAGGGTCTAAAATTAGCATAGTGTATTATAGGGACCATCGAAATGGCTCGTCCAGCGCTGTAGGGTTGAAAGTAGCGGTGCGGCATGTGAGGTCATAGAAAATGTTGCAGCAGCAATAGGGATCGTTATGCAGGTGCCGTCTTGGAGTACCTTTCTATGGTGTGGGTAAGTCCTAAGAGGAAGCGATAGGCATGTTGATGCAATGGACGTCGGTCTCCATAGGAGCGAAGGAGCAATCATCATCGGTTGCGAGTGCAAAAACAAACGTCTCAACCAATAAGGGGATCGTCAGGTGCAGGTACTTGGTCAGATATAAGGGGTGCAATGTCTGGTAAACCAAAAGGAAACAGGGTCATGATCAATCAAGGGTGCAGGACCAGCAGGTGCAACATCAAGCTGTCCCACAAAGGTGCAGAGGCTAGCTCAGGGGCAGTCCCTGGGTCGTGTAACGGTGTGGTGCCTCGAGCAAGTGATAGTGCAGTAGTTATAACGGCGTCGTCGTCTGTGTTAGTAGTAGAAGGTTGTACTCCGGCCATCTATGAGGCTGTAAATGTCACAGACTCAAAGGAGTCTGAAATCGAGTGTATTCTAGGCGCAGAGGATAGCCTGATAACTGGGGTCTCAGATGTGAAATTTATAATAACGTTCTCGTCTAACTTTCCATCACCATGGATGTCGTCAGGAGCACCATCAATAGTCATGTCAACGTCATCGACTATTCGTCGAGTAGCCACCCTTTGGAAGGAAAGGTCCACATGATGCGTATTGTCAAGGATTGGAGCCATGGTGTGTTCACAATCGGAATGACCAGTGATGAAGTGGTCATGGACTGAAACAGGAGTAACAAGAGGATTCTTGTCAGAGAAGCCTTCAGCAAGGATAAATCATCCCCAAATTCTGGTAGCGCGGACTGTTGTAAGTCGTCCTTACCCTTGGTCAGCATATCGGGATCACTCTCAGTGTCCGACGTAAATATCCCCGGCGCAAGTGCAGTCTCATTATTTGTGGTGGCGGCCATAAGGTCATCAATGTTTGACAACCCGCTTTTTGATCAAGGCGACATGTGTATCGGTGCATGGTAGTCATAGTATGTATTTCCATAGTAATCACTATCAGTTAGCGTATGCAAACAATTTCCACATATGCACGTTTATCAATAATCAGCAATTAAGCATGTATGTGATAACAATGTAAGCAAGTAATCATCCTAGTCTTCCCCAGACTATCCCACCCAGTCTCTTAGACTGAACTCCCTAGTCTCTCAGACTAACTCATCGGTCTTTAAGACCAACTCCCTGGTCTCTAAGACCAACTTCACCAGTCTCAAGGACTAAATCCCTGGTCTCTAAGACCAAACCTCCCAGTCTCTAAGACTAAATCTTTCCCCAGCCTCTAAGACTGAACCTTCCCAATCTCTAAGATTGAACCACTCAGTCTCTAAGACTGAACCTCCCCAGCCTCTAAGGTTGAACCTCCCTCAATCTCTAAGATTGAACCCCTCAGTCTCTAAGACGGATCCTCCCTCAGTCTCTAAGACTGATCCTCCTTCAGTCTCTAAGACTGATTCCTCCCTCAGTCTCTAAGACTGATCCTCCCTCAGTCTCTAAGACTGAATTATAAATATAAGTTTTGGAATGTGTATTTGCGCCTTTTGTTTGTAAAAATGTTTGTTCCCTGGATCTGGGCGTTTTGTGTATGCAATGAAAACATGTTTGTAAAAACGTTTTCGTGAGAGCCCTATTGATCGTAGTCTAGACTCGAGAATGAATCCTAGTTCGCTGCGATCGAGGCTCTGATACCAAGCTGCCACACCCTGACTTTTGCGGAAGCGTGATTATTGGTGTGACTTCTTAATACCATTGCATATGATCATAACAAAGTGTGAAGTGATGCAGGAAGACTCAAACCTAGCGGATTTGTGCGTCGGGCACTTAGTCATCTCATGGTCCACCCAGCGGACTCAGGAGTGGGGCTCGCTACACCCAAATAGATCTATCACTAATGTCCCTCGGTCCTACAACGAGGATTAATGGCCTTAAGTGTCATGCCCACCACTCACTTGCTCTAAGCGTCTAAACCCTCCTTAAGCTAACCATACCATCTATAAAAGCGTCTGTAAAAGTGTAACATGTATTTCACCCCCGAAGTATAAAACTGAAAACAGTTAAAAAGAAAAGGGGGACATGAACTCACTGTATTGCGTCTTCTGTGCTTGTAACTCAAGTCTCCTCAGCAAACACAACTCCCTACAATGTACTATGGTCTATTAGACGAACGGGCCGTGCCTTGCCTTTGTATTTACGTTTTTGAGTTACGTTTCTGGTATTATTCCAAGTTGTAATAATTATATTTTGCTTTGGAATAATTGTTTATACAATATTTCTGTATTTTTAGCTTCGCATTTCCTTCCCAAAGATGGGGGTATTTATACATGTATTTTATGATTAAAGTATTGACATTATACATTCCTAAGTCCCACTCTAGAAAAATATACAATAGCTTATTTACCCAAACATAACACATCCATGATATATATTTCACTGTCTGCTTGAAAAATATATCATAACTTTCAAAATAATATATTCTACTTGTTTCATAACTATGTTATATGTTGTGATGAATCACATTTATCAAAATGTTATCCATTCCAAAATATACTAGTAACGGTATTTTGTTACAAAAATTATGGCGAGTTTTATGTTTGAAAAACATAGTCGAAAATGTACTAGTAAACTCTTGTCTAGAAAATATTTACTAAGTGTTAGGATTTTCGGAAAATTTCGCCATGGTATCCTTTGTAAATGGAGGTGTCCATGCTTAATAGCATCATTTTCTTTTACATATATCCCGTAGATCGTTCTCACATAGGGATGGCAATCAAACCCGAACCCGCTGGGTAAACCCGAAACCCGACACATTTGGGACGGGTTTGGGTCGGTTAATCGGGTTTGGGACGGGTTTGGGAATAGTTTTTATTTTTTTCGCGGGTTTGGGACGGGTTTGGGATTTAGTGATATACCCGTTTACCCGACCCAGTTACCCGATAGAGTATACCCATTTACCCGCTTGTATACCCGATATAATTTCTTTTATATTATTAAATATGTATATATATGATACATCCATTTTTTACACATATAGATATTCTATTCCATATACATTGTAGTTATTCGATATATATTTTTATAATGACAATACAAAATGTAACCGGTTAATAGTTACCCGATAAATACCCAATGGGTTTTAAGATGAGTATACCCAACGAGTAATCTTTTTAAATTAACGGGTTTACCCGAAACCCGCGGGTGTACCCGATACCCGATGGGTATTTACCCGCTAGAAACCCGACGGGTTTTGGGACGGGTTTGGGACAAGCTTATCTAACCGGGTTTGGGTTTGGGATTACCTAAACCCGTCCCAAACCCGATCCATTGCCATCCCTATTCTCACATAACCAACCCGACATTTAGACATGCAAAGCATTACTTACTTTATTTCAGCTTTATAAATCAGAACTGGACTGTTTTCGAGGATTTTTATAAAATAGTTAACCTTTTCCAAAAATTCCCAAATTTTTACAGAATGTCTCATACGATCAAAATTTTATTGTGTAAAAATATTAGGGTCCAGTTCGTTACCAATATTTTATAGAATTTTATTTACCTGACTGCAATCAGATTTGTTACTTTCTAATTGCAGTTTACGGAATAATTCACTAAAAATTAACCGTAAGTCCGATTGACGAAATTCTAGTTGGAGGATCATCGTGACAACGGTGACCATCTACTGTAAAAATTCCATGAGTTGATTCTACTCAAGTTTCAAGTTATGACTCCGAATACAACATACTTTTTCTGCAGTAAAAACACAGCTTAAGCTGCTGTCCAAAAACAGTCCTTTAAAAATAGTAAACGACCTCGAAAAATTACGTTTCCAGTGCCATTTGTTCGGTTATTCCAAAATGCATATTTTAGGCTTCAGAAAATCAGTTTTTCGATTTAAAACGGTCCAGTTACAGCCTGTTGAAGTTGGCTGAAAATGTAAATCAGCATGTTTCTTGTTCATATTTCTTGTTTAAACTTTTAGTGTTCTTGTAAATTTCATCATACTACCTATCTTAACCATGAAACAAGATGAACAAGAGTTTAAGCAAGGAACTTACTACTAGCTTAAAGCTAGGGATGATTCTAGTGGAGAAGATGATGAGAAGTGATGAAAAAGCAAGAACAAAGTCCCTTTTGAAGTTCCACAAGTTGTAAGTCTCTAGCATCCGTCTTCTACACTTGAAGGAATCATGTAAATGGAAGATGGTGGTGTCAAAAGGGTGGTGGTGGTGGCTGCTATAGTGTGGCCGAAAATGAGCGAGAGAGAGTGAGGGTGGAGTGTGATCTTAAGGTGAATGATGAGAATCTTTGGAACCATGTGCACCCTAATCCTATAGTCATCATTAGATAATTTTTGGCCAATCAAGGATCAAGGGAATATAAATCATATCTAAACAAAATATTTAGTAATCATTTGGCAGAATTTTCGGTTGGGGGTAGGGGGTAAAATGAAAAATTTTGGTAACTAATAGGTATTTAATTAGAAGGTTAAGGGTATTATCAAGAATAGTGGGTGTATGCCATGTTTCTATAGTGTATGGGGATTTTTGTGACCGTAAATAAATAAAATGATAAAATAATATTTCTGGAAATATTTTGGTGTCCCGGGTAATGTCTGGTTGTTCGGTTACGTATCGTTCCGTTAAAGCGTTTAATTGTACCGTATAGTGTCTTTTGTGCATCTTTTTGTAACGAAATTAATTCCAACACTTAAGAAAGCGTTCAGGAACATTTAGTCAATACTCTGTATAATAAGAGTGTGTTAAAAAGCTGAATTGTTACTGAAATGCAGAGTTTTGTACTTAGAATGAGTTTTAGGCACTTTCCGGTACTCAAACTATCACCTAGTGACACAGTCTTATGGTCCTCACTTCCCTACACTCCATACTGGTGTAGTGCTTTATCTCTGGCCCATACTGGCCTAAAAATAGCGTCTGTCTATGTGCTGGCATTGTCAGCATGTGTCTGAGTTATCCGCTCACTGTGCTAACTGTGCTTTGTGCATCACGTTTGTTACTAAGAGTCTGTATGAAATAAATAGAGTGACTGTATGTAAAGAATGCACATGTATGTATGTAACATAAACCGGTAAGCAGTTTAAAGCGTCAGATGTAATCAAGCACAGTCATTAAGTACATAATTAAAATTAATTAATTTGTATAATACCTGTAATTGTGAGGGTTGTCACAGTTTTTGGGGGCATTGATAGCGAAAATTATGTAAAATTACCTTCCTCCTTATTAAAACCTATATAAAGAAGCAACTACTTTGTGCATATGTTGGTTGTAACATGAGCTTAGGGAGTGTTTCAAAAAAAAAAACTTATTTTTCTTTTACATTTTTCTTGTCAGCTATATACACGTGTTTCACCTCTTCTTTTTACCCCAAATCCACATCCACACAGTCCAGAGAAAGAACCATCCGCCACCACCGCTGTATCAGCTTCACCTCCATCGCCAACGCCACCGGCACAGCCACCGACGTCGTATCTCCGGCAGCAAGGATACGTATTAGTTGATGAAGATTCTGGTGGCGATTAACGGCGTCGATGGCGTAGGGTGGTTGAATCGTCTCATCAGGCGACGATCTCAAACCCTATGTGTGGTTAGATGACTGATGATCGTGGATTTTCTAGGGTTCCGGCGAGTTTTCAACAAGTTTCCGGTGACCCAATTCAGGTATGTTGAAAAGTTTCAATTTTTATTCAAGTTTATTCATTTTATATTCACAAGACGACATCTTTAACTCTCTTTCTCATGATTATGTGCATCTTTTTCTTAAATTTAAGGGAAAAAAATTAGTGGCAGTTGAACTTTTGCAAGCAGATTGATCTTGGGGTGGATAAAGGTGACTGATTTTTCATCAATTTTTCGTTTTTACAGTTGGGTTTGATAGATTTGTGGTTAATTTTATCTGGGTTGTTTATCTTTATTGCAAAATTTGAGTTTTTGTTAGGGAGAATGGTGTTTGGTTGCTGGTGTTATGTGTTGTGCATAATTTAGGGTTAAGAATGTGTATGTTGGTTTCAAGATTCTTGCTTTATAAATCTTGAATCTTGATTACAATTAAGGACTACAATTAATCCCTTTTATAGAAGATATATTGTTTGTAATTTGCCCTACTGTTCATTTTAAGAAAAAAATCTATTTTTTATGAATTTTGTTAGAAAATTTCTAATTTAATTAATTTAACTGAATGGAATTGTTATTGTGAAAAAGGATTTTAGGGTTTCTTTATTTTTACTGCTAATTAGTACCTCATATGTGTGGATAATTAATTGAATATGATCTCAACCTTAATTCATGAAAAGTAACAAAAATAAATCTTTATCAACTATGATCGAACCAGACCATAACCGAAAAAAATAATTTAACCAATGTTTCGGTTTAAGGTTATTTGTTTAGTTTAATTTTACTGCTAATTAGTATTTCATATGTGTTATAATTAATAGGACATGATCTGAAAAGGAACAAAATAAACCATTATGTTATATGATCGAACCGGAAAACCGATTTAACTAATGTCTTCTTTTGCATGTCTTTTTTTCGAATAGATCAACTCATTGGGAGATGATTGAGACTATGTTTAATATTTCAGTTTTCCGATAGAGGAAGTACCAGAGTAGTGAGGAAATGAAGCACATGTACTCAATTTTCGCTGAAAGTATGGAGACGATTAGATCGCACAACAACAAGGGGCTATCCTATACCCTTGGAGTCAATGGTGAGTTTTTTTAACTATGTAATTATTTTCTGCCACTAGCGATTGTAGGCTAGCAGAGTTCCTTTTTTACATTGATGATTAGTAAACAAGCACTTAGTTAGCCGTGTGCGGCTTGATTTTAGCCTATTAGTCATTAGCCATGTGATGTGGGGTTTGACTTGTGAATTTAGCCTATGTTAGTAATTCCACCTACTAAGTTGTTGGAGACCAAAATATGATTTTGTTAGTTGCTGGTTGGAACAGAATATGCTGATATGACATGGGAAGAATTCGCAAAAACAAACTGGGAGCAACTCAACACTGCTCTGCTACTAAAAAGGGCAATCACAAACTCACTGATGTTGTCGTCCCACTCACGGTAGATGATCAACCTACCTTTATATATCTATCTATCTATCTATCTATCTATCTATCTATCTATCTATCTATCTATCTATCTATCTATCTATCTATCTATCTATCTATCTATCTATCTATCTATCTATCTATCTATCTATCTATCTATCTATCTATCATCTTACTTACTTGTCATTTGTCATGTGTGTTGCAGCAAGATTGGAGGAAAACAGGAATTGTGAGCCCAGTCAAGAATAAAGGATCTTGTGGATCCTGCTGGACATTCAAGTAAATATCTCTAATCTTGTGAACTACTTTTTCGATAACTTTAAATAACAATATTTATTATGCAGCACCACTGGAGCTCTTGAGGCTGCTTATGCCCAGGCTTATGGGTCCAATGACATTGCTCGCATGTAAGAACCCCGCCGCATTGCGACGGGTACTAATTCCTAGTTCGTATTAAAATATAGTATATATAACTCCACCAATAGTTAGAAAAACGAGTTGCAGGCTCTATGCATGTGTGTTATGATCTAAATCTCACACCCATAAAAAGCCAACGACCTCTACCACTCACACCCAATGATCTTCATTCCCTAGCGCTGGTTGGAACAAAGACCTCCGCGTCTAAACCAAAATAGGGTTTGTTCATCAGAGATAAGGATGAAGTGGGTTGCAATGGGGTGCCCTTTAAGAGCGGAAGTTGTGGCTTTTTTGTAAGCATTTTTTAGGAGTGGGTTATTTTACGGGAATGCTTTCGGGTGCGAGTTGTGCTTCAAGAATGATATCAGGTGTGAATTGTGATTCGTTCATTTGGGCTAGGTTTCAATTATTGAAATTGTAGAGTTGTTTGTTGGGTGGGCCATAATTAAAGTTAGGGTTGAAAATGGGTGGTTCAAATTGAATAGATTCATTGTATGAATATTGGAAGAAAATGTATAAAAATGTTGAAGATTGTTTGAAGTCTAAAAGAAAATTGGATGAATATTAGAGTGAAATTGAGTTAATTTACATGCATTTAGAAAGATTTATTGCATTTTTCAATGAGCCCGACAACTTTTTTTCATAAGACCACTCGTAGTGGGGCGTGATTTTTAAAAAAAAATTGGAAAAAAACGCCCCATAACGCCCCCCCTTCCATTACACTAGGCGTTATAGGGCGTTATATTTGAAAAAAAATGGGTTGAGCGTTTTAATTAAAACGCCATGCACAAACTATACTATCCAATCACTTGAGAGCACTTGCCTGACAACTTTGACCAGCCAATACTATCCATCCATATGTTTGCTTTTTTTTTTTAATGATTGGAAGGGGCATTATTAGGCATTATGCCCACTACATCACTTTTGCTATAATGCCCCATGCTGACTGGGATGACACGTGTCGGATAATGCCCCATGGTGGGGGCATTATAATTCTTCACCACTACACATGGTCTAAGCACCCTAACATTTCTTTTATTTCCACGCTCATATTTTCCCTCACCACTATGCCAACTGTGCCCCTATGCCTACGTGATAGGGGCACCTCATCCCCTTTCACATTTCACAACGCATAGTCTTAAGGCTTAGATATTCACCCTAGACCCATCGCGTTTGAGAGGAATGAAATACGTGGTCAGACAACTTGGAAGAGAGTGAAAGGAGGGAAGAGGGGCTAGTCGGACATGGTGAGAAGAAAGGACGATTGAAATTTCTAGAGACGGATGTTTAAGAGCGAAAAACATGAGAGGAGAGTGAGACAGGGCCACTTGTGAAATTTCTTTTGAGCAAACCGACGTGAGGAGCATCCGTATAAAGTTGGCTATGAATATGGCCATAGAACTATAGAAGCATTTGCTTAACAACTCATATGTTAAATGAGGTGGGCCATTTATATTAAGTTCTTTTTTGGTATCCCTTTATCGTTCTACGTCACTTGCGTTTGATAATTGATCATTTCTTAAATTAAAATTATGTTATCATGAATAAAAAATGATTTTTTTAATTACGTTTAATTAGCAAAAAAATAATTACGTTTATTGTTATCATCAATAAAGATGTTAGTATATTGATTTTTCTTTATATTTTATTTTAGCAAGACTTAAGAAAGAAAGAGGAGTGGTTGGGAAATTTTTACCATGCTAATTTTGTTGTATTTTAATTTTAATATAACTTTCACCTTCTTACCAGTGGTGTGTATATTGGTTTAGTTTGAACTTAACCATAATAAAACCAACAAAACTCTTCATATAAAAATAGTGGTGTGAGGAGATGATGACATAAAAAAGACTTAAATCATTTTCTACAAGAATACTCTTGTTATTTTGTCGACTTATAACCGCCATTCAATATTTTTAATAAATTTTTATGTTGTTTTATATGAATAAACTCATGGATGATTTTATATCTTTAGCCTTTCCTCCACCCCAAACGTCTATTTATAGCTCGTACATTAAGTTAGTTAATGAAAACAAATGCATCCACAAATCTAATCTAATGCTTCAAAATATAATTGTATATTGAGTAATGATATGTTTATAATTCAAACATGTGTGGAACTACTCTTTATTTGGGAGTATTACTCTTAAAAAAATATATGGATAAAATGCTAAAATCGTCTCTGAGATTCAAAATCGTCAATGAGGTTTGGGTTGATTTACTGTTATATCTAAAATAACTTTTTTATGCAAACACCTAATGATTTTGTTGCTATTTTCATCCAAATCATAAACCCTATTAAAATGTATCGTTAATTCAGGGACGATTTTGGTAATTTACCTATTGTTTTATGTTTTTAAAAAATTTCAATTTTGTTTTTACCTTTAAATAAAAAAATTATAATTATAGTATATATATATATATATATATATATATATATACACACTTATTTTTTTTTAATTTTCCTTTTTATCTTTAAATAAAAAATGTGGGTGTATGTGTATATATCTTTACCAATTTTGGTTCAACTCCATATGCATCAAAATTTTACAGTAAATTATAATACCAACTTATTTAACATAGATAATTGTATATATACATTTTAGATTAATTTAATAAGTTATTTAAAATAAATGAATTCATTTATAACATATCTTACCAACATTTTGTAACACTAATTATATATATATATATATATATATATATATATATATATATATATATATATATATATCACACACATTTGAATTTAATTTAGTAAGTTATTTATATGTAAAAATAAATAATTTTATGTATAATATTAAATATAAACTATAACAAATTCAAAAATTAATCATATAAAATTAATACTCTTGAAACAATAAATAAAAACTATACATTTTATCTCCAAAAAATACTTGAAATTAAGTTGTTTAGACTGAATATAGTTTTTCGATGTCTTTCCGTGTTGGTTTATGCAAATCCTTGTTGCTATATAGTTTGATCACATATTTGCAAAATTTATACAGACTTTCCCGTGATGTTCTTTTGGAAATCTTCAAATACTCGTCCCATGCATCACTAGAAGTGATGTATGTTATTTCCCGAATCGCTAATGTGCACTTTTGTAAGGTAGTACAACACTATTTACCTCTGACATCCCATCATAATGTAAATAAAATGGGTCTATATTTGTGAAGAAACACTAGATAAACGACCGGGATCGAAATATCTAGGGGGTTTGGATCTGCATAAAAGGGTTTGTTCTCTCTCGTTCGATTCGATGTTACTGGTCTTCCTCTCCGATAAACTCTGCAAAACAAAGCACCGTTAGCCTCGTCAAGGGGAAAAGGGGGTTCTCTCCTTGACCCGACTCCGGCGTGAGAATAAGTATGTGTTTATGAAGAAGAAGAAGAAGAAGAAGAAGTATTGAAGAAGTGTGTGTAACTTGAATTTCATGCCTGAATTGTTCTCATATTTATAGCCGAGAGTTTTGGGCGGGAAAACCCGTTGGTGAAATGTTGACGGAAGATGCTAACCCCGTAAGCGGTTACATTTCCTTCCGTTAAGCTTCTTGATCCGTCGTGAGTGCACACGGATCGTGGTTTAGATCTATGGCTAGGGGTTTGCCACGTGGAAAGTGATCAAGTGGAGGTTTCTCTCCAATTACATGCTATCATCGTGATTTTTAGAGACGTCTAAGGTGCTGACACGTGTCCAGACAGTTGTAACCGTTTAGTGGTGCACGATTGGGTCTTTCTAGAAGATTACTGCTGTAATCTGGTGTGACTCCTTATCGTGTGGAGTCAGCTGAATAAATACATTCCATGTCTGGGTATTATCCAGCGGGAGATGCTTATCTCAGGAATTTCATCCTTTGTTTATGAAGAAAAGCACAAGGCTTTATGATGCGCAAGTGTTACTTGCTATCTGACTTTTAAGCCTTCTTTGTAGAACCAATGCGCGGCCGCGCAAGGTAAGAAGGGCTGGAAGACGAGGTTGTGGTATGGTCCCACGTACTTATTATGAGGCTTTTGGGACCTTACCCCTTCAAGTCCCCCCAGTCTAGTGTTGCTCTTATGCAAGTAAGTGGAGCACTGGACTTATGAGAGGAAAAATGTTTTTTGGCGCGAAAGTAGGGAATCTTCTGGGAGAAGATTTACTTTGCTTATTGTATAGATTTTGGAAATCTTTGACTTTAGGGTAGGGATGATACAGTAAGGCCTGTGTGACAGGCTGTCACTGTCAGGTTTTACCTGTCCAACCGTGCCCTACACGCGCGCGTGAGCTCGCGTTTGTGTTGTTTTTCACTCGCCTCTGTTGCTTAGGTAACTGTGATATCCGAAAAAGGTGTTATGGCAGTTACCAATGCTTATTTATGGTGGTGGTATATAAGTTTGCTTGAGTTACCCTTTTCTAATCATTATACTGTTGAAAACTTTTCCCCATCCTGTCTTCGTTAACTGGTAAGAAATAATTTGTCAATTCTTCTTCTTCTTACGTCAACCGGAGAGCACCAAGAAGACCTATCTGAAGAAATGTCTACTGAACTTCCACCGTTAAAGTGGCCCAGAGCAACTTTCGATGGCTTGGTTCGGAATCTTAGATTCCCGGAGAACTGGGGTGCCCTGTACCCTGAGGAGGGGCAGACAGCAGCAGATGCTCCGGCTGGGTATATCACTCTTTTTTGGGATTTTTTCTGTGAAGGCAACTTCCGTTTGCCTGTAACAAATTTTTTCCTTGAAATCCTCGAGTATTACAAGTTACATATCTCCCAACTGCATCCTATTGGCATGGTTAGGGTTCGACACTTTGAGTTTGTGTGTCGGACAATGCACACTGAAACGACTGTTCCTCGATTTAGGGTTTTTCACCAAATGCACTGTACCCAAGGGTTTTACTCGTTTGTTTAGAGAGCGTCTGCAAAAAGATTTTGCAGCATCCTCCAAAATCCTTCCATGATTGGAAGCAAAAAATTTTCTTTATCAAGGCCGGGGTGATTCCGGTGAGGATGGTTTTACGGGGAAAGGAAGATGTTCCTATTGAAACAATTCAGACCCCTGTTGACGAGAACTGGTATCAAGATCTGAAGGATGTTCCCAACATCACCTTACCGGAGAAAGCCCTTGTCGGTGCCAGTATGAGCTTGAATTGGAAAATGGACCGTGATGACAAGCCGGTGTATACGGAGGATGGTCATGGTAAGATTGAGGTTTTTCTTTCTTCTATTTCTCTCTTCTTCTCTCTCTCTCTCTTTTTTTTTTTTTTGAACTTGCCTCTCTTCCCTTGTAGTTGTTTCGATGTATGTTGCCGTGTTCAAGAGAGAAGGCGGAAAGATGGGTACCATTAAGAAGAAACCTGATGAAGAGCTTTGGTACCATAGAATTGTGAAAAATTTTGTTCTTCAACGGGATGCGGATCTGTCTGCTCAGCCTGCTGCTGGCGCTGGTAAGCTATGTGCATATTGGTTTACTGTTTGCTTTCTTCCTGTTGCGTTTCTGAGTAAATTGTTTCTTTGCGCTTCCGTAGGTGAGTTGTCGAACCTGGGCATAGGCCCTGAGAAGAAGAAACGCGCGACGACCGGTAATGTTGCGCTTAAAAAGAGTGATGCTGAAAGGAGTCAACCTTCCAAAGTTAAGAATATTGGAGGAGAGAAGAAAGGTACGCGCCGTTCCCCTGACCCCTGGTGTGATTATGTGGTGGTTTCTGATTCTTTGGAGGGTCTTACGCCTGCAGTTACTATTAGGAGACCAAAACCTGAACCGAGAGATACTGCTGATATCCATCCATCTAACCCAAATGATCCTATTGACTTGGAATCTAGTCCAGAACACTTGGTGCAAAGGAATGCTGGTAAAAGGAAACAGGCTGATACTGATGCTGAGGGTCAGCCTCCAAAGAAGATCCAGAGGAAGAAAATTACCAGGAAAGGCAATCTGGATGCGTTTATCTCTGAGTCTGCTCCTAGTAAGTGTTGTCTTTGCTTTTTTCTCCTTATGCGTATTAGATATTTACAGGCTTTGTTGTTTTTTCAGAAACCCCTGTTCCCACGGAGCCGCAACCTGTGGTTAATGAAGAGCTCCCACCTTCCCCTCCGCGTGCTTCTGTTGTTGATCAGTTAGAGACTACGGAGATTGTTGATGGTGGTGTGTAGAAGACTGTTGAGGTTGACAAGCCTGTTGATGTTGCTGTGGAAGTTGAAAAGGTTGTTAATCCGGAAGTTGTGGATGGTGTTGATAATCCACGATCTCCTGAAACTGTTGCTCAAGACTTGGAGAAAGAAAAAATTGCTGAGAAGACTCCTGCTTCAACTTTTTCTCCCAAACCTTCTGATGTTTTGCCTGAGCGTGTTGAGAAGGTTACTGTTGAGGAACAAGGCTCATTTTCTGGTGCTGGCAAAAATTCTCCAATCCGCCCAGAGGAAACCCTGGGGGATTACTATTACAGAACTTACTCGGAGAAAGATGCTTCCGAGCCGCATGCCCCTGTTTAGAATTTGAAAAAAGGTGACACTTTCTCGGATTCGCGCGTGTGCCGAGATTGGCTGCAGGGGATATTTCCGCCTGGGGAGATCAAGTTTCAGGAAAGCCGGTCTCATGAACAAACTTATCAAGCTTACCTTGAGGAGACTGCTTCTCATGTTTCTACCACTCATCGCATAGTGCATGAGTGGCATAGTATGCATAAGGATTGGGAAGCTTTTAGAGTGTCCCAGAAGAAGTTTGTTAGTGATGAAAAGCGCTTAGCTCAGCTAAAAGCTAAATTGGAAGTTGATCAAGCCAAGTTTGAGGCTGATCGTAAAACCGAGGAGTGGTCTGTTGCAGGTTGGAAGAGGAAAGCGGAAGCTGAAGCTGCCCTCCTTTCTAAAGAACACAAAAACTGGAAGAGAATTTGCGAAAAAGATAATGCTGAGAAGGTAAATCTTCGCAATGTCATTAATAATCTCAAGGCTGAGATTGAAAAACTGAAGAAACAGGATGTAGAGATAGAAAGGTTGAAAAAGGAGAAAGCTGATGCAGAGGTTGCGCTAGAAGAAGCGCGTTCTCATAGAGAGCGTAGTGAGCGACGAGAGGTACGAACTTGCGCCACTCTTGCTCTTAGAGATAAAGAGTTGGAAGAACTTACTGCTTTGCTTTCTGATCAGGAACAACTCAAGAAAGATCTGGAACTTGCGCGTCCCGAGAAAACCGAGATCTCGCGTCGTTTTAGGAAAAATTGGAAGCTTCCGAAACGGCGCGGGCTACAATGGAGAGTGAGTTGGAGCCCCTGAAGAACGATATGTTGTGGTTGAAAGAGCGCGGGATTGCCTGTGTAAGTTATTGTTCCCCTTTTATGGTACTGCTTTGCGCCTTCCTTTTATTTACCTTTCGTTCTTTGTAGGTTGCTGAGTCAGTGTTGAATTCGGAAGAGCTGGATAAAACTGTAACGCGTTTGGTAGTTGCTGCGCGGAAATATGGATATTCCCAAGGCTATACTGAGTGTTCTAAGCATGTGAATAGTGCTTTGAAGGTTGATTGGGATATTAGCAAGTCCGCGACTTACGGTGTTAACACTAGCACTGAGCATACAGCTTTGAAGGCAGAATTCAACAACTTGCAGCTTCCCGTTATGGATCTTATAAATGTGGCGCTGCAATCTGACGATCACGTGGCATAATTAATGGAAATCTTTCCGGATGATGGTGAAGATTTAGCGTAGTTTTCTTTTGAAATTGTATTAAACAATTTTCTGTAGTATTTGGGATGTGTCTCCCTTGCTTTCGTTGGTGCGCTGCTGCGCAAGTAACTAAAACACTACCGTGTTTGATAGTTTTTAAGGCGTATTTGTACACCGAGAATAGTATGTCGTGTTTTTTAGTTTACAATATTTTGCATGAATACAATTACTTTTTATTGAGTAAGGCGAATGAAGTTGGTATTAAGCTCATGTGTGAACTTATGGTCGTTTGTGATGTAATCACTGACCGTTCATGAGGCTTTGTTTTGTAATTACCATAATGTTTTTGCGCTTACTAAAAGAAATTGCATGCACTTTCTAAGAAAAAACACAAGAATGATAGAGAAACTTTGCTGTTTATTTCTGGATAGGGCACAGGAGCCATTACAAAGTTTTTCTAATAAATATATGAGACTTAACTTACTCTATTTTCCCGCTTTGCCTTTGATGAATCGTGTCTTTTTGCGCGGAGACCATAGAGTTTCTTCTTAGTTTTTCGCTCTTTTGCTCGGGCCTTCCTCGCCTCGAGTTATCTGTTTTATTTCCTTGCGCACGTTTGTTAGCAGATGTGTGAGCTCGCCTCTTTTAAGAGCTTTCTCAATCTCAGTGCGTAAGGAAATGCAATTGTTGGTGGTATGGCCACTGTCCTTGTGATATTCGCAATATTGGGTTGGGTCTTGTCCACGCTTGTTTTTCATGGGGATCGGTGGCTTGAACTGGTAATCTTCAGTGCTCAAAACTTCCGCGGGGGTTTTAGTTAAGGGAGTCCATTTCCTCTCCCTGTTCTCCTGTTTGATTTCCCTCTGCGCGGAAAGTTTATTGATCGTTGCCCGAGCATCCTCAGATGAATGGTTTCCCGAGCCAGAATCGCGCCATCCTTTCTTGAATTTCTTTCCGCCATTTGAACCTAAGTCGGAGGGTCGGTTATGTGGTGGTGGCGGCCTATTAGTGGTAAGGTTCTTTTCTGTTTGTGCGTAAACTTTAGTTGCTGCCATCACTTTCTCCCAGCTCTTCGGGAGGCCTTCTGTCCCAGACAGGACTTTGATCATATCATCACATCTGACCGCATATTTGAACTGCGCGCGAATCAGTTGCTCGTGGACTCCCCCGGTCTCTAGTACTTCTTTGTTATACCGGGTGATAAAGTCCTCCAGGCTTTCGTCGTCATGACGCCAAATGTTCATCACATCTGACGTGTCCCGGATAGATCGTCGTTGTTGACTGAAATGAGTCAAAAATTTGTTGCGTAGATCTTTCCACGATGTGATGTTCCCGATGGGTAAATTATCGAACCTGATTCTTGCAGCGCCAGTAAGGGTCTGTACAAAAAGATGGCACCATAATGGTAGAGTCCAGCCACCTACTAGCCCTGCGCTTGTAAAAACCCTCAAGTTGTCATCAGGGTCTGTCAGCCCATTAAATTTACCCACGTTGGACGGTAGTTTAGATTTCTCAAGTGGATCCAAAGCTATTTCCATGATGAACTTTGAATTTTCCGCTGCTTTCGCAGGGCGGTAAATCAAATCATAGTTGTGTTCAGCTTCAGTGTTGTAAACCGCACGGGGTTTACACTTGTTGTAGTTCAACCGACTAAACACACTGACATTGTCACCTATGCGATAGGTTGGGTCATCCTCACTGATGTAGGTATTTCGTTGAGAACCCAACCTAGTGTGTACTGATGCTCTCTGGTGGGAATGTGACTCATCTCGATGCTCTCGTCGACGACTCTCAGATTGGGTATACTCATATCTCGACG
Organism: Helianthus annuus; assembly: GCF_002127325.2. NCBI lineage: Eukaryota > Viridiplantae > Streptophyta > Magnoliopsida > Asterales > Asteraceae > Helianthus > Helianthus annuus. The sequence goes on along the minus strand of NC_035448.2, from coordinate 173,573,264 downwards.
GAGATCTGGAGTATTCCTCTGTGTCTTCAATGCGAGACGGGCCCTCGCGTTGAGAAGCATGAGCACGAGATCCTGGTCTTCGCGACTGAGTTTGAGGAGCAGTCTATGCATACTGCGTTTAATGCCCCTTGAGACCTGACGTACCAGGAGATTGGAGTTTCTCCTGGAGGCAGGATTGAGTGAACAGGGATTTCTGGTTGTATCCCCGGAGTGATAGGTTCGTTCACACGATTGGATTGCACCTCGTTGTCATCTGAGGCATCCTCTGGGATTCCTTCGACCTGGAAGTTGTTTCCGACATTTGGCCGAGGGCCGGTTTGCCGATGAGACGATGTTTCTTCCATGTGCAAATGGAATCAACAGGGTAGAAAAAAAACGAGAGAAAATTGGATGAGATAGAGAAAACGGTGGGCGCCAATGAAGAAACACTAGATAAACGACCGGGATCGAAATATCTAGGGGGTTTGGATCTGCATAAAAGGGTTTGTTCTCTCTCGTTCGATTCGATGTTACTGATCTTCCTCTCCGATAAACTCTGCAAAACAAAGCACCGTTAGCCTCGTCAAGGGGAAAAGGGGGTTCTCTCCTTGACCCGACTCCGGCGTGAGAATAAGTATGTGTTTATGAAGAAGAAGAAGTATTGAAGAAGTGTGTGTAACTTGAATTTCATACCTGAATTGTTCTCATATTTATAGCCGAGAGTTTTGGGCGGGAAAACCCGTTGGTGAAATGTTGACGGAAGATGCTAACCCCGTAAGTGGTTACATTTCCTTCCGTTAAGCTTCTTGATCTGTTGTGAGTGCACACGGATTGTGGTTTAGATCTATGGCTAGGGGTTTGCCACGTGGAAAGTGATTAAGTGGAGGTTTCTCTCCAATTACATGCTATCATCGTGATTTTTAGAGACGTCTAAGGTGCTGACACGTGTCCAGACGGTTGTAACCGTTTAGTGGTGCACGATTGGGTCTTTCTAGAAGATTATTGCTGTAATCTGGTGTGACTCCTTATCGTGTGGAGTCAGCTGAATAAATAAATCCCTAGTCTGGGTATTATCCAGCGGGAGATGCTTATCTCAGGAATTTCATCCTTTGTTTATGAAGAAAAGCGCAAGGCTTTATGATGCGCAAGTGTTACTTGCTATCTGACTTTTTAAGCCTTCTTTGTAGAACCAATGCGCGGCCGTACAAGGTAAGAAGGGCCGGAAGACGAGGTTGTGGTATGGTCCCACGTACTTATTATGAGGTTTTTGGGACCTTACCCCTTCAATTTGCTAAATCTTCGGCAACACGTAGGAATAGATGACGACTCATTCAAACCAACGCATAAACTGTTCGTCGGTGTAGACAGGTTTATCAACAAAGTAGTCGTCCACCAATCCTTCGTGAGCACATATGGTGACGAATTAAAATAAAATCCGCAAATAATTAAATTAAAATAATATTTAAAAACCACAAGGGAAAAAATAGTATACCCTTCCAATCTCTATTTTATATGGCACTCCTTATTCTCGATTACGACGTATGTTTGTTTTCTTCTTCCTCCAAAATGATTTGCACCGTCTCCGTTATCGTGTTTACATAACAAATTACGATTTCATTGAATGGGAATGAAGATACCATGATTGTAGGGAGATTTGAGTATTTGTTGGAGAGAATTTGTAGAGAGAAAGAGTAAAGATTGTGTTATAAGTTATGTGAAATATGAATATTTAAAAAGGATTTAAAGAAAATTAATTATTTTTTTTAAATCCGACTGTTACAGGGTTTCATCCCAATGACTGGCTATCTTCTTCTCGGAGATGTCCACACCCTTCACGACCACTAGCGAGGGGGCGATGTTCCACTAGTGGCCATGATCGCCACATCGGCCCATAAGCATCTTTCATTATCTCACACCGAGTGGCCCTAGAGATTTTGTGTTTAGAGCCTCATCATTCTTTTAACATTTTTTTGTACTCTAATTCTTCTGTAAAGTAACAGAGTTGTTATAATTTAAAACGATTTTATTGAATACATATGTTAGAAAATTAAAAAAAAACATGTTAGAAAATTAAAAAAAAAAAACACAAGTGATATAAAATGCCTCCTTATAATTTTGCAAATAAGTGAAGTAATGTAATGTAATAGAGTTATTATAATTTTAAACGGTTTTATTAAATACGTATGTTAGAAAATCAAAAAAAATAAAATACAAGTGATATAAAATAACTCCTAATTTTGCAAATAAGTGAAGAATAAGTTGTTTTTGTTGTTTTAATATTCAATATTTATGTGATTCTAATTTATCGACAAGATCTGTTTATTTCTTTTCATTTTAAGCTTTTAATTAATACGATAGACGATTTTCTCAAAATCTATAATAAATGACAAAAGTCAAAAAAAATAATATGTTTAATATCACAACGACTATTCTTTTAATAGCAAACGGCATTTTTCAAACCTCTAGTCGACGGTTTGAAATGTACAATTGCATTTAGTATGGTTTTCATGTTAATTTTGTTTGTTGAATGGTCTAGCTGGATCAAAGTCGGGTTATTCTGGATATAATGAATAAACTTTCTAAAATACTAATTTCATCTATAATGGTTAATGCTTTATAAGGGTTATTTTTCGCTACATTAGCATTATAACATTTTTTTAAATGTGTAATGGTTAACGCCCCTTAATGTCTATGCAATCATTCCTTTCCAGTTTTTCTCCTCATTTGGCATTAGACCATGAGTAATGAGCATTATAGGGGCGTGAAGTGCCTTAATAACTCCCCCAACACTACTCCCGTGAGCAGGGCCGGCCCTGAGAAAAAATGTACCCTGTTCGAACTCGAAAAAAAGTGCCCTTTGGTCTTAACGAAATTGGGTATTGGGCTCACTAAAGGTCTAAACCTAATGCCAAAGAGGTTAATAATTAATCTAAACCATAAGAATAGTTTTGTAAGGGGCCTATGTTGGTGTTTGTATGAGTGTACCCTATTAAAAAAATATTTTACATATACATATCGGATTTTTTTCATAAAAAAACGTGCCCCTCAAAATATCGGGCCCTGGCCGGTGGTCCTCCCCGCCCACCCTCAGGGCCGGCTATGCCCGTGAGCATTATAGGGGCATTAGGAGGTATGGGCATTTCTATTATAATACCAAATGATGAGAAAAAATTGGAAAGTAATAATTGAATGAGCATTAAGGAGCGTTAATCGTTACACATTCTTTGAAGGGGCATAAGTGGCATTTTCCGTTACATCACACAGTGCAAGTTAACGATAAAGTCCCTAATTTATTTGGTGCATACGTGGTGCTGATGAAGCATGATAAAACCCATACGGGCTTTATCCCACAACATATAGCCTAATAGAAGTTGTTTAATTTTTACCTTTCATCCTATTTTTAAAATTTTTTTTTGCACGAATTTTTTTTTATTTCTATCGTTTGTGGGACTTGAAACCAAAACCTATCCCTTCAAAACCCAAGTGTTTAAATACCGTGACTTTACAAATGAACCACCACCCCACTAATTCATATTTTCTTTTAACTAGGATTTTCCAACGTGCGTTGCGGCGGGAAATCTACGAACAAAACGCTAAAAACCAGTTTCCGTTTTAAGTTATTATCAATTATATTACAATTACAAAGAACCAACTTGTAATTAGCACAGTCATGTATTATATATGCCGATTCAACCAATATTATTTTCCGAATGATAAAAACCAAATTAAATTTAAAAAAAAAACAAAAATTGATTCCCCGAGTTGCGGAGGTTAATTTTTTTAATGTGATTTGAGCGTATGGATTTTTTTCAATTGTCTTTGAAAAGAAAATAACGAGCGATTACATTTCCAACCTTTAGATGCTTTCTACGTTGTTTGAAAAATCAATTGTACTCGGATCTCATGGTGTGTTAAAGCGGTTGAACCCACATGTTACCGCAATTTTGTATTTATTAATCGTAATTGAATCTCATGAATTGTTTCAAAATAATCTTTTCAATTAATTATAGACTTATAGTAAATATACACACGACACAAATACTAAACTCATATGATTTCTTAAAAATTAATTTTATTTATTATTAATTTTAATTTAATTTAAGTTATAAAATAAAAATGTTACCTAAAAAAATATAATTAATTAAAGGGTTATTGGATTTTATCACCCGCAACTATCGGCCTTTGGCCGTTGCCACCCGCAACTAACACTTTGACACCCGGCACCCCCAACTTGACTTTTTGTTTGCACTGACACCACTCAGTTAAATATTCTCTAACTTGGTTAGTCATTTATCCGATGTGGCACCATTTGGCTGATTTGTACATGTTGATGTGGATGATGAGGTGTTATGTGGCGAATACGTGTCAAGCACCTTCATCTCCTTCGTTTATAACATAAGAAAACACAGAAAATGCACTAATACAGATTACCGGATGCATCACCAATTGAATTTTAACGTAATAGATGACAAAAAACGACTAAAACGAACTTCATGGTCAACAACATTATGGCCGGAAACATCCGAAGCAAGTTGAGATGCGATAGCAGAGTGATACATGACGTTATGAAAGTTAGTCTCCACCGTTATCATCCGTAACTGTTTCGCTTTCTCTCCGTAAATCCTCCCGGAGTAAATCGAAATCCAGATCTAGATCTGCATTCGTCACCTTTATAATTATCTAGATCTAAAGTTTCAGTTACAGGTCCAGATCCGTCGGTTACGGTTGTTGAATTGTGGATATAATCCAGATCTGATGACCAACCGAAAAGCGGCGTCCACCACTTGCCGGAGGATGAAGCAGATGCGGTGAATGCTGACGTGTTACGGTGGTTACGGTGGCCGGAGGTGGTTGAGATGACGGTGATCCAAGTGAAAGAAGTCGCCATTGATGGTTAGGGTTTGAATGTTGACGTTGTGAAGCGGTTGAGGGGGTTTTATTGACGTCGAGTGTTAACTGGATAAGGATGGACACGTGGCGCGTGGTGATAGGTTGATGATGGTGCTTGACACGTATTCGCCACATAGTCCTGTACACATAATCAAGACTGTGCCACGTAGGATCAGAAACTAACTCGGTTAGTAAAGAGTTAACTGAGTGGTGCCAGTGCAAACAAAAAGTCAAGTTGCGGGTGTCAGGTGTCAAAGTGTTAGTTGCGGATGGCAACGGCCAAAGAGCGATAGTTGCGGGTGATAAAATCCAATAACCCTTAACTAAATGAATAGAAACCATGAAAATTGCAAAAATATAAATTTAGATTCGTTTTTTTAATATATATATGAATTAATGAAAATTACAAATCACATTCCACATGGTTGATTATGGTTATATTTGTAAGTCATCTAAATGTCAATATATTTTTGAAAAAATTACACGTTTTGTTCTTTATCTTAATACCATATATCAGGCGGTGTCATTTTTAACGAATGTTGACAGGTCTTGCACTTTACTAGGTATTTTGTTGCACGTTTATTCCTTTACACCCAACTCGGTTAAAAAACTCTGTTAAGTCTGGGCACGTGATAAGCAAACGAGGGTATTTATGTCTTTCCCCCACCCCTTTATAAAACCCATTGTTTTTTAGGGACGAAATTTTGCGAATTTTAATTAAAAGAATATAATTTTTTAGGTATTTTTGTTGTGTTCACGCTGGTTCTCGCGGTTCTTGCAATAAAGGGTGGTTTCTAACGTATCCTTATCCTATATATATATATGTATATATATATATATATATATATATATATGTACATTACGGCTTAACGTACATCATGTACGACAGGTAATTACGCACGTTCATTTTAAAATCACGCACGATATAACTCAAAAATCCAAAATCACACATGTTGAAACACAATAATCACGCATATTTAAAACATTAATCACACATGTTATATAACAAATCACGCACGTTGTTGTACGTGAAGTACGTTAAGCCGTAATGTACGATATACTTTTTCTATATATATATATATATATAGGATGGGGAAGGTTCTATGCAAAATACTAAATATTGCGAGAACACGCAGAACAAAATGAATCACTTATTTTTTTCAATCCTAAAAACTTAAAAAGTAAATAAAAATGTTATAAATGTAAGATTTATTACTTCTCACACTAGAATTTAAAACAAAATATGAGAAATCTTGTAAGTCCCGTGAAACCGAATCTTTTAATGATATCAAACAATCTTGTGAGAGTGCGGAATCCAATCACAAGATGATTCAAGATAAATCGAAAAATATGAAAATACGAACCGAAAATATGGAAACGAAGAACAAACCGAATCACCTTTAAACACTTGCACACGATTCTATTACTTGAAAAGCAAAACCGTCTGGTACAAGTGTTCACAACCAAAAACGAATTCTCTAGCTCTCTCTCTAGGAAATCTGTAACTATGAATGTCCAACCCTAAAACAAGTTAGAAACTTGTTTATATACATACCTAAGCCCAAGTCCCTACATGGGCTCCCCTTGGGCCTGCTTGGCCCACATGGCCTAAAGTTTGGCCCAAGTGACCTATAAAGGTCCAAAACCTAATATTTACTAACCCGGTAAAGCCCAGTTTGTAACCGTAGTCCGTTGTGTTAATTTGATGCGTCAGTCTCACACTTCAGGGCCTAACAATCTCCCCCTAGACTGATGCCATCAAATTGTCTTCATAACTTGAATTCAGCAATGTCTTCAACGAAATCTATGGTTGTCTCTAAGCTGCAGATGTTGTGGAAGTTCTTGACTTCTGAACTCTCAGCACTGAGCCTCTATCTTCAGTTTTTGTGGTTAGCTTCATATCAGGATCACGATCAGCTTTTGCTTGAAAATCATGTCAAAAAGAATGTGAGAGGAGGATTCTCAGCAACTCTTTTCTTCTTCAGTCTTTGTCTTTCAAGCAGGTTCACGATACTTCTTTGAATGTACTTTCACTGTCAGACGGCGTCTCGTATCCGGTTCTTCTGACTCAGGTACATCTTGTTGTTGTGCTGCTTCAGACTTCTTCAGCAACTAACAGCATCTCAATCTTCATCAACCCCTGTTCTTGATTGAAATCAAGTTCTGCACATGCTCACAAACTCATAAGCAAACATTTCTTATGCAACAGGGAGAGTACCACATGAACACTAGGTACATGAAATTTCACAAATTAAATTCTTTCAACTTTTGATGATCAGTCAAATCTTCAAGAACAGTTATATTTTTAATTTTAAGAAAAACAAATAAACGCACTATTTTTGGATTTTTGAATTTTTTTGATTTTTTTTTTAATTTTTTTTTATTTTTAATTTTAAGAACTAAAACAAATAAAAACTCAAAATATAAACAACTACTATAATATACAATTACAATTGCAAATGGGATCAAAATTCGTTCTCAGGCAGACTAAGGAACACTTTTCAGTACGAGCCTAATCAGACTGGTCTATGCGATTGCCAATATGTTCGTTCACTTAAACTTTAACGCTCAACTTTCAATTTTTCAACTTCGTGATATGTTTAAGGTAATATTATACTATTATACCCGTGTATCCCATTCCAAGGCATACCCCTACGATCAAGGTAAGCACAACGATTCATCGTAGCAGGTGAGTATACTGATGTCATCCTTTAAGATATCCTGACTGTGTCTAGGTCTGCATATAATATGTTTTATCATGTTTTGATTTCTTAACAATGAACACCCAAAGAAATACTAATCAAATCCCGGAAATAAACAGCACACTCTATCATGCAAGTATCTTCCGTACCACATATTTCACAAGTCCAATCCAGATTTCTGAAATCTTAACTGGGAGTGGATTGAGAAGAGAACAGAATAGATCTTTTGCAGAGGTGATATAATATACAGATCAAATGAGTTTTTCTCAATTTGATATAGGTTTGTTTGGGTTTCTTTTGGGCACTAGAGGGCCTCTTTCGGGTGTATTAGATCTATAGCGCGACAACGTACAGCTAGGTCAGCATGTATCTGGATGCAGCAGAAGCTGTCGTTGCCTAGCACCTCCAGGTCAGCATGTATCTGGATGCAGCAGAGGAGGTACACGACTTTTTCAGAGAAGATTTCAGAATCAGATCAAAATTGTGTGTATCGGGACAACATACAGACATTCAAATAGAAATGAGCTAATTCCAAGTGACTTTCTTTCCTGGGGTCATGTACAATTTTAGTTCTAAGCAGAAGAACAGTCAAGATATCCCCGAATGTTTCAACAATATAAAGATCTGAAACCTCAGATGTTGGCTATCTATCAAAGCAAGATTTAAGACCATAAAATCATACGCCTTTGGTATGTTACCCACATGATACATAGTTCGTTATGTTTATATCACTTAGTATCTTTTATCATGTTGAGCGTCAAGCCTATCAACATATCGCAGTAGATCCTAGTCTTTTCAGCTATGGCACCTTACATGTGTTAGTCAAACCCTTTAACACGAACATTTATTTCACTTCCCATATCATGCAATTTTTCTTTTTGGCTTTTTCATTTTTCTAATGTTTTTGTGTTTTTCTCATTTTCTCCCCCTAAACTCTATATATGTCTCTCTCTCTCCCCCTAAATTTGTGCATAAATCTTGGATTTTTGCGCAAATTTACCATTTACGAGAGAAAGGACACTTTATATACAAGGTTATAAACTAAGAAAAAGAAAGAAAAATATTTTTGCGTAACCGTTCTGTCATCAGATTGATGACTAATCAAATTCAAATCAAAGTACTGAATTTAAACGGTACCTTGCTGATCATTTCTTACTTCTAGAATCTCCTCCAAAGGAAACATATCATCTGTAAAAAAAATTTGAACTTTTTGCAACAGTGAAATGTTACCCGTTTTATCTCTGGAACAACTGCTATCAACATTCCAGAGATTGTCAACAGCTCCTCCTTAGTTGTTCCTGAAAGGTAAGGAGATTAGTAAGACATGGGTACCCAGGCCATCGTGGTCCTGGGATTTCCTGAAGCATCAAAATAAGACACTTCTTTTAAACACAAGTCCCCTTTAATTTCAAGGATTGGAGACGTAGCTGCTTTTTGTTTTGCTCTCCAAATTTGTTTAGGCTTTTCTAGTTTCTTAGATGCCTTTGGCAAAACATTTGGCTTATCAACCTTATTATTTTTCAAAATTTTTGTAGGTTTCAAAGCTTGTTTTCTTTTTGCTTTAGCAGCATTCCAATCCCCATCAGAAGGTTTAACCGTGGGATTCACATTCTTCATTGCCTTAGGTGAAGATACCTTCATTGGCTTAGAATGGTAGTTGTCCTTTGGTGTAACCCTCTGATTTTGCATATAGTAGGGTACGTAGGGACGCCTTGTGCAGTTTCTAGCAATGTGACCCGCAATGCCACAATTGTAGCAAGTTTGTCTTTTCACCGGAAAGACGTTTTGAGCCGCTTGATTCGCTCTAGCAGGTCCTGAAGGACAAACCGGTCCTTTTTGCGTTGGATGTGACTGCACATTTCTCTTAGATGAAGACGAATTGGGGTGCTTGTATTTGTTGTTTGCAGAAGTCTTGTTGCTCTGAGCACCATTTTTCGTCTTTTCTCCCATATTGGAGCTTTCAATCACTTTGTCACGAGCCTTATGAGATCGTGATTGTCCTTGATAAGCAGACTTCGCATACCCCTGACTTTGATCTGCTTGCTTTGACTCATTCCGCTTGTTGTGAACCGGCTCACAAACATCAGCACACGAGTGAGTGTTGGCATTTCGTTGCACTTTTGGACGATGAACACAATTTCTAGCAATGTGTCCAGGAATTCCACAGTTGAAACATGTCTGTCGTTTCAATGTGTGGATATTCTGACAGCCAGCAGCAGTAGCTGATTTGGTGGGTCTAGATGACCGAGCTTGCTTAGGTTGCTTTGCTTGTGTCCCATGTGCCTTTTCTGATTCTTTCTGTACCTGTTGATCAGAACTAGCAGAGGCATGAGATTCAGATAGATGATGTTTTTCGTCTTTTATAATTTTATCAGGATCATTTTGAAAAGACGATTTAGTTTCTGTTTTAATTCCCTTATCAGAAACATTTTCTTGTGACTTTTCATTTATTTCAACTTCGTTTTCTTCTTTTACAAAATCAGGTTCAGTTTTAATTTCAGAAGATGAAGAAGATGAAGTTTCATCAACACATGTTTCGTCAACACATGTATCATGTGAATCTACTTGAGGTCTGCTTTCAGTCACGGTTTCCAATGTGGTCCCACTAGATTCAACATTAGGGACATCCACTGAGGCCGATTCAGAAGAAGAATCAGGACATTCTTGATTTTCTTGGGAAGAGGTTTCAGTAGTTTCACTGAATGTATCCTGAGGGACCTCACCTGTGACACTTTCATCAACCAAAGGGTTAGAAACATCAGATACACAAGATGAAACATAAGCAGAAAACGACGCAAACAAAGAACTAGTAAAAGCAATGTCAGACTCAGTTGGTTCAGAATAATGTTCAAAATATGGTTCAGAAACATTTGAACTAATGACCGGTTCACTCCCATGAACATCACCACACTTTACTTCAGAGCTATCATCTGCACATGACGATGAAACATTAGGATCAATTGTGCCTTTGGGAACAAAATTCAATGGAGTAGACTTTTGTGGCTCAACATGTCTGTCATGAACAGACGATTTGTTATTTTTCGAACCATAAGTCATTTTACTCTCGTTCAACATCTCCTCCTCAGTCATTGGTAAATACGTGTAATTATCATTGTACGGAGGAGGAGTCTCATTATAACCCAATCCCGACCCTTTCTTTTTAGAATATGCTAATTGTTGATCACACAGATTTTTAACTAATTTACTGGAGGAATCGAATTTCTTAATGTTTAATTGATTTATTTGGTATTTATCCCTGACATTCTCCAGTTCCTTAGTCACCTCACACAGTTTTTCTTTGACTATGATGAGTTGGGCCGTAGCTACACTAACATCGTCCTTGAGTTGGACGATGTCCTTACGCTGAGCTTCAATTTTATCTTTATAAAGCTTTTCATTCTTTGATAAAGTAAAATTTTTATTTTTTATGTCGTTGTAGTCTTGAACCAACTCAGCGTTGTGTAATCGATATGCCTCATTTCTTTTTCTACACTCAGGAGTGCAAAATACAGAAAGTATCTCTTCACGATCACGAGTAACTTCTTGAGCCATGGGTTTGTTAAACATAGATGCTGAATTTTGTGGTGAGTCAGCATTGCCATAGGATTTGATAAGAGAGATCAGCTCATCTGACTTCATTTTGTAACAGTTGCCGTCGGTTGTCACTATTATCTGATTAACATTCATAAACCAACTACAGTTCGCCTGATTTGGAATCCCTTTTATAGCCTCCAGAAGCTTTCTGTTGCTTATGCGAGTAGACACCACCATTTCTGCCTTCTCCATTTCAGAAAGCAGTTCAACAAACCGGCCAATCACTGCATCTATAGATTCACCGTATGAGTAACTGAATCCTTCGAATTTCTGCTCAAGCATCTCTCTTTTAGAAGACATTGTAAGATTTGATCTCCCAAAATGTGCGCTTTTTACTATTTCCTCAACACAAGCTCAAAGCGAGAACCCGTGCACTCGCTAACTCAAACCCGTTGAACGCGAAGGAACGAACCCGCTTTCGAAATCACACCTCAAAAACCTAAATGATAATTCATTCAACAACTGTCTTCTTCGATCAAAGCCCACCTGAACCCTAATTCAAATAAATCAGCCGTCAAACTAAACTCAGACCAAGGTACAGTTCGTAGGAGATAGGATCTCGAAGGTGGTTGTGAAAGACAAGCTGGTCGCTGGAGATGATCGGCGGCGGTGGTTTGAGATGATGGCTGAAGACGGAGGTTGTTGATGTGATGCAGGTGATGTGGTGGTTGACGTAGGATGAACAGGTGACCGGAGAAAAATTAGCGACAGAGGATGGTGATTAACGGTGGTCGGAGGAAGTCGATGGTGTGTCGGAGATGACGAAGATGAGTGTTACGGTGTCGAAAACCCGAACTTGATGTCGAACTTGAACCGGAGATGATGATGAGTGTCGAACGTTGCCGGGGACAGTGATAATGCACTCGCCGGTGACGGTGATGACGATGAAGATTATGATCAGTGGAGATGAACGGAGGTCGTGGTGGTTATTGTGTGATGACAGGTGATGAACGTCGACGACCAAGACGGAGGTTGACGATGAAACTTTTGTGAGATACAGGTTCCGAAACGGTGAACGATGATGAATGATTGTGAACGGAGATCGACGGTAACTGAATGATGAAGATGATGATGGCCGACGGATGATCGACGATAACTGAATGATGAATGATAAGGAGAAGATGATGGTTGCGACAGGCCGTGAAGAGTCGAGATCTCGGTTGCGACTCGGAACCGTGGTTGCGAGTCGGAGATTACGAGTCGGAACGAAAACGTGAAGAGCCGAAACCTTGATTGCGAGTTGATGAAGATGATCAGTGGTTGCGACTTGCTGATGACTTAGATGATCAGTTATGATTGCGAGTTGATGATTGCGACTCAGATGATCAGTTGATGATTGCAAGTTGGAAGAGTCGGTGGATGATTGGCTGGTTGCGACTTGTCCTTTAAATGTGGAATATTGGAACAGTGATTGCGACAATGGAGGAAGAGGACTCGAAACCAAAAGATTTGGAAACAGTGGATTTTTGAATTTCAAAACAATCTTTCAAGTCAACAAATCCCGAAATTTGTGAAAATTTAAAAAAAAAAAACAAGATCTTTTATTATTTTTAAAAATAAAAGATTATGTTTAATCTTTTAACAACTTTTTCAACAATTGAAGCACCAAAATATGTGGAATTTTTATAAAAATTCGATGAACTCTACGAAGAACGCGATGAACACCAAACCAAAAATACGAAAATCTTGAATCTTTGATATCACACCGAGCCTAGAAATAGGTTCTAAAGGCTCTGATACCACTTGTAAGTCCCGTGAAACCGAATCTTTTAATGATATCAAACAATCTTGTGAGAGTGCGGAATCCAATCACAAGATGATTCAAGATAAATCGAAAAATATGAAAATACGAACCGAAAATATGGAAACGAAGAACAAACCGAATCACCTTTAAACACTTGCACACGATTCTATTACTTGAAAAGCAAAACCGTCTGGTACAAGTGTTCACAACCAAAAACGAATTCTCTAGCTCTCTCTCTAGGAAATCTGTAACTATGAATGTCCAACCCTAAAACAAGTTAGAAACTTGTTTATATACATACCTAAGCCCAAGTCCCTACATGGGCTCCCCTTGGGCCTGCTTGGCCCACATGGCCTAAAGTTTGGCCCAAGTGACCTATAAAGGTCCAAAACCTAATATTTACTAACCCGGTAAAGCCCAGTTTGTAACCGTAGTCCGTTGTGTTAATTTGATGCGTCAGTCTCACACTTCAGGGCCTAACAAATCTTCAGTTTTTAAATAACCTACACACATGTAGGTTATGTGTAGGCTAAATTACCTACATGTATGTAGACTATGTGTAAGTAAAAAATATATGATTTTTTATGTATATATAATACACATATGAATGTAAGAAACATAAAATTTAAGAAATATGAACCTTAAATCCCTAAATTTAGTGATTTAGAGTTGTTCTTTTTGTTCTCGCAATAATTAGTGTTCTGTAATGATCCTTATCCTATATAGGATTATGTTCATTTGTGAACAACTACCTTAATTGTAAACACTAGTAAAATAATACTAGCCCTTGATTATCAATACACGAGTGTAATTCAATGGTCAGAATTTGATAATGAAAATACACTAGTGTATTTTACAATTTGATGATGTAAATCAATGACCAGAATTTGTTTACCCAGTTCACAAATACATTAGTATTCACTTTAGAACCCGCACTATATATATATATATATATATATATATATATATATATATATATATATAGGTAAAGGGTACCGTACAAATTCCCTTATCGTACATTACGTACGCTATAATCTCGGCCGTCAGATCATCTTCCCGCAATGAAAATCGCATGTTTTTTTTTTTTTTTTGTAATAATTTCGCATGTTATAATTTTGATGAAATAGCAGGTTGTTTTTTTTTGTAACAATTTCGCATGTGGTAATTCAATTTCGCATGTGATAATTTTGATGAAATAGCAGGTTGTTTTTTGTAACAATTTCGCATGTGGTAATTCAATTTCGCATGTGATAATTTTGATGAAATTGCAGGTTGTTTTTTTGTAACAATTTTGCATGTGATAATTCAATTTCGCATGTGATAATTTTGATGAAATAGCATGTTGGTTTTTTGTAACAATTTCGCATGTGGTAATTTTGATGAAATCGCATGTTAAAAAACCAACATGCGAAATTGTACAAAAAAACAACATGCGATTTTCAATGCGGAAAGATGATCCGACGGCTGAGACTGTAGCGTACGTAATCTACGATAAGCGCATTTGTACGATAACCAGTCCCTATATATATATATATATATATATATATATAGGGGAATGTTCATTTGAGAAGAAAATTTAATTGAGAAGAAAAAGAACAAAGGGTAATTTTGTAAAACATTAAATAGTTTTTTCACTTATCTTATTTATTATCATTTTTGACTAATTAATTAGTCATAAATGCTATTATCCTCCACCTTAACTTTTTTTTTTCCTACACACATCAAAAGTTATCCTACATATTTCGAAATTCATCCTACACGTTGAAATTTATCCTACACAACTCGTAATTTGTCCTACACAACTCGTAATTTATCCTACACTTTAAATTATTTTATATTATTTTTTTGAAAAAATATATATTTTGAAGATAAGTTACAAAAAATTTAATGTACTAGCTATTAAAGAGGAAGACTACAAATTAATTACCTATGTAGATTTACCAATGTACCCTTATAGTAACATTAAATACTTATATTAAATGAAGTAAAATAAAGCATTCTTATTGGTTGAAATTTTTCTTACAAATTTTTTTTTCTCATTTGAACTCTATATATATATTTATATATATATATCTATATATATATATATATATATATATATATATATATATATATATATATATAGGGAGCCGCTAGAATGAAAACCACCTCGAGTTGTAAGAACCGCGAGAACTACACCCCACGGAGCGCCGTTCGCCATGATTTTTTTTACAAGTAGATGTGTATATTATAAACACAGCCGTAAAAAATCATGGCGAACGGCGCTCCGTGGGGTGTAGTTTTTTACACCACAAGTTTGGTGAAAAAAAAAAGAAAAAAGAAAAAAAATTAAAAAACACCAAACTTGTGGTGTAAAAAACTACACCCCACGGAGCGCCGTTCGTCATGATTTTTTACGGCTGTGTTTATAATACACACATCTACTTGTAAAAAAAAATCATGGCGAACGACGCTCCGTGGGGTGTAGTTCTCGCGGTTCTTACAACTCGAGGTGGTTTTCATTCTAGCAGCCCCTTATATACCCTATATATATATATAAAGAAAACCCATATTAGATAAGAAAACAAAGAAAACCCAAATAAATAGAACCTCCTTTTACCACGTGTTACACCTTTTTGCAGACTGTGTTACATGTAACAACCAGAGGGTGACATGTGTTACGTGTAATAGCTTAGCATACTTTCAACTTTTTTTTTGAAAAAGTAAAAGCTGTTACGTAACACGTTTGCAAAAATGTGTAACACGTGGCAAAAGTAAGTCCATTCATTGGGGGTTTTAGTTTCTTAACCCAATATGAGATTTCTTTCTTTTATTACCATATATATATATATGGGAGGGTTCATTGGGTAACACTAAAAATCAATTTAACATGTTAAAACTCAACTTTTTTCTAATTTTTTTTGGCGCTTTTTCTTATAAATACATGTAGAAACGTTTATAATAAAAAATAAAAACCTAAAAAATATATAAAAAATGTTTAAAAAATAGTTAAAAAATATATTTTATAAAATTAACTTAACATGTTAAAATTAATTTTTTTTATAACCTTTTCAGCGCTTTTCCTTATAAAAATGGGTAGAAACTATTCTAATAAAAAAATCACTTTTTAAAAAAAAATTAAGCCTTTTTTTACTATTTTTTTATATTTTTATTTTTTGATTTTTTATTAAAAATGCTTCTACAAGTATTTATAAGAAAAAAAAGCCAATTTTGTTTTTAAAAAAATTGATTTTTAACATGTTAAATTAAATTTTTAAGAGTGTTCTCCGGTTCCTCATTTTTTTAGTGTTCCCCAATGAACCTCGCTATATATATGGGGAGGTTCATTTGAGAACAAAATTTTATTAAGAAGAAAAAGAACAAATGGTACAATTGTAAAATATTAAATAGTTTTTTCTCATCTCATTTATTATTATTTTTGACTAATTAATTTGTTATAAAAACTATCATCCTTCACACTAAAATTTTTGCCTACACACATCAAAATTTATCATACACGTTTTGAAATTTGTCCTACACTCCCACACAGCTCGTAATTTATCATACATGCCTCGTAATTTATCCACTTTAAATTAACTTATTTTCTTTGAAAACATATATTTTTTATAAGTAAGTTACAAATTTATGTGGTTAGCTATCAAAAAGGAAGACTAACAATTAATGATCTATTTAAGTTTACCAACATACCCCCAAGCTAAATGCTAAAAACTAACCCCTCCCCCTCCCCCCCCCCCCCCAGAAAAAAAAAAACCTAACCCGGGTTCGAACCTGACGGGGGCGATTTGGGGCTTAATCCCGGGTTCGAACCTGATGGGGGCGAGAGTTTACGCATTTTATCCGATTCCCGCTAATCAGAGGACACGGTCTCATGGTAGTCGATAAATCTACCTTAAAAATAGCCACAAGTAGAATGAGTTTACACGTAAAATCTTTTGCGGTAAAAAAAAAGTCCATATATAAATTCATAAATTTTTATACACTTTTTTTTTCACCAATCCCATTGGATGTCCTGATCAGCCAACGCGCCCACCGTCGGCGTATATTGTAGAAATTGATTGCTGTCCTTCTCTTACTCCAGGTCAAAAACTTCGCTCTCTATTAATTAAGAAAACAATATATTAGCATCATTATTTTGTGAAATAAATAATTGTAGCCAACACAATATTATAATATTGACTTTCTAAATAGCAATCCAATCTATTTTAAATTCTACATCGTCATCCACCGAGGAAAGGACCGGAACACGCAACCTCTTAGGGTATAAGGAGTGGTTAAACACTTTAAAGTGGCAAACCAAAAAACCGACCAATGAGAGCGCGCCATGTCAATTAGGCAAAAGTGTTTAAACTTTGGTGAAAAATGTTGGCAATGGTTTAAACATTTGGTGGAGTGGTAAACTTTTTAAATAAAAAAAAGGAAAAAAGATGTGATTGGTTGAGATTGGAATGGACCCCACCCCACACCCCCCCTCTCTCTTTCCTTTCTCCTTTGCCGCAGCGGTGAAGCATCACCGAAATGGTGAAACTTTGATTGCCAATGTTTATTGGCATTGGTTTGCCACATCAAACAAAATCGGGGAAGTGGGTTTGCCGACCCCCACTCCCCCCCCACTCCGTATCCCCTTAGATAAGAGAGTGATAAAACACTTTGTTATTTTAATATTAAATAGTAAGTTTTTTTTAACGTAAAATAGTATTTATTATGTTGAATTTGTGTACTAAAAGGAGTACTCGGGTTGGAGAAACTATGTTCTTAGATGTGGTGGGTTGCTGACATTTATGGGTAACTTAAATGCATTGGGTGTAGGGACGACCTACATTATAATGTGTGTGGCGGGGGTAAAAAAATTAGTGTATTTTTTAGGAAAAATCACGATTGTTTCCATTAAATTTCGGTTAAGCCTCCCGATTGACCCCACAGAAAATAAATTCTGGGTTTGTCACTAATTGTGAGTTTTGGGATTTTTATAAAGTTAGGAGACGTTGAATGCAGGGGCGGTTCTTTATAAGGTTGTGGCAGGGCCACGGCCCGGGCAAGTTTTTCGGCCGTAGTGCTAATTTTCGCATTTCGATCGAAATTTTTTATATATACTATGTTCGGCCCGGGCTTGCCCGGACTTTTTTTAGTGCCCGTGTCTTTCGGCCCTGGCACGTTCAACGGGCAAGATCCGCCACTGGTTGAATGAATTGACAATTTAGGGAAATGTAGGCCGATAGCTTCAAAAATAGTTGACGGGATGCTGTGAAGTAGCAACAGATTCACTAAAGTGTGTTCCAGTGACATTAAGCTTAGGGAATCTAACAAATTTATGATATGAAAGTGCTTTCATGGTGCATGGTTATTGACATTAGACACCAAGATAAGGACCCAACATACCAAAATCTAGATAAACTTTGATTTGCTTTTGAAGGTTTCTAACTTTCATTTAGGTGTAGGGTCAAGGGTGGCTATCATATGTTGGGTTGGTAGGATGGAATGACGAAGTCATGACAAGGATTTTTACAAAATCGTGTACCCTAAACATTACTGTGTAACCATTTATCTAAACAGGTCAAACATGTTAACAAGTTGTAAACGAATTGTAAAAGGTTGCAAATAGGTTAAAAGATCCTACACGAGTTGTATAAAAGTTGTAAGCGGTTAAACTCTTCGTAGCACCATCCTCTTGTCCACTGTTTTCAATTTTCAAACATGACGGAGGTCGGAGGGGAAAATGCAAACATATGAAAAGTACTTAACGACATCCTCAGAGCTCATGAGTCATAAGCACAAGCTTCACCAATGGCTGGGTCTATTCGCACACGCCGTTTGTCTTTTTGCACACTCAAAGCGCCCCGCTATGGCCAAAGCGGGGCGCTTTGGCTTAGGTCAACAGACAAGGACTGACTTCTGTCAGTCCTTGTCTGTTGACCTAAGCCAAAGCGCCCCGCTTTGGCCATAGCGGGGCGCTTTGAGTGTGCAAAAAGACAAACGGCTTGGGGCTTGGGGTGGGGATTATTTGGGTTGATTTTGGTTAGTTTTGTAGTGATTTTTGGTTGAATTAGTATGGTAGATATTTTTGAAGTAAAAAATTTTTATGTGATATTTGCCGTTATGAATGGGAATTTGTTTTTGAATGATTGAATGTTGCCTTTTTTGAATTAAAATGTCGTTATTTTATTAAATTAACGTTGTTTTATAATTACGTCGTTACGTCGTTATTTTTACAGAAGGTGTATATAATAAGTTGAACGAGCGTTAAATAAAGCGAACACGTTAAATAAAATATACAGAAAGCATTAAACGTAAACAATCCAGAACCAACGTGATTTAAATAAAAGATTAACTGCAATATATATATATATATATATCAGTTTGTACATACAATACACAACAAAAAGGTACAACTGAGTCAATAATAATACATAACAAAACACTAAACAAACAAACTAATGTACTAATCCTCGTGCGGTGGGGACGGTGGGAGGGGAAGTGGAGGCAACGCAGCGAGCTCTCGTAGCTCAACGAGCGTCTGGACGATCCAGTCAATGCGTGCGCCCTGACGTCTGAGGCGCCGGTCGAAATCCCGAGCCACCTCACGCGCTACCGGAGGTAGGTCAGCGTAAACGTGCTGCGGGTACTGTGGCGGCTCAGGAGCTGGCTGAACTGGTGGTACGTGAACCTCCTCGACAGGCTCCTCCTGCGCCGGATCATCCTGAGCCTGAGCCTGAGCCTGAGCCTGAGCCTGAGCCTGAGCCTGAGCCTGAGCCTGAGGCTGAGGCTGACCCTCAGGCTGATCCTCAGGCTCATCGATGCCCAGAGCCTGTCGCTGAGCCCGTCGAGCCTCCCGCTGAACCTCAGGAGGGGCTAACACCCCAGGCCTCAGCTCGATAACAACCGGGATGACCTCCGGCAACACCTCTGGCTGCCAAATCAGCCCGTCAGCACCCCTGAACCGGAGCCCGACATCATAGGTACGGGTGATCTGCATAGCGGATACTGACGCGCGGCCCAACCTAGATGACGGGACCGGATCGGACAGCAGCGGATCTAGCTCGGGCACGATCCCTAGCGATCGTGCAATGGCGGTGATAAACGAGCCAGTGTGAAGAAACCCGCGGAGCTGCCGATGGTATGCAGTAGCAAAGTAATCTGCCAGGCTGGCTGCTAGATCGCAGGGATGGCCGCGTAGTAGGCAGTAAAGAAAGAAAAGGTCACTAAGGTTGACCTTCTCCTTGCTGGAACCTCGCGGCACGATAGTAGACGCAATCACCTGGTGCAGGTATCGGAACAAGGGATCTCTGATGGTGGTGGCCTTTTGCCAGGATTTCCCAAAGGGAACCCGGGAAATGGCCCTCCAGAAACTAATAAGAGTCTGCCTGTCCAACATCGTAACAGCCTGCGTATATAAATCAGTATCAAGCTCAGGCTCAGTGTACAAACCTGTGTGGACAGCAAACTCCCGCACGCTCATCTCAAACTGCTGACCGGCCAGCCGGAATGTAACCTCGGGTACCGGAAATAAAGGGTCCTCCACGTAATCGGCCGGATGCGGCGCGTATGTAAACGTAGAGCAAAACTCGTACGTAAGCTCCGGGTACGAGTCCTCCATCGCCATCTGAAATAGGCGCGACCAAGGAGTATCTAGCCCAACTATGTCTCGCGCCCGCTCGATCTCCCCCACGGTAGCTAGCAGCTCCCAGTCTATCCCAACGTGCTCCCCAATCGGTATAGTGCGCAACCTAGCGCATCTCCCCCTCGCTCGTGACCCCACCGGAAACTGAAGATACGGACACTCCGGCTCCTCCTCGCCCCCCTCCAATCCCTCATCAATATGCTCAATCTCCTCATCGGATAAATCCATCCCTGCACGTTGATCAATTAAACAAATATTAATAATTATTAAAGAAATAATAACTAAATAATAATAAATAAACAAATAATTATTAATAATAATAAACTAATAATAATAATAAACTAATAATAATATTAAACAAATAATAATTAAATAATAATAAATAAACTAATAATAATTATTAAACAAATAATAATTATTAAACAAATATTAATAAACATAATAAATAAACAAATAATAATTATTAAACAAATAATAATAAATAAACAAATAATAATTAAATAATAATAATAAACTAATAATAATTATTAAACAAATAATAATTATTAAACAAATATTAATAAACATAATAAATAAACAAATAATTATTAATATTAATAAACTAATAATAATTATTAAACAATTAATTATAAATAAACAAATAATTATTAATAATAATAAACTAATAATAATATTAAACAAATAATAATTAAATAAAAAAAAAATAAACTTGAACCAAAGCATGCTCTAAAATATACACTAAATGATACACGAAGACTAAGGGCTTTAGATCTAACCTTTTAGCCGCTGAAAAGGTCGGAAAATCAACGAAAATGGCTCGAGTGTGTGAAATCGCACTGTTTGTGTGTGTGATGTTGTTTGGGTGAAGTGAGGGGGGAGATGCCCCGCTTCAGGGTATAACGAGGGACCAAAGCGCCCCGCTATGGCCAAAGCGCGGCGCTTTGGGCCCAAAACGCTCCGTTTTGGCCATAGCGGGGCGTTTTGGTGTTTTTTTTAATTTTTTAAAATTGTATTTAATTAACAAACGGGTCAATAAAAGGTCTAAATTTGCCGTTTTTTCTTTTATACATCATTTTTTAATATATATGGACTATACGGCAAGTTTCGGATCAAATCGGTTACGTGTGATGTCTTATTCCGTTATCTCGTGTCATTTAGGTTTGAAATCACAAGTACTCCTGTGAGAAGTTTTATGTGTAACAGCCGCCTACCATACATGAACATGACTTAATTTTTCATTAATTGCAGTATTATGATGTATGTTGTCATTTCGGGTCGTACAAGTGCGTATTGAATCCGATTGGGTCGTGTCGGTGACATTCGGTTTTTAACGTGATGTAACGCGTATATTGAACAAACACAAACGTGGTTATTATTAAACACATTTAGGATACACGAACACAAACGTGATTATTATTAAACACATTTAAGATACATCGTGAACATATGGGGTTGCATTAAGGTCGGGGGCACGATACGTAAGCATTTCGTACGTGTTGATCTGATCACTGTATAATGTATGCCAGGCTGCTGCGCGCTCTGTTCTGTTCGCTGTCCATAGTAGGTTTGGGGGAGGCATTGGATAAGAGCCTTCAAGCTCTACATGTATGAAATGACCCTTGTCGACGAACACAACCGCAACTACCAGGTGAGGTTCATCAGCTTCGTTTGGGCCGCCCAGTATAGGGAAAATTGTATCACTCCCACGAATGTCGAAGGTGTGAACAATCACACCGTATCGTTGGGCAATAAGAAACCCCGTCTCAGGCATCGTCATGTAATTTTCGATACCTGCTCGTCCCACCCCCTTGAAATCGATCCGTTTAACCAGCTCATCATAATGTCCTACATTTTCCGGATCGAAAACCTGCCTCCAAAGCGATTCGTGCATACGTAACTCCTTTAAAAGCTGTTCCCGGATCTTCAAATATGAATTTTGTTTCAATCCTAACCCAACAGCCACCGATCTAAATCCACAATGACCATCTGGTTTCACGTCCTTTATTTTAACGATGTATGGATGGATCACGTTGGGAATCTGAGATGCGTAGTTGCGGATCGCTATATCCGTCTTAGGACCGAGCTTGATATTCGGGAAATCAGGGTGTAGGTTGAGCGGTTTGGTATTCTTTCCTCTGCAAGAATCTTCGGC
The DNA here is from genome assembly GCF_002127325.2 of Helianthus annuus. Lineage (NCBI taxonomy): Eukaryota > Viridiplantae > Streptophyta > Magnoliopsida > Asterales > Asteraceae > Helianthus > Helianthus annuus. The sequence goes on along the minus strand of NC_035448.2, from coordinate 173,550,588 downwards.
TGATACGTACGAGCTGTGACGGGGAAGATCGTCTGAGGCATCGACCCAAGTTTCTTCTGACGGAATGTAGGAGCTTTGTCTAGCAGCTTCAGCCTTTCTTTCTTCCTGCATTTTCAATGTTGGTCGACCACGGGTTTTCTTCAAAACAGCAGGAGGTTTTTTGTTACTGTTCCCTGGATTGAGGATTTGCTGAAACTTTTCAAAGAAGCTCCTTTTCACTTGAGGGGGTGTTGGATCGATCTGTTTTTTCAATTTTTCAAATTCCGCATCAACATCAATATCCTCTATTTTATTCCTTGCAGGCTTGAAGTCAAGCTTCTTCCAAAACACGTCTATGTGTGTGATCCGGATTTCCTGACCTGTGGATGAAAACAAATTAGGTGGCAAAATCATAACGGGAAAGTTCAAAAATAATAATTACCTTTATTTTCCAACTTTTCCAAACGACAGGCACATGGCAAACCACAGCTGGTAAAAAGTTGGCAACCACAGCTTGCACCGTAGGCTCTCAACCCGTCTTCCTTACGCTTTAGTTCCATACTCAAAAGCTCAATCGCATATATTGAAACCTTTCTGAGAATATATGCAAGCATGGGCTGATTCTTGTGGTGCGTCATCACTTTTCTGAGGCTTGTTTCAAAGGTATTTCTAATCTCGGTGTATTGTTTAGCAACAACATGATCAACATACAGTACAAGTTTATCCAGTGTGTTGCGATGACTTGGAAAGTGACTTTTTAATGTTGCATGCATGCTCTCAACCCTGTTGGTCGTAGTCTGGCGAAAGTTGATAGTTTGGTTAATCCAGCAAGATACAAACTTTTCACGGTACGGATCCAACCAGGATTTCTTCATATAATCATAAACCTCTAAAATTAAAAAACGTAAATAGTCAGTTTTTGTTATTATATAAAATTTGAACATAATTATGTAAGAAATACTCACGTTCACGGTCAGCTTCTTTCAGCTGTGCTTCAAAGTTTTCCAAGTTATACATGTATATTTCCTCGGTCGTAGACTCGCACAATGTCCAAAATGTACGTACGAATTCTTTCCACTCCTTGTCAGAGAATTTCCTCTTGCTGTTCTTATTAATATTTTGTTGAATATGGAACCGACAAAGATACTTATGCGCTTTTGGAAAAACTTGTTCACACGCGTTCATTAGCGCAAAATCCCTGTCTGTTAAAATCACGCGCGGTTCCATACATCCTGCCAGCATAGACTTGATCCTCTGCAACACCCATAGGTAGTTCTCTGACTTCTCGGCGGAAATTACAGCACAAGCAGCCGTAAACGATTTGTTTGTCGACGTCATGCCTACGACCTGAACAAATGGCAGGTTGTACATGTTCGTTTTGTATGTGGCGTCAATCATTAGCACATGCGGGAAGGCACACCACATAATGAATGATTTTTCGTGAACAAAGAAGACGTCTTCAACTTCGTTCGATATCTCATTCGTGCGCATGTAATAAGTGTAATTTTTTTCGATAAGAATGTTTTCAAGTTTTTGCATCGGAGAGTTACCTACATTTTTTTCGGCGTTGATCTTCTGAACAGCGTTGTGTATATCTTTCGGAATAAGCTTTCTAGCCGGATTGTTTTTTGTCAGCGTTCGCCAAATACTTTGGTTGCGAATATCTTGCTCTGCCAACTCCTTAACCAGTTTTTTGTCCTCCGAAGAAAGCCTTCTCGCATACGCGTGACCCTCGAAGTTTTCAATGGGAGTGTGGTTATGCTTCGCCTTCGTCACCTCGATCCTCCAAACACTTCCGGATGATTCCGAAAACCCGATCATCTCGAACGGGCAGCCTATTTTCTTGCTACCCGTTTTCCTCTGTGTAGCTACACTCTTATGCTCCCCGCCAAAAGTACATTGAAACCAAATCTTGTAATTCTCTCCTCTTTTATTCGACCTCTTTGTCACAATGAGGTAACCATTGTCTTTTGCCGTGTCTTGTACCCAACGCACCATCTCTTTACGTGACGAAAAGGTCTGCGTTGTATCAAACGAAAATGTAACCGGGTAACAACCTTCCTCGTCAACAGACGCATCCTCCGGCTCACCATCGTCACCGACATTCGAATAGACTTGATGTTCAAAGCTTTGTTCACAACCGTAACTCTGGGTTGGATAACACTCCTGCTGTACAAAGCTTTGCTCGCCACCGTAACCGAAATTTGAATAACTTTGATGACAACCGTAACTGTCGTTTGGATAACACTCCTGCTGTACAAAGCTATAGTCGCCACCGTAACCGAAATTCGAATAACCTTGTTGTGCGTAAGGGTCCTCCACAGGGGTATTCAAATCCAGCTGCACCGTGTTATCACGATAACGAATGCCAGATACAACCTCTGTCTCCCTCAAGTTGGACGACACCGGTTTCTCAAACGAGTCAGAAATAGCGGTCCCCTCGTAAGAATCAGGAACAACCGACTCGTCAGAATAATCACCGAAAAGATAGTTACTGAACCACGACATCGTTTTTTCAAAAAAATTAACTAATAGAGCAAAGAAGATCGACAGAAAACAAGGCCCGAAAACTATTCGAGTGATGAATCTGTTGTCTGGCTAGTGATTTAAAGCCAGAATTTGGGATCGAAGCGCCGCGCTATGGCCAAAGCGCGGCGCTTAGGGTTCACGGGGTGACTGAAACCTAGTCACCCTTTATGTCTGTCAGTCTGTCACTCAGTCAGTCATTCGAAACCTCGTATCACCTTTTGTCGCCCTAAGCGCCGCGCTATGGCCAAAGCGGAGCGCTTAAGGGTGTGAAAATTATTTTGGCGTGTGTGATTAGCATGATCCTCACCAATAGCTAAAAGGATGTTCCAAATGGTACAAAAACCACTTTAAAGTACACACCTTCTCCCCAACACTTCTCGCAGTACTATGTAAGGACATGTTCTGTACTGTAAGTAAGTCACATGACCACCTATCACCCTTTTCTAACTTTAACATTAACTAGTTTTTTTAAGTCACGCGTTGCGGCGAAACTAAACAAATAATAATGTAAAACAAACGTGGTTTAAAAATAAAACATGTTATTTAGAAAGTTAAACCATTAGAACGGTTTAATTTATCATTATATCGTTTTATCGATACCAAATAAACACTTTATTTTGAGTACAACTTCGTTTTTAACAATACTTATAACGGAATGTCAAGGTAAAAATCAAGCATAACTACAAATTTAAGTTTTTAGAAAAAAGTTATACACGTAAATTATTAAAGAAGTATCAAATTATTTGATAAATTAATATATGTTATAAAAATAGAAAAAGGAATTATTAAAAAAATGATAAATGAAATATATGGTTTTAAAATGAAAAAAAATATGTTATTAGAAGTAAATATAATAATACACTATTATAATAAAAATAAAATTACTATTCATCGGCTTTCGTTAACTATATAATATAATATAATATAATATAATATAATATAATATAATATAATATAATATAATATAATATAATATAATATAATATAATATAATATAATATAATATAATATAATATAATATAATATAATATAATATAATATAATAATTCCCTTAGGGTGAAGGGAGTGGGGAGCGCTAAAGTGTCGGTAAAAACCTTTACCGATAGCCAAGACCACCGCCAACCACTTTATTGATGATAATGTTACCGATTGGATGGGCATTTCGGTGAAGGTCTACCGATGGGAAAGAGAGTGAGGGAAGTGTGTGTGGTGGGGTCCATTCCTTCTCAACCAATCACACATTTTTTCCTTTTTTTCAAAAAAAAATAGTTTACTTAAACCCCATTAGGTAAACCACAGCCAACATTTTTGAGCATTAGATAAATATTTTAGGTGAATTGACATGACACTATATGATTGGGTGAATTGGGAGTTTACCTAATACCATTAGGCAACCACTCCCTTCACCCTTAGACTAGTTGCTAAACGCCCACCACCACATCAGCAAAAAAGGGCGCCAAACATTGTGACACAGGCGCCAAGGAGGGTAGCGACAAGGGTTTAACGGGTGTGAGACCGGCTTATAGGGGAAGAGAGTGAAAATCTTATGTTAGTGCCCAATCACATCAAACCATATCACCCATTTTTAGTTAAAACGGTACACTTTTACAGCAACGTGACAAAAACTTTTGCACTTTTTATTTAACCTACTACAAATTGTCTTAGGGTGGATGGGGCACAAGCGGGTAAGCGTCTCACGGCTTCGAACCCATGCCAAAACACCATCACCACCCACAAGGGTAGGGCAGGCGGGTTGGTTTTGCCACAAGGAGTACCCGTGCAAGATTTGAATTATTTGAGGTGGGTGGTGACCTTGGATTGGTTGGTGGGTTTTAGTTGGTTGGGGCATTTGACTTTATTAATATTTTTGAAAAATATAATAGTTTATGGAAATGGTAGGCATCGTCATTGTTTTACGGCAAATAAGTACTTTGAAAGAGAAATGACATGACATGATTTGGTTGGTTACGGCAAGAGTACTACACTTGAGTGATCCTTCTTCCCTTAGACTGTCACAACTGATTTTGTTCACATCCTAACTATCACTACCCTCTAGATGGATACTTCCCATATTTAAGTATTTCATTTTAGACTAATTAGTACTTCAATATTTTGTGACTTCACCTTTTATTGAAAGTACTAATTAGTCCAAAACAAATACTTAAATAACCATGATTTGAAAACAAACCAATACATCAACTCTAACAAATTGAATCAAACTATAAAAAATACTTGTTATTGTTAAAGAAAGAAGGCAAATAACACTAAATAAAAAAAGCAGCAATATTTATAGTCGCTCTCTTCACACTAGCTAAATCAACCTTAAGTACCTGTCACGATAAAAAGAAAGAACATGTTGTTGAGCTAGTTACTGAATGTGCGGATACGAATAACAATAATACACAAATATACTATCTTGAATCATTATTAATGAATTTAAGATACAAAAGTTTTCCCTTAAAATTTAGGTTTTGTATCTTAGGGCTAAGGCTTATATCACATATCCAGATGATATACCAAATTCACGTCTCCAAATGCGTCCCCAATTAGAAAAGGTATGTACGACACTTAATAACATACAAAATGGAGACGTTGAGAACTGATCACACCACCCCCCTATGGTATCATGCAATTTACACCACAATGACATGCCTGTGGTACATTGGCGGAGGCGCAGAGCCACATAATGGACAACGGGTTCACCGCACACCATTGAAATTCATATATTATGTAACGTCTAATAGTAAAAATATGTTTTTTTTACTAGTGACATCATTGAATTTTTACAAGTGATGCCATCGTTTTTTTCTAAACGTATTACATAATAATCAAATTAAAATTATAAAATTAAGCCCAATTACTTAATTTTTAATAACAGAATTTAAATTATTAAAAGGCCCATTTTTTGTTTAATTATTTACCCAATAACCATTATAGGCCTCAATTAGTTACTTCATGTGTTTAATCTTTAGCAAATAAAGGCCGCGTGTATGCGTATGAAAACATGTAGGGTGCAACTATAAAATGTAGTTTTTTAATATTTCAAATGCCTTTGTATTTTTATAATGTGTCTGTTTTTTAGTAACATTGTACTTTTATTATAATATTGGTTCTTATTATATGATTTGACCCGACCGATCCGAAAATTTTGACTTCGTCTTATTCTAAACCCATGTATCGACAAAAAAACACCATAAGAAAAAGTTTCTAGGTATGCCACTGCTGGGTACCTTCACTAGTAGTTGTATTGGTATTCCTAATATACTGACTACAAATTTAGGCTTCTAAGGTCTCATAAGTGTACATATAAGCAATTTAATAAAGTTTCCAAAAGTATAGTTGAATACATTTTTTTTTTCTCAAAAGCTTCGCTAACTTTTTAATATCACAAACATAATGTAGCACATAATACTAAGTTGTTGTAGCGGATATCAAAAGTATTGTCAATAATTCAATATCTAGCAAAGATGGTAAAGTACAAACATTCATACCAAAAAGGCGTATAAAAGCTTCTAGTGTCACAAGTATCAAAAGCGAATTAACCCTAAAGTTAGGTTTATATATAAATGTTATATGTTTCGTTCCTAACTAATTCCCAAATTCCATTAACATATATTTCTATGTATACTATAAGGTTACTTTTGTTTTGCAAATGAATCAACACATTATATAACAGTTCAAACATTTCTCTTTGAATCGTTTTTACTGTCTAGAAAATCTATGAATTTTACTACCAAAAGTACCCGAGTTTTAAAAAAGGAAAAAGATAAAAACAACCTTTGCAGAATAAAATTTAGTTTAGAAAGTCCTGTAATAATAGCACATGTACTATCTTTAACATATCAAATATTTATTCAATTATTCCTCACTTCGTCCTTTACTTGGGCCTGGTAAAAGTAAGAGAAGATTATGAACCACACTTTTGGGCTGCAGCACGGTATAGCCAAGGCCCATATATGAGAAACAATCATAAAAGTTTTGATTTGAATGCCAAACTGTAGGATTTTCATTTTCAACAGGTCCACCACGTGGATTCAAACTCAAAGAGCTTTTGCATATCTTGATATATCCCGTCGATCACGACCCTTGTTGGTTCTGGAACCTACCACGTCACGTGGGTTGAGATTTGTCAACATTTCTTCAAATGAAATAAAATGTTTGCTACCAAATATGACACTGGTCTTTGAACGCTATCCTGGGATGGATTTGAGTTACAACCAACTCGAGGGTACAATACCATTGTTACCTTCTAAACTGGCAGCACTAAACCTCTCTTGAAACGGAGTCTTAGAAACACTTTCTTTCTCGTGTCAAATTGATGTGGCTTTGACTTTCTTTGACCTCTCCAACAATCTATTATCAGGGAGTTTGTCTAAATGCTTGAAGAAATTCCATGAAAAGCTTGTGGTTCTTAGTTTGTCAAGCAACGGTCTATCCGGAGAAATTCTTTTTATTTGGGTGACTTTTCTGAGCTTCAGGCATTGTATTTACGTAGGAATGCCTTTGTTGGTGAAGTACCAAAGTCCTTGGACAATTGCACAAAGGTAAGGTTTGTGGATCTATGGGAAAATAAGTTGTCTTGTACCATACCGTGTTCTTTTTTTACGGTCTAATAGACTCGATGGTCGTTTACCATCCCAAATATGTAATCTGAATAATCTTCAGTTTCTTGACTTGTCTAATAACAAGTTAACGCCACCCGCGCGTTGCTGCGGGATGTTTATTATGAAAGTTTTAGCATCACTATATTAGAATTTTCACCCCTTAAACAAATCATATTCGAACGTGTAATTTAAACGAATAAACAATACTTAGGAATCATCATGTATAATAAACAGAGGGATCAATGAAATTATTTAAACCATCATCATTGGTTTAGTAATAATATACTTATGAATCATCAAATATAATAAACATATTATTTAAACCATCATCGTTGGTTAGTAACAATATATATGAAAGAACTTGTATCCTTTTGATAAACCCACGTGTCCCTTCCTTTTGATTGATGTTGCTTCACACCAACGTGTCGTTTGTGTGATGCCTCGCATGAAACAACGTAACACTTCAATTTTATTATGTTTATCTTTTCTTTTCAATGGTTTGTGGAGGCAATGACCGTCGTTTGTATAAGAAAACAACAATTTCTGATTTTGTTTCTCTTTGATAAGATCTAAAAACCCTAAAATGCAGAAAAATTATCCTATTCTGGGTATCTAAAGTCCAGATCAAAAAGTGTACTTCTTTTGTTCCAAAGAATTAGATCTAAGTTCCTATTTTGAAAGTCGTTCACAAAAAGTGTCCTTTCTGTATATTAAGAATGACACAGAAGAAGCATATGAAAAACAAAAAAAATCTTTTTTTTAAGTCCACTTCGCAAAATTGACATGTGTGTTTTATTCCTTTGAATAATATGTAAACCTATACTGTAAAAAGAAACTAACATGGAAACAAATTCAACAAACTATGAAGAATTTGATGAAGTTACCCGGAGGCGATGTACGAAGAGTCGGTTCGTGTTTGATGGCGGTTGACTTGTTGAAGAAATGGTTATTGATATAACCATCACACCAACGGACACAGCCTTAATCTAAATACTACAATCTTTAAATAATATCATATTATGTAATTCAACCGGTGTGTTCTTTGTTGCCATCACGGTTTGGTTTAACCGGTTCATTCTTGTAATTCACACGTCTTTTAAACGAACCTTATTCTGAAACGGTGTTAATAGGGTGTTTGTATGGACATGATGGTTACATAAGTAAGTGGTGCCTCAAGTTACTTTTTGTAGTATTATATAATGCATTATTGGGAAACATTCCTCGGTGCTTTGGTAACTTCACGGCTATGACTAGGACTCTAGGAGAGTGTTTCAAGCTGAAATTATAACCCATTATTACTCCTCTTATGTAGCAACTCTCTCTTTAAGCATTGACACTGGCGGAACCAGAAGTTTTTAATCGGGGGTCAATATAATTTTTTTTTTTATATCCAAACCATGGGTGTGCGTAATATTATGATCTCAATACAAGAAAAAAAAAATATTTAGCATACTTCTATATTTTTAAAAGAATCTTTTAAAAAAATATAAACAATACAATCTTTAATTAACAACATTAAATAAATAAAAAAACCTAGACATATTTCAAACCTAATCAAATAAACTAATTACCTACATCTACAAAGAAGATGGGTGGAATTAGTAAACCGACACAATTGGTTTATAAGGGCGGCTAAAAAGTGTGTAGGGAATAGTGTCAGAAACTTCTCATTGGCCCGAAAAAAATACGATTTTTCATCTGTTAAAAATTTCAGGCTTGTCATTGTTGGTGTTAGGCAATTGTCTGGCGGTTTCTCATTCGCCCTGGCAACTTACGATTTTGCCCCTAATTTAAAAATGCATCATTGACATTGCTTTAGTTCATTTTTTTGCAAAACCATGATAGTGTTTTTTTTAGTGGTTGAGTCGATTTAATTTTTATTCGTGCCAGGTTGCTGGCTGTCACTCGCTCATTGTCCTTACAAATTACAATTTTGCCCCCAATTCAAAATTACGGTTTGCCATCGTTTTATATTTTTTAGTATTTTTTAGCAACATTGTGGTAACGTTTCGTTTTAATTTTATTTTGGAAAACTGTGGTAGTGTTTTGTTTTAATTGTTTGACTCGATTTAATTTTTATTGAGATCATGCAATGATTAGTATGTACAAATAACTGAAACACAGACACGTATATGTTATGAAATTGAGAAACACTCGGTTTGACGTCCCACAACACGAGTGGGGCATAAACTAGTATATTAAAAGCTAAATGTGAATACTCATCTAATGGTGATATGAGAACAGATACCCTTTACTATATTTTAATTTTACTGTAATTTACATCGAAAAGGTAAAAAAGAAAAACTAATTAATTGGGTCCTCTTTAGAATTTAAAAAAGCTTATTTGACCCAATAAAATGCTTTAGAGGACCCAGGGTGGTCCGTTATATCACACCCATCACGCGTGATGTTTAACCAAACACTGCCGCCACTCCTTCTCATCACTCGTCAAATTTATAATGCGTCAAGTTTGTCACGCGTGAAGAATTGATTTGAATTCAGTTTTGTTTTGTTTTTTTAATGATTTTGATCCTGTGTGGTGAGTGATGGGTATTTCCACTAAAAACCATCACTAGTGATGGAATAAAGCTCGATGACATGATGGAAATTGATTGGATGTTGTGAGTGATGAGTGAGTGGTGAGTGATGACCACCCCTACCCCCCTTATGTCTGACTTCTTTCTTCTTCGTTATACTCTCCGAACCAGTTCCTCGTTGTCGTCGCTTACCACCGCAGCTGTTGGCCGGATATCTTTTTCTTCGGTTTTACTCTCCTTTGTTCATTATAACTTCACTAATGGTGATAATTTGAGGGTCAAACGACTCAAACTACAAAAACTGACGTACGGCTGATACCACCATTAAGGAACTATTTGGTCGGCCGGAGGGTCAGTCGACCCTCCTGACCTTCCTGTAGTTCCGCCCCTGATTGGGTTGGTTCATTAATCTTTCCGATCAGGGGCGGGGACCCCCCCCCCCCCCCCAACTTTTCGATGCGTAGTGTTATGTATGTACGTTTCGTATAAATTTTTTTTAGGTATATACGTTTTCGCCCCCCGGTTTTAGAAAAAAATGACCCCCAAGCTTCGCCCCTGTTTCCGATGATCCATTTTTTTACCCTTTTTAAACTTGAGCGGGGCACGCAACTCCTCGCAACTTCATTTCACCATGACATTTCTAGAAAGAAAGATCTTTTGTGCACCTGCTTGACTCATTGTCATGAGGCTCCTTAGTTGATCTTCTCCTACCATCATTGTTACACATTTTTAAAGAACCCTTGGTGTAGTAACTTTGACTTGCTAAACTGTCCAAAGGCTCGACCCCACTATGATACCAGTTGTCCAAACCCGTCCTGCAGGCACCATGTGACATCCTAGGATCACTAAGGAGAAGCATTTCTGCCCCAATTGTGATCGCCTTTCACTAGTTTTGTCCTAACATGGACTTTCTGGGGAATGGCCAACTCCCAACAAGTGAGGTACAAGAAGTACAAACGCTTCTTGCTCACACTTCTAGTTAATTGTTTAGGCATACGGGATGGATATGCATGATTGGTCAGGAACTAAACCATGTTCTCGAATTACCAAAATTGTTTCAAGCTAATTTGTTAATAAGATATAGAATCTTGGTTATATACCTTTTTGTATCATATGGCAAGACGTCGATATAAGCCACATAGGGTACACATCATTGAATCCGGTACGTGTTACTAACCACCCAGTTACAATTAAAAAAAATAGATTTAAATAATTGATAGGTTGATTAAGAGGAAATAGTTATTGAAATATAATCGTATAAGCCTTTTTGTTTAAGTATTTTACAAAAAAAAAAAAAAAATGTAATGTTATATCTTTATTTGTTTTACTGATACAATTAAGTAATCTACCTTTGTTACATCTAGCACGAAATTATCATTTGTTATCAAAAAATACAATTTGTTACAGATAAGCTTAGTAAGAAATCATAACCGTGTTACATTAGATGTCATTAAAAAACGTTACACATAAGAAAATGGTGATCAGGTGTAGTGATCTACTAGTCTATGAAACTCATAACATTTAATAACTAAGCATATGGATAGTCCTCAAATAGGGGCCTAATTTACCCCATTGGTGTACTGTTTTGACTCTATATGCATTAGTCATTAACTGTTCTAACCTCCATCAGTGACTGTCACAATTGAGTATAAATATAACATCATGACGATCATAATAATGAGTAGCTGACTATAAGAGAAAGATGGACTACATAATCATCTTCTTCTTATTACTTTCCGTTTTTACATGGCTTTATTTCTTTACCAAATCGGGCCGTCAAAAGTCGGGTGTGGCCACCCGACTGCCACCTGGCCCGTACCCGCTTCCAATCATTGGAAACATCTTGGAACTTGGTGACAAACCACACCACTCGCTTGCTGCACTGGCCAAAACTTATGGACCTTTGATGTCCCTAAAGCTCGGTAGCATCACCATGATCGTTGTTTCGTCATGTGAAATCGCTCAAGAGTTCTTTTCAAAACATGATATTTCTTTCTCCAGCAGATCTGTCCCGTGCGCTGTTAGGGTAACCGACAGCCATAACACGTCCATGGTTTGGCTGCCCGTTGGGGACCAGTGGCGACAGTTAAGACGGATATGCAAAGAACACTTGTTTTCGGTTCGTCAACTTGATGCAAGCCGGTTTCTACGCAAGCAAAAGGTTCAGGAACTCCTGGACTTTGTTCATGGTTGTCGCATGAGTGGCAAACCGATCAACATTGGTGAAACTGCGGCTATAACAGCTCTAAACGTTCTCTCCAACTACATATTTTCTACTGATTTAGCTCAGTATGATTCTCCATCTTCTCAAGAATTTAAGAACATGGTATGGGCTGTCATGGAAATTTCTGGTGCACCAAATTTAGCCGATTATTTTCCTGTGCTTCGGCCCTTGGATCCACATGGCTTGCTACGACGATCAAAATTTTACAACAAGAAGCTTTTGGCAATATTTGAGCAACATATCAGTGAACGGTTGCATGTAAGAAGTACAAGTTCATCTTATGCTTCAAGCGAGGATCTTACCGATTTGCTATTAAACATCAGTAAAGATCAAAACTCCTCAATTAGCCTCAATGACATAAGACAGTTGCTCTTTGTAAGTAATCTTCTTTGCTATTAAAAAAATCGTAATTAGTTGTGTAAAAAATATTCATGGTGGCCATTTTCTTTAGTGCAGGACTTATTTCTTGCAGGAACCGACACGACGTCAAACACGTTGGAATGGGCAATGGCAGAACTAATCCATAACCCCGAGAAAATGTTGAAAGCCCGAGCAGAGATCAAGAAAGTAATAGGAAACGATGAGAGAACTTTTGAAGAATCAGACATCTCAAGGGTTCCTTACCTACGGGCCATTATAAAAGAAACGCTTCGCTTGCATCCTCCGGTTACTTTTTTAGTCCCTCATAAAGCTATAACTGATGTCGAGATCAAAGGTTACATGGTCCCAAAAGACGCGCAGATCATGTGTAACATGTGGGCCATGGGTCAAGACCCAAACGTTTGGTCAGACCCACAAAGGTTCGAGCCTGAGAGGTTTCTAGATGTCGAGATAGACTTCAAAGGTCGTGATTTTGAGTTCATCCCGTTTGGTGCAGGAAGAAGGATGTGTCCAGGATTGCCTCTTGCGGATATTATGTTGCATCTGATGTTGGGAACTTTGATTCATAAGTTTGATTGGAAGATTGAAGGAGGCATGAGAACACAAGATATGGATATGACTGATAAGTTTGGGTTTACATTAAAGAAAAATCTGCCTTTGATGGCCATCCCAGTCAAACTTTGACTTCTTTGGGTTGTTGCAATAAGTACTGGAAACATGATATATATATATATGTTGCTAAGTCTATAATAACGTTCAAATGGCTTAGCTGAATTGTATGTACAAATAAAAGTGTTTGCAATCGGTTATTTGGACATAAAATCTTGTTGGGGTACCCCGTAATATAGTTATGTTGTAAAATGTACCCATTTAAATCTAAAAACTAAAAATAATATCATACATTGTGGGCTTATACTTTCAGATTTTCGATTTGGACTTGCAAAGAAAGGATCTAATCTATAAGTCTCTGTATTCATTTGTAAGTTAAGCAAAATCAAGCCCAAACAGTTTGTAATGAAAATGGGTCAATTATACAATGTGCATCTCGAACTCGAAGACGATGTTCTAGTTTGATAAAATCAAGATGATACTATATTTATATATCATACATTGAGGGCTTATACTTTCAGATTTTTGATTTAGACTTACGAAGAAATAATCTGATTTAGAAATCTTAGTATTCATTTTGTAAGTTAAACAAAGTGAAGCCCAAACAGTTTCTATATCATATATGGAATCTAGATAGGACGTTCATCATCAAATGTTGTTTTTCATGTGCATTGTCAAAGTGACTAAAAAATCTTGTAACATTATCAACGTATATAGACTAAGTTGGGTTATTAAAGATTAAGAATTTACGCGTTGATCCCTGATGTGCTAAATGCGGTCTGTAAAAACTAACCTAATCTTGACACCCTAGTTTTAAATTTATAAACTAAGACTCTCTAAATGCTAGACCACTGACAAACAAGTGTACCTATCGTACGTAGTAAAACCTAATGAAGTCCGAGTATCGAACCCACGAGACACTAGCGACGCGAAACTAGACTCTGACTCAACTAATTACTTAACTAGTTTTAATTTGTGTTTTTAGGATTTTTCTAATTTTACAAAAGCGAGTAAACAAGAAAACAAAGCAAGCAAGCAAGATGGTGAAGTGACGGGAAGCAGACAATGATGAGAAAGAATTACCCAAGTCTTCGAATCCCTATGACCAACCCATGACCTCTAGTCCTGACCAATGGCTAAAGTTCCGAATATACCCAGAAAACATCTCGCTAAGGATGATCAACCAAAATAGAAGATGGAACAAAGTGATGAAGTGCTAACGTGGAAACAACTCGACCTATCGACACCGAACCCCACGACTGTCAGATTAAAAACAACTATGGTGCTAAAATCCTCCGGTCATGAAGCTAAACCTGCTAAATAATTGAAAACCTAGGAAACCCTAAACGCGAATAAGTAGCCGGATCCGAGCTATCGGTCACTCAAACAACGCCTAGCTAATAACCTAGCAATCCTGACTCGTCGCTAGAGTTGCCAGAAAAGGATGCACACTATACTTAGTTGATTTTAATTAATTTAGTTAAACTTGAATTATCTGTAATCTTAAGCTCTAGACCAAAAACTTAATAGATTAACGAACCTAGAATGATCTAAATAGTTCAAGACTAGCCTAACAAAATCACCTAACCAAACAACCAATCACAACCAACACAAGCATACAAATTATACCCTTATACAATTACCAACTAAAAACCTACTTGCTACCCAACCGTTGCGTCCAGAAAAAAATCGCCAAATTACAGCGACAAGGCCACCGTTTCAACTAATGCAATTATCACACCGTATCATAGGTCCACGTATCATCCCACCGTTTCAATTGATTTCACTAATCCCACCGACTCATTGATGTTATCATCTTCAACTTGATTCAATGCTATTTATAAAGTATAATTATTGGACATGTGCATTAATTATTAATTGAATGGTAACTGACACGATTGTTATTGAAAGTTTTCCAAAATATTATTGGATCAATTCCGTTGCAGTTATTCAATTACGTTGTAATCTGTCGCGTCGTCACCACCATTTCCCGGCCCGCCACCGTTTCACACCTTTTATAATCCTCAAAGCCACCACCACATACACGGTAACACAATCGTTTACCACATAATTTCTCAACTTCTTATTAAAAATGGTACCAAGGAAGAACAAGCAACGATGAGTGTGAACCCTCCCCCTACTAGGGGTGTTCAAAAAACTCGTGGCTCGCAACTCGCTCGAAACTTGCTCGAAAAAAGCTCGAAGAAAGCTCGGCTCGGCTCGGCTCGGTTTGTAAACGAGCCGAGCTCGAGCTTGTCCTAGCTCGGCTCGTGAGCTAGCTCGATAAGGTTTACATCTTTCATTTTTTTGTCTCACATCGCTTAGAAAACAAAAACTAAGGGAGTATCTCCCCCCTATAAAAGAAGGTAAAGACAATATACAATATGAATTAACTATTTACACTTGCATATTTAGCCATATGGTTAAATTAAATGGCAATTATGACCCTTAGTCTATTAAGAAATTCATTTTTAAGGGTTTTTTAAGTAGTAAATTTTGCGGTTCTTTGTGAGTTCGAGCTAGATCGAGCCGAGCCGAGCTGAGCTAGATCGAGCTGAGCCAAGCTAGCTTGAATTCTAATCGAGTCGAGCTCGAGCCTCAAATCTCAGCTCGATTTGAAATTCGAGCTCGAGCCGAGCCAGCTCGAATCGAGTTCGAGCCGAGCTCGAGCTGGGTCTAGCTCGGCTCGACTCGGCTCGTTTACAGCCCTACCCCCAACAACGTAATCTTACTAAACACAGCCGTCGTCCCACCGGTCTGCCACGGAGATTTCGGTTACCGGTGATCATGTATGTTAAATGCTCACCGGCGAGTAGTTGTCAGTGAAACCACGGAGGACGGGAGTGTTGACGCACCGATCTTTACAGATCTGGAGATGAAACCCGTAGATCTTTTGCAGTTTGTTTTAGGGTAATGGCGGAGAGAGTGTGAAAACTTTGGGATGTGAATCTGATGATGTATTCATTTATTACATAAAAATGAATAAATAAATGTGTTTTAAGTTTTTACCATTTCCAAACCTGTACATGGTTTCTTTCATGTGATGGTTCTTTCATTCTTTCTTTTCTTTTTTAATTTGTTTTACTTTACGTAGTTTTATTTTTTATATACATATACATAAACAATATTTTACTTCTTTGTTGTTTTCGATTACTTAGGTTGTGGCTCTGTGTGTAAAGTTTTACGCCCATGAAAGTGATCAATCTAAAAAATGCCACATAGGAAGATTTGCTCACTTTTGTCTTCGCGCTTGTCATTCGCCTCATGCTTGAGCGCCTTTCACGCCTCTCACACCCCATTGACGAAGTGTATAGCGTCCTTGATGCCCAGAAATGGTTGCCATGTTGGATAGCACACACAAAGAAGCGTTAACCATTACACACCACTTTAGTTACTTTCATTACGGAGGTCCTTTGGTTCGATTCTCTTATCCTTCCTTTTGATGAAATATGTCAAATCCTTTATATTGTCTTATTTTCGATGTTATTTTTCCACATTTTAACGTTGCCGCCGCAAAGAGCGGCTTTCCGTGTATTAGATATAGTCAGTAACGGTTTGATGAATTGATGTATGTTAGTTTACTATTAGTACTGATTTGATGAATTGATGCATATTAGTATGGATTTAGTAGTTTTTTATTCTCATACATAGGGTACTGGTACTGTTACTGTTACTGATATATAGATTGACCAATAATTCAACCCATAATCTAAGTCCAAAGATGCATTCGAGTTCAGGACATCAAACCCCTAATCATAACTCCCAATTAGTGGTTTGTAATTCTCATAAAGAAAATTATATGCGTCTTTTTTCTCATGTTACTGGCAAATTTGAGTTTTTTTTGTTTAGTAATGTTGCTCACTGGATACTAAACGTTAAAAGTGTGAGTCATTAGTGGTACATCTCATACATGATGTGGTGTTATTGGCCTACAATTGCATGAACTATATGTAATTATTATTGGTGGGATGTTGGATGCAAGGAGATTGAAAACGAAGTAACCACTTTTATAATCTTTCACCTTGATTATATTGGTTATATTATTCTTTGTTTGCGCATTTGTAACATGTTTTTCCATTGTTTGTTTCAGGGCTTTTGACCCCAGTGGCGGATCTAGGATTCACGTCAAGCCGTAACGTTTTATAAATAAGCCGTAACGAAATCGAAAAAACATCAAATTTTTCCAAAATTTACACTAAAAACGTCAATTTTTTCCGAGCCAAGCCGTAGCGGAGGTTACCCCCAGGTTAAGAATAGGTCCGCCCCTGTTTGACCCATTTGTTGTGTTCATATCTCAGATCTCTCAATCTTTTCATTTGTAAGTTTTTTTTAATCTCTTATTATGATTTTTGAATTGATTGTTGTTGTAGACAATAGAAAGACGAGAAGTTGGCTGACTATGGGCCATGTATACAAAATATATTTGTTGAAGATAGTAGTAAGAGTACTTATATAGCTTTGTTCAAATGAAGAAAAAAGTGAATTCAAATCAACACAGAAGAAGAAAATGTGATTGTTCTTTTAGAATCTGAAAATGAGATTGTTCTTTTAGAATCCTGAGACTGCTAACTTTTTTATAAAATTGGAGTCAAATGATTAGAAACTTAGAAACTTCAATTTACTATAGTCGAAATGAGAGATATGAACAAAAACAATGGTGATAATTAATGTGTGTGACCCATTTGTGTGCAATTGATTTTTTTAATGGATGAAAATAGAAAAGTAATCACCGGTACGGTCACTCGGGCATCCGGGTTTTCTTAGCAACAAAACCTGCCTAAGCCAGTCACTTGCTATAGTCCCATCTTTTGATATGCTTCCTTTTAAGTTTTAGCCTAATTTTTAAGTGCGTAAAGGCTTATTGTTTGATTAACGAAATAGAAAATTTTTATTTTTAACACTCTCATATACTCTAATGCATTGTAGGGGCATGCAAATGTGATAAAATGAACAATTGATTAAATAGTTTAAATGATTTACATACATTTTAAATGAGTTGACCAATTTCATCGTAGTCTAAATTTTTACAAAAGGTAACCATTCTGCTTACAATGTAACATTTTTTACTGTTTGTGTCCAATGTTTGTAAGTCGAATCGTTATTTTTAATTGCCTGCGCCTTACGGAATAAGGTATCAACATCCCGCCGCAACGCGCGGGTTAACGTCAACTCGTTCATAAACAATCACAAAACAGGAATATGTAAATCATCACAATTTAATCATTAGTCAAAACCGAATAGTCAAAACATTAAATCATAGTTCATCTAGGCCTAGGTAGCCTGAAAATTTTTAGCCAAGAAACAAAACCACTAAAACGAAACAAGTTTCATACGATAAACAAATCATATTTAATAGTTTGTAAAACACAAAGTCTAACAAAATCAAAAAAATAATAAATTGCAAATCAAACCCGAATCTTGAATCGCGGCTTTAAAGCTTGAACCAATAATCCTTTTTTTTTCTTCTCCTTCTCGTGATCGCAGCCTACTCCCTTTTCTGCCGTCTTTGTCTTGCGCCCTCAAGATCTCTGCCGTCTACCTCTCAAAATATTAATAGGGCCGTTCTTTTATGATACATCTTTGCGCCCCCTTGATGCCTTCACAGTAAAAATTAATTTCCTGCTACTGTTTTTTAATTGGGTCGCAGCCCAAGATTGTGTATCAAATTCTCTCTCTCTTTTTTTCCCTCTGTTTTTTAATTGGGTCGCAGCCCAAGATTGTGTATCAAATTCTCTCTCTCTCTTTTTTTTTTTCCCTCAAGCTAGATGTGCGTCCAAGATGGTTCAATTTGTATATGGTCACCTCTATGGCTCATTAATTCCCACTAGGGTTTATTGGTTTAATAATAATCCATATATAATTGTTTCAAGGGCCCACAATGATCATCCACGTAAATTACTAGGCTTAAGCCTATGGTGGCCCCATATGAATTTCCTTCAAATTTATGCACGTACATCTCAAGGTTGATTATCAAAATTGTCAAGGTTGATTATCAAGATTGTGTATCAAATTCTCTCTCTCTCTCTTTTTTTTTTTTTTTTTAAATTTGGATCACGGATTTTTTTTTTTAAATTTGGATCACTGACGGACCACTGGAGTATCATCGTGTCACCAGTGGAACCACCCGATCATATCCATCTCCACTAGGCATCATGCCTATACACCAATTCAGGAAGAAACCCAATAAATATGAGAAAACCCTCCTTGCGGGAATCGAACCCAAGACCTATTAATCCAAGAGTCTTATCCCACCCCCAAGATGCCACTAGGCTATAAAGCCATGGGCTCTCTCTCTTTTTTTCCCTCTGTTTTTTAATTGAGTCACAGCCCAAGATTGTGTATCAAATTCTCTCTCTCTCTCTTTTCTTTCCCTCCAGCTAGATGTGCGTCCAAGATGGTTCAATTTGTATACGGTCACCTCTATGGCTCATTAATTCCCACTAGGGTTTAATAATAATCCATATATAATTGTTTCAAGGGCCCATAATGATCATCCACGTAAATTACTAGGCTTAAGCCTATGGTGGCCCCATATGAATTTCCTTCAAATTTATGCACGTGCATCAAGTGTGGTTTTGGGAATCTTCAAAAAGTCGTGAGGTTGGGTAGATGTTGCCATAGGTGTTGTGCGTGGGGACGATTAAACCATGTTGGTAAGTTTGTATATTATTAAGCAGAAAGCATTTGGTCGTGATTAAGCGGTTTTGAGTTTAAAGGGACAAAAAATATCAACCATCGCGGTTTTGATATTGTTAGATATGATCTCATTACAAGTTTATTTTCCGGAATAAAAGAAGCGGGTTGAAAAAAAATAGTAAGCATGCATATGTGTTTTATTTTTCGTGTTTATTTTTCGGTTTATTCTTATTCTTGACTTCCTTGAGGACAAGGAAAGGTTTAAGCTTGGGGAGATTTGTTAGTTGCATTTTTAGGCACGTTTTTATATCATATTTATATTAAATTTCACCACATATCATGCATATTTCATAGTCATACCCCATTATTTTGTGAAACATTTGTTTTTTTTTTGAAATGGAATCTACTTTGGTTGTATTTTGGTTGATATTGTAGGTGCGGAACGCTTCCTAAGGACGACATAGGAGTGGGGAAAAGCTTGAAAGGATTCAAGAATACAAGCTATGAACAAAAGTTAGATCAAGTTGGGAAATCTACAAGAGTAGCTGTATTAGAAGTAGCAACTTATTTGTGGAAATTAAATATAATGGGCTGAGGATAAAACTTTTGGATTCATGGGCCATCCAAACTCACGTGGAGACTTGGGCTGCAACATAAGCCAACCAAAAAAAAAAAGGAGACGAAAATTTGGCAACCTTGGGGGGATCCGTCTGTGAACGACGGCACCAAGGGGAAGAAAAAAAAGAAGTCAACTTTTCTTTTGGGGTGATTTTCTAGAACAACAAAAGGAAAAGAACTGTTTTGGTATTTTATTTTCGTAAGTTTTAAACTTGGATGTTTTGTTTCTTATTGGTATTGATTGAACTAGTCACCATATCTGGCTAGTCTCGTATAGTTTCGACATCGAGGTTTATTTTCTTTGATTTGGTTCATAAACTTATGTGAAACGGTTATGTTAGATTCAATTATTTTAGTGGTTTGTTTATATGATTCTTGTTTTTAATACGGATTCGATCCGGAAAATAGTAGATTATTAATAAACCTGATCAACTTATTAATTTTTCTAATAAAGTTCAATCAATTTTTAGAACTCTAATAAAGTTTTAATTTTTGACACAAGGAACAAATAATATTTTGAGTTTGTCTATGAACCCAAAATTATTATAGGATCATACAATATAATTAAACACTTCGAACGGCGTGAGTGTTTGATTGTAATTGATACTTCTATCCCGTAACCCGCACGCTAAAATCCGAACCGCGTGAGTTTAGAGTAGCGGGTTGGCTCTAATCAACGAACGGCGTTTGGTTAGACATTAAATAGAGTTGGATGTCCGAACTGCGTGACATCTAGTGTCGATACAAACTATTATTTAAAAAGGATCATTGCACCGTGACCGTTAATGATCGTAAGTCGAACCGAATCAAGAAATTTCCCTGGTGTTGAAATTAGTTTTTAACATCTGAATTTTCCAACCACTTCATTAACTTTTCTTTTTAATCTAAAAATTATAAATTGTTTTTACATTTTAGTTAAACTAAACCCCCTTTTTTAAAACAATCGTATCTAAATAAAATCGTTTTGGCATAACTAGTTAATCTGTATCCCTGAGGACACGAACCTTACTTTCATTCATACTATTTTTAGTGTGTCAAGTAGGTTTATTTTATATTTATTTGCTGGATTCGACACCCAACACTTTTCTCACCTTCAAGCACTCAACTATGCAATGTCAACACCCCTCAAAATTTCACTCATCTCTCGGTTAATATACATGTAATTTCAAGTTAACATATATGAAATGTCTTAACTTGTTTGCCGTTAGTTTTTTAGAAGTCTAACCATACGTCTGTTTCAGGATTTCGTGTATGGTGGTGAAACCCTTAAAGAGACTGGTATGTGTGAAACCAATCAACAGACTATGATGGTGAGATACCCCTCGTCGAACCTAATAAGTCGCCAAACGTGTATGCTATTGGGGATCGTTGGGGTTCACTATAGACAACTTCGATTCTCGCTATATATGGGACGGGCCGTCTGGAACAACTAAAACAAGAGGAGTAAGGTGAGCCACAATAACCGCACCTACCTCACCCGCAACAGGGAAGGGGGGAACTGGATCCACAGTTCTAGCAACCACTACCTCAATGCAGCGTGGTGCGACGTGCGGTGGTTCCAACATGTGTAGAGCGCATGTTACATGATCTTACACGTCGCACTAAGAGGAGGAAGGCAATGGTGCATTGGATGATGCAGTGAATGATAACTTGGGCCACGGCTGATGGTATCCTCGTACCTGAGCTTCAAGCAATCCTACGTGCTCCAAAAGGTGGGGTGCCATAGGATAACCAACCACCATCGCCTATGCCATGTTGTGCAAACCAACCAAAAAATCTGGCCAAAATATGAAAAGAGGTCTAAATAACTCGTATCGGCTTACACGTGTCGTAGAGATGAGCACCCAGACAATAATATATGCCACCCCTGACTCTATACGACTTGTATTAGCTTAAACGAGGCGTATACGTGTCAAGGGTGTCAAAATATCAAGTTGTGGGTGTCCAAATATTTACACCCTTTTGTGATAACATCCACTTTATAAAACCCATTAAATATAAAAAGATAATATTAAAAATAAGTGTGTGTGTGTACGCGCATACATGTATATTTCCATACTTAACCCAACCAGACGCCACTTGTCGGACGGTTCTTCCAATGCACCCATGTCGCCGCCCGCTTCCCATGTCGCCGCCCGCTTCCCACGTTCGAGGTTCTCTAACGACAATTTGGTCCTTTCATAAGACTTAAAAACTTAATAAACACCCACTCCAATACTATATGTGTTATATCTGAGTGATAATAAATATAACGATTGTAAGTTTTTATAAGCGAACTAATGTTGCAATATGAATAAACCATTAAAAACAATAAGTTAAAAAGCTCATCAATAATCAACATTTAAAAAAAAGGCAAATTCGTATTCAAACATTATAGTAGCATAGAATATCATTGAGCTCGGGGAATTATCCCCGTCTGCCCTGTTCTTCTTCTTCTCTCTCTCTTTCTCTCTTAATATTATTCGATGGGGATGGATGGGGAAACCATTTCTTGTTGATAGGGGAAGAAGAAGGTGATGAGGTGGAGGTGATGTGGAGATGGGGAAAGGGGACCATACCCCATGGTCTAATACACTCCACTAATTAAGCGCTATGACGCCCCTTAAAGGACATGTTGGATTGACCATGAACCCACATGTTAAAGCATGTCTTAAGTAGATACGCTCTTCAAACTTTGGCTTGGCATGTCCTTACACAAACAAAACATGCATATTCTTGTGCATCTTTGCTCATCGATGACAACATCCTGTAAATTTTGCTTTACATTGACTCAAAAGGACTTTTGACAAACATTTATCTCAGCGTGAAACTACCATTTTTAGCCGGACCAGATATATCAGAAACTCCCCTTAACCATCCAATTACAATCTACCCCCATATTTGAAATGATCCCCTCATGGGTTTGGTTATTACTCTTTTCGATGATCCATTTTCTTACCCTTTTTAAACTCAAGCGGGACACACGACTCCTTGCGACTTCATTTCACTGTGACACTTCTAGAAAAAAAAAAGATCTTTCGCCCACCTACTTGACTCCTTGTCATGAGCCTCCTTAGTTGATCTTCTCCCACCACAACTAATTACATATTTTTAAGGAAATTTTGGTGTAGTAACTGTTATACACATGATCCAGGTGAACAGGTTTGAAGATGTGAATGATGACATGTAGGGATGAGGCCTTAGAGAATAAACGAGATTATTTGACTATGTTATGTTTGTTTAGATTAACTGAATGCTATGTGGTTTTTGAGATATTGTTTTAATTTGGATATTAACAATATTTAAATATTTAAATATCTTATCATAAGCTTTGAACATTCAATCGTGCCCCAGTCACCTAATTCGTTGCGGGTCGGGGTGTGACAATGACGGTGAGATACCCCCACCGAACCTAATAGGTCATTAGACGTGTATTCTAACGAGGATCGTTGGGGTTCAATGTAGACAACTTCGATTCTCCCTATATAGGGGACGGGCCGTTTGGAACCACTAAAACATGAGAAGCAGGGTGAGCCACAACAGTCGCACCAACACCTTCAATAAGTAAATGGGGAACTAGATCTACAGTTGGAGCAACCACTACCTCAATGTATGTAGTCTGGTGTGATGTGCGGCGGTTCCAACATGTGTAGAGGATGTGTTACATGATCTTACACATCACACTAAGAGGACAGAGGCAATGGTGGATTGGATTACGCAGTGGATGATAACTCGGGCCACGCCTGATGGTATCCTCATACCTCAGCTGCAAGCGATCCTACGTGCTCGAAAAGGTGGGGTGCCATAGGATAACCAACCACCATCTTATGCCATTTGTGTAGATCGACCCAAAAAATATTGGCCAAATATGAAAAGAGGTCTATATGACCTGTATAGGCCTACACGAGTCGTATAGACCAGCAACCAGACAATATTTGACACTCCTGACTTATGCGGCTCGTGTTAGCTTAAATGAGTCGTATACATGTCAAGAGTGTCAAAATATCAAGTTGAGGGTGTCCAAATATTTGCACACTTTTGTGATAACGTCCACGTTATAAAACATGTTATTTATAAAAAGATAACACGTTATTTATTAAAAGGTAACACATTCTTTACAAAAAGATAAATATTTTATATGTATATATGTGTGTGTTTTTTTTGTGTGTGTCTATATATACAGGTGAGTGTGCTTGCGCGCACGCATGTGAATTTCCAAACTCAACCGGACGCCACTTGTTGGACGGTTCCTCCAATGCTATGGTCGGAATCCAAGCACCCATGTCGCCCTCCACTTCCCACGTTGGAGGTTCTCTAAGGGCAATCTAAGACTTAAAAGGAAACTTAATGAACATCCACTCTAACTACCATATGTGTTATATTAGAGTGATCAATAATGATCATGAATGGAATTTTTATAAGTTGCGAACCAAAGTTGGAATATGAACAAACCACATAAAAATAATATGCTAAAAAGTTGATCAATAATCAACATTTAAAAAAAGTTAAATTCACATTCAAACATTACACATTCACCTGTATTGACTTTTCTATATTTAAAGTTATCATGTAACCTTTCTCTAGATAAAACAAGAGAATATAAGTAATTATTTTATATATAATCGAGCAATTCATCAGCTCCAGGAAACGAAGCTAAATTGAATTGTGGGTGAGTCATAAATGCAATCATATCATGCCTTTCAGAAAACAGAAATCCCATAAATTGTACGTTTTTTTATATGGAACTAGTAAGATTATCCGCGTTACGTTGCGAGGTTTGGGTTGATATATATTTTGGTTCAGTATAGCAACCCAAAGAAATATGCTCAAGAGAATATCGACATATTGACTGAAAACCATAAAAATAAATTTAAATTGGACAATAGGACGGGTTAATTTTGTGTTGAACCTACAGAAGAACAGATGATATCCAAAAGGCAAAGCATGATCCACTGATCAAGAAATAAGCAATAGATTGAACCAAACTCTCCCCAAAGATAGTGAATCGTGAAAAACTATTCAGAACATCTGTTCAAGAGCATGGCTAATATCTGATGAAGACTTGGAACCGTTGTTCAAGAGTACAAGCATCTGTTGAAGACCAAAAGCCCTAATCAAGCCAAGGTCTGTTGAAGAAGACCAAACATCTATTTGGCCAAACAAATGTTTGGACAACTGCAACAGAGGATAGTCTAGATAGTGCTTTCTCAATGTAACAATCCTTATTTCATTAGTGTTTTAGTATAGCCTAGATCAGATGATAAGGTTGCTTAGATGTTTGCAAATATCGGAGAATCTTTTCAGTTAGGAATGTTAGATGTTACTATTATGGTGACGTCAGCTGATATCATAACAGTGTTTTCGTACTTGTATAAATAGAGCACACCTGTTAGTGATCTATTTATTACACACCATCACATTTTCTCTTTTACGAACTGATTTGTTTGTGTCAGCTGAAGGGGATTTTGTAGAGTCTTGTAAAATTTTTGAATCATTAATATTAATTGAAAACGATCGCTGATGATAACTCCCAGTTTGTGAATAATATTGTGATAATCATCACTTGTTTGCAAACAAAGATACTCGGTTTCTAACAAATTGTAAATGGAAACGTAAACGCTATCTTAAGTATAACTTTCATGAAAAAAGAACGTAAAAGCAAACATTAAACATAAAGAAAGGTGAAAAAATAAAAATAATAGTGTTAAGAAAAAGTCAAAAAAGCAATAGGATATACCAACTAAAAACGTACATAAAAAAGAAACACGAAAATTTATTATATTTGACCTAACATTTTTTCTTAGAAATTTTACGTCAAAACATAAACCAATTGAAAACGAATAAAATAATAAACATAAGGACATATTATCTCATTTTTGGTAAAAATTACGTTAAAACATAAATCAACTTGAATTTCTACCAACACCTACATAAAATTAAACACGTAAGATTCGATTACAAATTCTTTTGAAAGTTAAGGGATTGTAATTGTTAGGGCTGTAAACGAACCGAACGAACATGAACAAGGCTATGTTCGTGTTTGTTCGTTAAGGAAATTTGGATGTTCGTGAACATATGACGAACAAAAGTTTGTGTTCGTGTTCGTTCGTTAAGGAATTTGGTTGTTCGCGAACAGTTCGTGAACACTAACCACAAACGCAAACGAACACAAATGAACTTTAATTTTGAAAATTAAAAAAGGCACCGTTAATCTTAAACATTGTACACAACGAAAGTAGTTAAATATAACCATTTAAAGATTGAAGGGATGGATAATATTGGGTTCAATCGATTGAAGATAAGCTGAATGAAGGAGCGTGATATCAAAAGAGGGAGAGGGCCAGAGAGAGGGAAATAATACATATGGGGAAAGTAAAAAAATCAATAAAACACTAAAAACTTTTAGAAAAATAAACATAAAAAAACCGAACACAAACGGACATAAACGAACGAACACGAACGAATATAAACGAACATATTACCGAACATTCACGAACACAGTCGAACGAACGAGACCTTTGTTCGTGTTCGTTCGTTAAGCTTATCGAATGAAATTTTTTGTTCGTGTTCGTTCGTTAAGCTTATCGAACGAACATAAACGAACTCCCCGCCGAATGGTTCACGAACTGTTCGCTGAACATTCGGTTCATTTACAGCCCTAGTAATTGTTAATGCTGAAAGTTGAAGAATAAAAGTATAAAAAACGAAAACTCAAAAAAATACTAAAAAGAAAAAAAGAGAGAGAAGTCAGAAGATAAATCACTGTTCACAAAATTTGCTAATTGTATTATAATTAAGAGTTAACTGCCATTTCAGTCCCTGTGGTTTGGTCACTTTGGCCATTTCAGTCCAAATTTAAAAAATACGCCATTTTCCTCCCTGACATACTGGAAAGGTGCCATTTCAGTCCAAATTCTCATAACCCAGTTAAAGTCAGTTAGGTGAGTATATTTAATGAAGGGTATTTTAGTCCTTTTATAATTATTTTCTTTTCCCTTTATGTTTTTATTAACCAAAACGACCCTCCCATGTATAAAACCCCCAACCTGCAACTGTAACCCTAAATCCCAACTTCACCCCCAAAATTGAAGCAAGACCATCCCCTCAACGATGGTCGTATGCGCTAATTGTGGTTCTCCAACAATTGTGAAGACATCGTGGACCCCTGCAAACCCTGGAAGGAAGTTTTTCTGCTGCATTACTCGACATAGGGGTTGCGGGTTTGTGGATTGGGAAGAGGGTCCATCGTGTGAAAGGGCTGTTGAAGTATTTCGTCATTTTGCGGGTTTGGCTTATCAAGTTAGGGACCATGAAGAACAAGCTTTGAGGATGACATCTGAAATTAGGCAACTTCAAGAACAAGCTTTAGGAATGGCAGTGAAGTACACGAGATTGAAGATGATGTTAATGTTTAGCTGGGTTTTTTTCATCTCATATGTTGCTTTTCACTGAAATGTTTAATGTTAAAGCAGTGGTATAAATGTTTAATGTTAAAGCAGTGGTAATAGCAGTTGGCGAATATTGTCCGATACATTGTAATATGATTTTGTTATGGTTATGCATTTGCCGAATATTGTTGCGTCCAATTTAATGTAATATGCTTTTTGTTATGGTTAATGCACTTGCCGAATATTGTCCGAGGCAATGTAATCAACTGGTGTTACCTTATGGTTATGAATATTGTCCAAGGCAATATTGTTGCGTCCGATTCAATGTAATATGCTTTATGTACCAAAAGACATCACCATTATGGTAAAACCTTGGACATAAAACATAACCATAACACCTGGACAATTACATCAGACCTGGACATAACCATTACCCAAGACCTGGACATAATAAATAAACATAGCACCATAACAGATTTCATAATTGACCATAACTCATAACAGAAGACATAACCAGCATATTACATAGTTTACCAGAATTCATAACAGAAAGACATAACCTGGACATAAAACATAACCCCATAAGACATGTTCAAAACACAGATTAGGTACCAACAGACATAAGCAAAAGACATGACATATTCTTGGACAAAATACATAACCAAAACATTCAAAAGACATTTTCAACCAACATAACCAGGACATGTTTCTACCAAACTACTGAACACCAGCAATGCCTATTCAACATCAGTCCCCTTGCAACTCCTCCTGTTATGGCCCCTCCTTTTACACTTGCTGCATTCCACAGTTTCACCCTTTCTTGACATCTTGCCACTGGATTCCATCTGTTGAGTCAACTCAGTGATTTCCACAGCATATTTCTTCCTTTTCTTTTTTGGCCTGCCTATTTGCTTGTGGTGCTTTGGTGGAAGCAGCTTAGTAGGGCATGTGGAAGGTGTCCATAAGTCTTGACCATCTACTGGATCAATTACATGGGAATACACATCCTTCCAAGTCTGCATCCAGTATGATTTATCAACCCACTTTTCCAATACACCATCATCCTTGCCATGTAGGGCCAAGTTCCATATACAAGCAACTGCATGCTTGCAAGGGATGCCAGTTAAGTCCCATCTTCTGCAGGTGCAACTTTTCTCCACCAAGTTCACTACTTTGTTGTCTCTTGGCCCATTAACTTGATACTTGGAGATAGAGTTAAAGATAACAGTGTACTCAACAGCTTCTTGTTTGATCTTGTCTAGGGCTTCAGTTGCATAGGGGGTTAGAGGACCTTTGGTCTTTGCAATCAGCTTGTGTACAACAAGATTCCTCTTCATTAGGTATTCCCTGATGCACTCTAGACTGGTAATGATTGGTTTATCCCTAGCATGTATCAACTGCCTATTGAAGACTTCACAAATGTTGTTTAGAAGAATGTCACACTTTGGCCTACCTGTTTAATGGAAACCTGTCAGTTATTATGCAACCACAAACAATTATGTAAATGGCTTAACATATATGACATTCTTAAGTCTTACCACTAAACTGACACCGGCTCCAATGTTTCACTGGGATCTGTCTTAACCAGTCATGCAGCTTCTTATCTACCATCTTGATATCTTGCATTGCATGATCAAACCAAGGAACTGTTGTTGCAGAAGCAGCATTCCAGAATAGACCCTTTATCTTATCATCCCTCCAGTTAGCATTAGCCTTCATATTTTCATGTATATGCCGAATACAGTATCTATGCTCTGCCATAGGAAAGACCTTGCTAACAGCAGGTATTATTCCCTGTACAGAATGGACTGTTATACATAACAAACTTGAACAACAAAGGAATACATTTAAACAAATTATACATAACACACTTGAACAACTAAGGCATACAATTAAACAAGTTATACATAACACAATGGCACCTTTTGTCTGTCGCTTATGAAGGTGAAGTTGGCAGTTCTTGGCAGCTCCAGATCTACAGCAAGTTGTTCTAAAAACCAGGTCCAGGTCTTTGTAGTTTCAGACTCAACTACAGCAAAAGCAACAGGATAAATCCCGTTGTTTCCATCAACACCCACTGCTGTTAAAATTTGGCCAGGGTAGGGCCCCTTCATAAAGCATCCGTCCAACCCTAGAATGTCTCTACCAATTATCTTAAAACCCTTCTTAAATGCACCATAACAAATATAAATCCTCCTAAACTGCCTTGTTGAACTTTTGGCCTTACAACTAGATGGTTCAACATCTATGGTAACAGTTGTTCCTGGATTCGATTTCATTAACTGTTCAGCATATTCCCTAAGTAACCCAAACTGAGTTTTATAATCCCCTTGAAGCTTCTCCATTTCAAAATGCTTAGCTCTAGAAATTTGGTTAATTGTAATCTGTACCTGAAGTTTCTTCTGGAGTTGATCTTGAAGAGCAGCCAGTGGAATTGTAGGGTTAACCAAAATTATGGGTTCCACTTCCTTGGTCAAAAAAGAGATATTGCATAAGCCCACATCCCTGGTATGCAAGCACTCATGTTCATTGATAAGAGTCTTGACCACCCATGTGTCTTGGCTCTTGAAGTGATTTGAGATGTGCAAAACCCAAGGGCATGTGGGAGGAGGAATCTTTTTCCTTGGACGTTTTGGCTTCTTTTCAGGCTTTTTTGAAGAACAATACTGCTGGGCCCCACCATTGTTATTTGTGTTTGCATTATGGTCCCCAACCACTTCTGGGTTTGCATTCAAAGGTGTATCATGTGAATTTCCAGAACTGCCCTCATTATCACAACCACCTTCATTACTGCTCAACTTTGGATTCTTTCCCATGCACACAACCCGGAACCTTCTTTTACATTCCTAATTATGTACAATTGCTTTTTAGATTCCACTGCATACCATTTCACAAGATCTTTGATTGATTGCCTATCATAAAACTGTTGACCTACATAAAAGGGACAACTATCTGTTTGTTTCTTTTTCCTCCTGCTTCTCCTAATCCTCCTAACGGCCCTCTGCAGTTTTGTTTCATCATCCGGGTCACTCAGACTATCAAAGTTATCTATATCTACTTGAACATCTACCAATTCATCCTCATTTAATTGGTCTTCTTGTATGTTCTCATCTTCACTAATGTCAAAGTCCACAGCAGCCCTAAATTCATCCATGTCATCATCATAGTCTATGACTAAGTTATCCTTATCAACAATGAACTCAGGATCATCTACATCCTCCTCTGTCTGCACCTTCTTGTAAGCTTCACTTTTGGTGGCATTTTCCCTCTTATTGCTGGCATGTTCATTCATACCCTCACTATCCTCTTCACTAACCTCATCATCAGGAATAAACTGAGGGTCTTCAGAATCACTTCCCTCAAAATCACTTCCCTCAGAATCACTTCCCTCAGACTGGACCTTACCACTGCTACCATCTCCACTGCCCTCATTATCATCACCACTGCCATCATTGTCATCACCACTGCCATCATTATCATCACCACTGCCCTCACTATCACCACCTCCTTGACTACCATCACCACCTCCTGGACTACCAACACCACCTACTGGAATTTCATCACCACCTACTGGATTTTGATCACCACCACAACCTGGTTCCTATGTTAGATCTCCTAAATCAGGATCATTTTGAGGCTGTTGATCTTGTTCAGGATAGATCATATTTAATGGTTGCTGTGTCAACTCTCCTAAATCCACCCTTTGAACCTTTTCAACATATAACTCTATAACCTTACTCTTTGTTGCATGTTTAATCAACCTACGAATATCATCATCTGAGCCTATTGGCCTTAAGCCAAAATCCATATCTTCACCTGGAATCCTAAAATAGTATTTCAAGAGATCCAGATCCTCTTCCATATAACCAAGTTCCATCATCATGGAACCGATGATTACTCGAGAGAAAAAGTCCGCATTCACCTTATCAACATATTCGATTATCCCCCCCTCGTATGTTACATCAGGGAACATAGTGAGTTCACCTCCATGGTGAACTTTCAATGTGAACATATCGGGTTCGTGTTCTGAAACGATTATACAACAAACATTAGTCCTAATTTATACATGATGAAGAAACACAATCATTCAAAAAGCAAAAAGTGACGAATGTAAACCTACCATATGCGATTTCAGGGTCGAAATTTGAGTAAACACCTCGAACCCTCCAGTTTGGATCGTTGTCGTCTTCATGATCCATTGTTGTTGATCGTTGATTGTACACCGCTTGTTGAGGGAAAGGGGTTAATTTTGGGGGTGAATTTGGGATTTAGGGTTACGTTGCAGGTTGGGGTTTTATACAGGGGAGGGGGGTTTTGGTGGCAGTTAACTCTTTTTGGTTAATAAAAACATAAAGGGAAAAGAAAAAAATTATAAAAGGACTAAAATACCCTTCATTAAATATACTCACCTAACTGACTTTAACTGGGTTATGAGAATTCGGACTGAAATGACACCTTTCCAGTATGTCAGGGAGGAAAATGGCGTATTTTTGAAATTTGGACTGAAATGGCCAAAGTGACCAAACCACAGGGACTGAAATGGCAGTTAACTCATTTTTTTATTCGTATAAGAAATCAACTATTAAATCAATTTCAGATTATGCAAACAAAAAGTAGATAAATAGATTTAGTTAAATTGATGTTTAATAATATTATTATTGTTTAATAGAAAAAAGAAATAGAAATAAAAAAATTAAAGGTAAGAAGTGAGAATGACACGTGTCAACAAAAGATTTTATGGCTTTAAAATTTTGGACGGATAAACTTTTTCCTTTTATTTTGTAACTCCGTAAGTAAATTCTACGAGCGTCCTTTAAAAAATGAACAAAAGATATATGTACTTCTTTTAATATTTTTTTCTAATAAAATATTAAAACTAAAATCTAACTTTTTTACGTTAACCATTTTAACTAGCATTATGACTCGCGGGTGATGCGATGCGGGCCCGTTTTAAACACTGAGTGGATTAGTTTAAGTGTTATGTGAAGCGATAACAATATGAAGGTGCGTATTTTGACATATTCGATCAAACTCAATGTAACCTATATAAGCTTTGCGGTTGGATCAAAAAGTAAAGTAAATAGAATAGATATCGTACAAAAGAAACGGAATCGAATCCGGGTTGGTTCGTTTATTGGGGTTTCACCTAACCACTACACCACTCTTACATTTGCATCAAGATTTAGTACCGTCAAAATGTGAAGTAACTCAAATTTATATTGTCGAATGAAAATGTATTACATTTGACCCGACTCGTTTTTAAACAAAATTTACGTCAATCATATACCAACTGCAAACGTATATAAAAATAAGTATGGAAACGTATTATATTTGACCCTACTCGTTTTCGGAAAAAATATGTTGAAAAGTGAATTTATACCATTTACGTCGAAACGTGAATTTATACCGAAATGTACATAAAAATAAGCACGTGAGAAAAATAAATGTTTTTTTTAATTTACATCAAAACATAGACAAACTGAATACGTGCATAAAAATAAGAATGAAAACGCATTATATCTAGACTAGTACGTTTCCCGGAAAAACATTTACGTAAATTTATAATATTTTCGTTGAAATGTGAATTTATACTGACACGTAAATATTATATTTGGCCTAGTACGTTTCCCAAAAAAAATACTTTAAGACACATACATAAATATAACCACGTGATAAAATAATGTTTCTTAAATTAAAAATGAAAAATGGGGGGGGGGGTTAAATGACATTTCATAAAGTCTTTAGAAAGTGTATCAGTTTTAATAGTGTAGGGCCAGTTTTGGTCGATAGCAAAGGCCACCGACCCACCGACTTTGGTTTGTAAGATATATAGTAATGGTTGAAATGTATATAAAAAGTAAGCACAAAAACGTACTCGTTTACAAATAAAACTTACGTCGAAACATAGACCAACTCGAATTAAACCAACATGTACATACAAATAAGCACGGAACATATTAGATTTTTTTTAAAGTTAACGAACAAAAGTTATTAAGGAAAAATCGAATTATGCATCTTTCGAAGGGATCAAAGTGACATTTTACTAAGTTCATAGGAAGTTAGAAGGGGTGAAAATGATATTTTCTAAACTTAAGATGCATAAAGAGGTGAAAATGATATTTATTAACAAAGAATGGGATTAGTATGATTGGAGGGGCTAAAAGTGTGATTTAATCAAAGAATAGGGGTTAGTATCGTCGGTGGCAAAGCATTGTGTTTTAAGATATAGATAATAATTAATAATAGCAAAACACTACTTGTTTTTAATTGTGAAATAATTTATCATTTATTATAATTACAATTTTATAAGGTTACATATTATTTAACAAATTTCTATATGATAATAATACAACTGAACGAACAGTTGTTTTATTTTATAATATTATATTATATTATATTATATTATATTATATTATATTATATTATATTATATTATATTATATTATATTATATTATATAACCTACAATAATATAATAATAATGATAATAATACAACTGAATGAGCAGTTGTTTTATAATATTATAATAACCTACAATAATAATAATTATGAGTAAATGGTATCGAGTACCGGTACCGGTATCAAATTTAATAAATCGGGTGTATTTTTGGTACCTGTTCGACACCGATATTCACTGGTTTTTACCCTCAATTACTGGTGTCGTACCAGTACCGACCGTTACCAAACCGTACCGTACCAAGTATATCTGATACAGGTACCCACTTTTGGGCCTATATATTAAAAATATAATTAAATCAATAGTAACATCACTGAGTGATGACCAAATGGTATCGGGTACCGGTACCGGTATCAAATTTAGCAAACCGGTTGTATTTTCGGTACCGGTTCGACACCGGTATTCACCGGTTTTTACCCTCAAATACCGGTGTCGTAACAGTATCGACCGGTACCGAACCGTACGGTACCAAGTATATTCAGTATCGATACCCACTTTTGGGGATTTCGGTAACGGTATTTTCGGTACCAGTTGGTACCAAGCTCATCAAATCCTGTAGCAACGTAACAATGCAAGTAATTGCACCGTTTAGATTACTTTTCATACACACAGTAAGTAAATTGTATTTCATTTGAATGAGGTTTTATATACACAACAACTTATTTCGCTTTTTTTGTCTTTTTCTGTAATGAATGAATTATAGCATGTAAAATTAACTTGGATATTTAAATTATTGATGAGCAAATCGTATCAAATCCTGTAATCAAACCGGTATCGTATCGGTACCAAATTTACTATACCAAATCATTTTCGGCACCAATTTGGTACCCACCTTTTGGCGTTTTCAGATCGTTACTTTCGGTTCAACACCGGTCTAGCGCCATACCTGTATTTATTGATTTTTACCTTCAAATACCATACCGTATTCTACTGAGCATTTTCGGTGTAGGTACCTAATTTCGATGATTTTCCGAATTGGTACTTTCGGTGCCTTTACCGGTATCGAGCTCATTCATATTTTAACATGTTAGCACCGAAATAACTGAACTGAAAACAACCGAATTTCTAACGTGTAGGACGTGTGGGGTCCTATTATTATATATTAGGTTATTTAAAATCTTTCTTTTAGAACGGAGTGACTATCCTTACCATGTCATTTTTATTTATTTTTGATATTCGGTAACTGCTTGCCATTGCTGACACGCGTTTTGCAGTCATTGGGTCCTCGCCGGAACGCGCGGACATAAAATCAACTAGTTTAATTTAAATTTGAATTAATAATTTACAAAAGTAATCAGCATTTGTTTTTATTTTGACATACATTAATAGTGATATCGGTATCAGAAGCTGTATTTTTAATGATTTTTGGTTAATATAAAACGCATGTAGATATTCTTTTGAGTATATCACAACTTCAATTTTTATTTTCTCTTTTGAGTGACGTATCGAGTGTTGGTTTGGTACTGGTTACCAATCGAACCAATATGTCCCAATACCTTCGTGTAGCGCGGACACTTCGCCTAGTTAATAAAAAAGTTAAATTCTCATTCAATCATTACAAATGCACTTATATTGACTTTTCTATATTTAAAATTGTCATGTAACTTTTCTCTAGAAGGATATGTTGGGTTGATCATGAACCCACGCGTTAAAGCACATTTTAAATTTATATGTTTTTCACATTTGGCTTGTTATGTCCTTGAACAACCAAAACATGCACATTCTTGTGCATCTTTACCAAAAAAAAATCTTTATATATGCCGCGTCTAGGTATATACGCAACGTATATAAAGGTTTCTTTTGTTAGGAAACAATTTTATAAATTATTATCATTTTAGGAAAGTTCTATAATAAGTACTTTAAAAAACGTTTTTAAGTATCGTATAGTATAAGTCCCGTATAAACCTCGTATAGGCCTATGGATGTAGCATCGTATCGTATAGTGTATATAGTATAAGTCTCGTATAGGTCTTGTATATGCCTATAGGCCTATACGGGACCTATACTACACCTATAGGCCTATATGGGTGTTCTATGGTATCCTATAGCATCGTACCGTATTGTATTGTATCGTATAGTATCATATTATATAGTATGTAGTATAAGTCTCGCATAGGTTCCCTATAAGTTTTGTATGTGCCTATAGGCCTATAGTAGACCTAAACCACACCTATAGGCTTATAAGAGACCTATACTACACCTATAGGCTTATACGGGTGTTGTATGGTATCCTATAGTATCGTATAGTATTGCATCGTATCGTATCGTATCGTATCGTATAATGTATAGTATAAGTCTTATATAGGTTCCATATAGGTCTTGTATATTCCTATAGGCCTACACGGGACCTAAACCACACCTATAGGCCTATAAGGGACCTATACTAGACCTATAGGCTTATACGGGTGTTGTATGGTATCCTATAGTATTATATTGCATCGTATCGTATCGTATTGTATAGTATAGTGTATAGTATAAGACTCGTATAGGTTCCCTATAGGTCTTTTATATGCCTATAGGCCTACACGGGACCTAAACCACACCTATAGTACTACACGAGATCTATACTACACCTACAAGCTTATACGGGTGTTATATCGTATCGTATAGTATCGTATTGTATAGTATTGTATCGTATCATATAGTATAGTGTAGTATAAGTCTCGTATAGGTTCCCTATAGGTCTTGTATATGTCTATAGGTCTACACGGGACCTAAACCACACCTATAGTACTATACGAGACCTATACTACACCTATAGGCCTATACGGGTGTTATATTGTATCATATCGTATAGTATCGTATCGTTTCGTATAGTATAGTATAGTATAAGTCTCGTATAGGTCCCTTATAGGTCTTGTATATGCCTACGATACTACATCTATAGTTCTATACGATACTACACCCATACGGGACATATACTACACTATACGATACGATATCATATCACACTTATAGGCTTATACGAGGTCAATACGTGACCTATACTACACTTATACGATACGGCATGATACGATACTTATCGTATAAAAAGGATTAAGTTGTATAAAAAAGTTTGTAAGAAATACTTAATTTTTTATTTATTTAAAATAGAAAACTTTTTTTATAAGACTTTACTAAAACGATTAATATTGTATAAATATTTCTAATAAAAACCACCCTTTATACGTTCTACGAAGCATGTATAAATGGTCAAAAAGACAATTTTACCCCTGGTTTGGGTTGCGTATAGCGCCCCCAATCGTATTCGTTTTTTTGTTTAAGAGGAACTAGTTATTGGAATATAATCGTATTCGTTTTTTTGTTCAAGTATTTTACAAAAGAAATGCAATGTTATAGCTTTATTTACTTTATTGATCGAGTACGATACCTTTTAACATTTCACATGATATTATCATTTGTTATCAAGATATACAATTTGTTGCCGATAAGCTTAGTAAGAAATCATAACCGTGTTACATTAGATGTTTTTATAAAACATATACGTGTTACATTAGATCACATGATATTAGTGATCTGCTATTCTATTATTTAATAACTATGCATATGGATAATGGAACAATAGAATAATGGATAGTCCTCCAATAGGGGCTTAATTTACCGAATTGGTGTAATGTTTTGACTCTATACGCATTTGTGACTGTCACAATTGAATATAAATATAACATCAATGAGTAGCTGACTATAGGAAAGAGATGGACTACATAATCATCTTCTTCTTACTTTCCGTTTTTACATGGCTTTATTACTTTACGTGCAAATTGGGCCGTCAAAAGTCAGGTGTCGCCACCCGACTGCCGCCCGGCCCGAGCCCGCTTCCAATCATTGGAAACATCTTGGAACTCGGAAACAAACCACACCACTCCCTCGCTGCCCTGTCCAAAACCTACGGACCTTTGATGTCCCTAAAGCTCGGTAGCACTACCATGATTGTTGTTTCGTCATGTGAAATCGCTCAAGAGTTCTTTTCAAAACATGATATTTCTTTCTCCAGCAGATATGTCCCGTGTTCTATGAGAGTACTCGACATCCATAACATCTCCATGATTTGGCTGCCTGTTGGGGACCAGTGGCGAAAATTAAGAAGAATATGCAAAGAACATTTGTTTTCGATACGTCAACTTGATTCAAGCCGCTTTCTACGCAAGAAAAAGGTTCAGGAACTCCTGCACTTCGTTCATGGTTGTTGCACGAGTGGCAAACCGATCAATGTTGGTGAAACTGCGGCTACAACAACTCTAAACGTTCTCTCCAACTACATATTTTCTACTGATTTAGCTCAGTATGATTCTCCATCTTCTCAAGAATTTAAGAACATGGTATGGGCTGTCATGGAAATTGCTGGTGCACCAAATTTAGCCGAATATTTTCCTATGCTTCGGCCCTTGGATCCACATGGCTTGCTACGACGATCTAAATTTTACAACAAGAAGCTTTCGGCAATATTTGAGCAACATATCAGTGAACGGTTGCGTGCCAGAAGTACAAGTTCATCCGATGCATCAACCAAGGATCTTACCGATTTGCTATTGAACATCAGTGAAGATCAAAACTCCTCAATTAGCCTTAATGACATAAGACAGTTGCTATATGTAAGTAATCTTCTTTGAGTACTAAATAATTGAACTTCTTTATATTATATCAAATGCGTATGGACCCAAGGTTTGCTTCACAACCATGTATTTTCTTGTAGTTGATACCCCCATTTCTAAAAAAAAAAAATCGTAATTAGTTGTGTAAAAATATTCATGGTGGCCAGAATCCTTTGTGCAGGACTTATTTCTTGCAGGAACCGACACGACATCAAACACGTTGGAATGGGCAATGGCGGAACTAATGCACAACCCCGAGAAAATGTTAAAAGCTCAAGCGGAGATCAAGAAAGTAATAGGAAATGATGACAGAACTTTTGAAGAATCAGACATCTCGGGGGTTCCTTACCTACACGCCGTTATAAAAGAAACTCTTCGGTTGCACCCTCCTGTTACCTTTTTAGTCCCTCATAAAGCCATAACTGATGTTGAGATCAAAGGTCACATGGTCCCAAAAGACGCGCAGATCATGTGTAACTTGTGGGCCATGGGTCAAGACCCGAATGTGTGGTCAGACCCACAAAGGTTCGAGCCAGAGAGGTTTCTTGATGTCGAGATAGACTTCAAAGGTCGTGATTTTGAGTTCATCCCGTTTGGTGCAGGAAGAAGGATGTGTCCAGGATTGCCTCTTGCGGATGTTATGTTGCATTTGATGTTGGGAACTTTGATTCATAAGTTTGATTGGAAGATTGAAGGAGGCATGAGAGCACAAGATATGGATATGACTGATAAGTTCGGGTTTACATTAAAGAAAAATCTGCCTCTGATGGCCATCCCAATCAAACTTTGACTTCTTTGGGTTGATGCAATCAGTACAAGAAACATGATATATATAATGCTAAGTCTATAATAACGCGTGAATGGCTTAGCTGAATTTTATGTATAAATAAAAGCGTTTGCAATCGGTTAGATGGAAATAAAATCTTGTTGGGGTACACCTTTAATATAGTTATGTTGTAAAATGTAACCATCGTGTCCTAATAGCTTGACCTCAAAAAAGAAATATTCTGATCTATAAATCGAAGTATCATGAAAGGTAAGGTGACACGTCAAGGTAAGTGCAACATGTGTGAGGGTCATAGCTAAAAGAAAATCCATGATGATTAAAATCATATCCAAGGAAGATACCATGAATGGATTTTGGTGATACTTAAATTAAAGATAAAAAGTCACTCGATTTTATGGTGAAATTTTTATAAAAAATAATATTGTATAAAAAAGTTATGAACGTTTAAACACGTTTTAAGTATGTGTTACATCTGTTTTTATGAAAAACACGCTTTCATAAATTTAAACGGAAACTTAATAAACCTCCACTTCAATACCATATGTGTTACATCTGAGTGATAAGTAAATATCATGAATGCAATTTTTTATAAGCAAACTAAAGTTGCAATATGAATAAACCGAATAAAAACAATAAGTTAAAAAAAAAGTTCATCAATAATCAACATTTTAAAAAAGTTAATTTTCGCATTCAAAACATTATAGTAGCATATACGCCTATATTGACTTTTCTATATCTAAAATTATCATTTAACTTTTTCTCAAGATAAAGTAGTTTTCTATAGGTAATTAATAGTTTTGTACCAGCATATCAGGATATTATGGACCCATCTATGATTATAGGCATGTGCGCCATTTCAGATCCCCGAAGACTATTATTTTTGTATTGTTTATAGTCGTCAAATACTAACTATTTCATGTCATAGATTCATTAGGGCTCCCTAGTCTCAACTCCCTTCTAGTGGGTACGAGCACTACTAATACACGTCTCTAATTAAGCACTATGACGTCCCTAAAAGGATATGTTGGATTAACCATAAACTTACACGTTAAAACATGTTTTAAGTAGATACGATTTTCAAACATTTGGCTTGTCATATTGTTGGAGCTCAATTTTAGAGAGAGAAACACAAGAGAGAGAGAGAAGACCCAAAAACCAAGCTAACTTCCATTAACAGACTTTCAACCGTTTATAACAACATTTACAACGACTGACTAACACTAAGGACCCTGAACTATTACAGAATTGACATTTTAGTCCTTGAACTTATTACAACAACTAACCACTGATATAACTACTGACCTTACACTAACCACTGATATAACTATCCACTGCTACATATCAACTAACCCCTGTTATAACTACTGACCTTACACTAACCACTGATATAACTATCAACTGCTACATATCAATAGTATTTTCTAATCTAACAATACTTTCCCCTCAACAACATACTTGTCCTCAAGTATCAAAATCTGGAAATCTCAAACGAAAATCATCCAAAAACTCCCATGAAGCATCAGAAGCCGGCAACCCAGCCCAATGAACCAAGACTTTGATAGCCACCTTAGAATTCCTCTTAACCATTTTTCTGTCCAATATAGCTTGAGGTTGTAGGCTAAAACGTGGTGCTATAGGCAGTGGTGTAGGAGCAATAAGTGGTCCAGTAGCAGCCTTCAACAAGGACACATGAAAGGTATGATGGATTTGAGCATCTGGTGGTAAATCCAACTTATAAGCAGCCTTGCCCACCTTCTGAATAATCAGAAATGGTCCATAAAACTTAGGGCTCAATTTAGTGTATCTGTTGGCTCTTAAAGTAGACTGCACATAAGGATGTAATTTCACAAACACCCATTGTCCCACATCAAAGTTCCTGTCTGACCTATGCAGATCTGCCTGCTGTTTCATTCTGTTTCTTGCCCTTGACAAATTGAACTTCAGCACTTGCAGCACATTTTCTCTTTCCAAAAACAGTTGTTCCACAGAAGCCACATTTGTATCATAGGGTATAAATGGAACATGTAAAGGTGGTATTATTCCATATAAGGCTTGAAAAGGGGACATACCAATGGCAGAGTGGAAGGAAGTATTATACCACCATTCAGCTAAAGATAAAAACTTTGGCCATTCTTTAGGAACTTCTATCACCATACACCTCAAATAGGTCTCCAAGCACCTGTTTAAGACTTCTGTTTGGCCATCAGTTTGCGAGTGGTAAGAAGTTGACATAGCAGACACAATGCCTTGGAGTTTAAGAAATTCTTGCCAAAAATTGCTCATGAATAATGTATCCCTATCAGAGATTATGGTCTGTGGACAGCCATGCAGTTTGAAAATATTATCCAAAAAGAGTTGAGCTAATTGAGAAGCTGAGTAGGGATGCACCAGGGGTAAAAAATGAGCATACTTGGTGAACTTGTCCACAATTACCCAAATGGATTCCTTCCCATTCACTTTAGGTAACCCTGAAATGAAATCCATTGTCAAATCACTGAAAACAGTTTGAGGAAGAGGTAAGGGCTGCAACAACCCAGGTGATGCTATTGGTTCATACTTGGCTTTTAAACACACATTGCATTGTTTAATGAAATTTCTCACATCTTTAGCACATCTGGACCAAGTAAAGTACTGTTTGATTTTCCTATAAGTAGGAATGAACCCAGAATGCCCTCCAAGAGTTGAGCTGTGGTAAAGAGTAATAATCTCCTGCCTTAACTGCTGATCACAACCAATGACAATCCTATTTTTCTTCAACAATTTATGGCCATCCCAAACAAAATTTTTGACTATTTTATCCTCAGTTAACTTCTTCATTATATCCTGTAAGTTTAAGTCAGATTTCCATGAAGCTTCAATTTTTTTCCATAATAAGGGTTCCACAGCACTTAATCCCATCTGTAACAAGCACATACCCTGCTTCCTTGATAATGCATCACCTACCTTGTTCTCACACCCCTTTTTGTATTCAATCTCATAGTTGTACCCCATAAGTTTGGACATCCAAGTATGTTGTAAAGGGGTAACAACCTTTTGTTCTAACAGATGCTTCAAACTTTTTTGACCAGTTCTGATAATGAACTTATTGATGATCAAATAATGATGCCAATTCTTGACTGCCATCAGGATTGCTAGGAGTTCCTTTTCATAAACAGATAGACTCTGCTGTCTGGCTGATAAGGCTTTACTCATGTAAGCCAGTGGGTGTCCTTTTTGCATTAGCACTGCCCCAATACCTTTAGATGATGCATCAGTTTCTATAATAAAAGGTTCATTAAAGTTTGGTAAAGCTAACACAGGAGAGTGAATCAAAGCATTTTTGAGCTCATTAAAAGCTTGAGTAGTTTCCTCAGTCCATTTAAAAGCATCTTTTCTCAACAAATCAGTTAAAGGCTTAGCAATTGAACCAAAACCTTGAATAAAGCGCCTGTAATACCCTGCTAACCCCAGGAAGCCCCTCAACTGTTTGACTGTCTCTGGAAAAGGCCAATCTTTGATGGCCATTATTTTTGTTGGATCAGTTGAAACCCCTTCCTTTGATATGATATGCCCCAAGTAATCTATTCTTGAACCAGCAAAAGAACACTTAGACTTTTTAGCTAGCAAAGCATGTTGTCTAAACAACAGAAACACTTGTGACAGATCCTTCACATGCTGATGTAGATCAGAACTGAATACTAGAATATCATCAAAGAACACAAGAACACATTTCCTGATGAGATCCTTAAAAACTGAATTCATTAAAGCCTGGAAAGTGGCTGGGGCATTAGTAAGGCCAAATGGCATTACTAAGAATTCGAATAATCCTTGATGGGTCCTAAAAGCTGTCTTGTGCACATCTTTATCATACATTCGAATTTGATGATAACCTGCCCTTAAATCCAGTTTTGAAAAAATAGTAGCCCCATGCAGTTCATCCAAAAGCTCTTCAATGAGAGGAATAGGATACCTGTTCTTAACTGTTGCATTGTTTAATTTCCTGTAGTCAATGCACATTCTCCAAGAACCATCCTTCTTTTTAACCAACACCACAGGAGATGCAAAAGAGCTTTGACTTTCCCTGATCACTCCTGAGTCTAACATTTCTTGAGTCATCTTTTCTATAACATCTTTTTGACCAGCAGGATATCTATATGGTCTCTGATTGATGGCAGCTTCTTCATTGGTGAGGACAATTTTATGATCACATTGCCTTGAAGGAGGCAACTGAGTGGGTTCTTGAAAAATATCTTCAAACTGTTTCAACAAAGTTTGTATTGCATCATTTTGTACAGTATCTTGTATTGCAGGTTCTAATTGATTCCTATCATTATTTTGATCCTGGATACTAAACAATTGACAAGAAGCTACAGCAGACTTCTTGTTGATCATATCATTGCACTTTTCAGCTGAACAAAGAGTAACTGTATTATTATTATCCAAACCCTTCAACTCAAAAGCTAAATGACCCACTTTAAACTTCATGGTTAGCTCTTTAAAATTCCAACTAATATCATTCAATTCCCTCAACCACTGTACCCCAAGAACCATATCATAGTTACTCAAGGGAATTAAAAACATGTCAGCCTTGAACCAACTACCTTGCATGACCCATTGGAAATTTTCACATAACTGCATACAATTCAGTTTATTACCATCTGCTACTGTTATTTGCATAGAGTTGACTGTTTTTGTGGGACATCTCAACCTGGCTGCCAAATCTTGGTTAATGAAATTATGTGTTGAGCCAGAATCTATCAAGATTTGCAGCTGTCTAGTACCTATGGTGCCAATCACTCTCATTGTTGAAAAAGAGGGAATACCTGATATAGCATGCAAAGAAATTAAAGGATCTGTAGTCACTTGTTTAGGCAGAACAATAGACTCAGATTCTTCTTCTATCTCCTCTTCTTCCCCATGAACCTCAATTGTAAAAAACTGTTTATTCTTGCACACATGAGTAGGAGTAAACTTCTCTGGGCACCAAAAACATTCACCTCTAGCCCTTTTTGCATCTATCTCCTTGCTTCTCACAATTTTATTTACCCCTTTACTAGTACTTGTTGACCCAACTGAGTTTGTGTTTGGAGAGGGTAATAAGGGAATTTTAGAAGCACTTACAGGACCATTCAAGGGAGACACAACTTTGGTTGTTGAATGAGGATACCCTTTAGCTTTAATATTTGTAGAGTTTTGAATTCTAGCCAAGGAATAAGCCTTCTTCAAGGTTTCTGGTTTAAACATTCGTACAGGACCAGCAATTGAATGGGCTAAACCATGAATGAACAGACAAACGGCTTGTGATTCATTGATATTAGATACCTTATTTAGTAAGGCATCAAAAGCATCACAGTAATCTTGTAAATCTCCTGTTTGTCTGAGTGAAACAAGATCTTCTAAAGCATTTTCCACAAACGAATCTGCAAACCTATGCACCACATCTTTCTTATACTCATCCCAAGGTATGTCTTTAATCGTGATTCCTCTGGCCTTCAGATGGCCTTGATGC
This sequence comes from Helianthus annuus, assembly GCF_002127325.2. Taxonomy (NCBI): domain Eukaryota; kingdom Viridiplantae; phylum Streptophyta; class Magnoliopsida; order Asterales; family Asteraceae; genus Helianthus; species Helianthus annuus. Next base: position 173,505,781 of record NC_035448.2, on the reverse strand, counting down.
CATTGTAAAGCCTTCCCCTCCAAATGAATTACTGCAATCCTCATCTTTGCATCTTCTGGAGTTTCATCCACCATAAAGAAGTGTTCAGCCCTATATATCCACCCATCCACATCCGACCCATCAAATTTGGGAAATTCCAGCTTACAAAATCGGGTATTCATATGTGGTCGATCAGATTTCGCATTTGTAATGACCATGTCATCATCTCCTCCGTCTTTGTTTAACAACTTTTCTGTTAAAGTTGTCAATGTTGACTGGATTGCTGAATTCGATACCCTAAGATCATCAATTGTTGTGGTGAACTGTTGAATCATCTTTTCGTGTTCTTTAACAAGTTCTTCGAGTTCTTGATTCCGTGTTTTTGTTGCCATTTATTTGAATCGAACGAATTGACCGAACAATGATCTAATTCGATTGAATTGAAATGAACGAATGAAATTGATCGAATAAATGATCAATCTCGTAGAATTGAAACGAATTCGTGTTGAATTGATACAAGAACACCAAGATCGATGCTCTGATACCAATGTTGGAGCTCAATTTTAGAGAGAGAAACACAAGAGAGAGAGAGAGAAGACCCAAAAACCAAGCTAACTTCCATTAACAGACTTTCAACCGTTTATAACAACATTTACAACGACTGACTAACACTAAGGACCCTGAACTATTACAGAATTGACATTTTAGTCCCTGAACTTATTACAACAACTAACCACTGATATAACTACTGACCTTACACTAACCACTGATATAACTATCCACTGCTACATATCAACTAACCCCTGATATAACTACTGACCTTACACTAACCACTGATATAACTATCCACTGCTACATATCAATAGTATTTTCTAATCTAACACATATCCTTCCACTACCAAAACACGCATATTCTTGTGGATCTTTGCTCATTAACGACAACATCCTGTAAATTTTGCTTTACATTGACTCAAAAGGACTTTCAACAAACGCTTAACTCAGTATGAAACTACCATTTTTACCTTGACCAGTCGACCAAATATATCGGAAACTCCCCGTAACCATCCAATTACAATCTACCCCCATATTTGAACATGATCCCCTCATTAGGTTTGGTTATTACTCTTTTCGATGATCCATTTTTTTACCCTCTTTAAACTCAAGCGGGGCACGCGACTCCTTGCGACTTCATTTCACCGTGACACTTCTAGAAAAAAGATCTTTCGCCCACCAGCTTGACTCGTTGTCATGAGCCTCCTTAGTTGATCTTCTCCCACCACCACTGTTTACATATTTTTAAAGAAATTTTGGTGTAGTAACTTTGACCTGCTAGACTGTTCTGAGGCTCGATCCCACTATATACCCGTTGTCTGAACCTGACTTGCAGGCACCATGTGACATCCTAGGATCATTAAGAACAAGCCTTTCTGTCCCACTTGTGCTCGTCGTTCACAAGTTTTGTCCCAAAATAGACTTGTATGGAGTGGCCAACTCCCAACGAGTGTGGTACAAGAAGTGCAATCACTTCTTGCTCACACATTAGTTAATTGTTTAGACACTTTCAAAGGATATGCATGATTGGTCAGGCAGGAACCCAACCATGTTGTCATCTTCAGCTGAGAGCATTACACAACATCACTCACATTACCAAAATTGTTTCAAGTTAATTTGTTAATAAGATATAGAATCTTGGTTATATATCTTTTTGTATAATATGGCAAGAGATGTGGATATAAGCCACATCGGGCACATTGAATCCGGTGTTACTAACTACCCCGTTACTATCTGAAAAACAAAATTAGTTTTATATAATTAGAGGAAATAGTTATTGGTAATGCAATGTTATATCTTTATTTATTTTACTGATACAAGTAACATAACTTTGTTACATTTAACACGATACTCTCATTTGTTATCAAAATATACAAATTTGTTGCAGCTAAGCTTAGTAAGGAATCATAACCGTGCTACATTAGACGTTTTGATCAGATCTACTAGTCTATTAAACTTTGTAACATTTAATAACTAAGCCTCTGGATGGTCCTCCAATAGGGGCCTAATTTACCGACTTACTTGGTGTAATGCTTTGACTTTATACACAAAAATATAATTAGTCATAAATTGTTCTGACAACTATGAAGGTTGTAATGATTGGAAAAAGGTGATCGTAGGGATCTTTTGGTGATGGCATGAGAGATGTGGAAGGCTAGGAAAGAAACAAACTTCAACATAGGGGTGTGTATGGGTCGGTTTGGTCGGTTTTTACTATTAACCATAACCATAACCGCTAGTTCGGTTATGGAGTTTTGGTAACCATAACCATAACCAAACGTCGGTTATGGTTAATCGGTTATGAAGTCGGTTATGGTTCAGTTATGGTTAATTTCGGTTAAGTAACCAAACATGGTTTGAAATAAATAGGGTTGTGCACGATTTGAACTTAGCTTGAGCCTATTTTATAAGATAACGAAGACTAAACTTTTTGGTTAAACTACCGATTTAGAGTTCTTTTTAATAAGATAATTCTCAAATAAAAACAATTATGGCCATAACACCTTAGTTCTTTATCAAAATAAATGACCCTCTATATGGTTTTGTAAAACACAAATCTATTATATAAAGTTCGGTTATGTTTGGTTAACCAAAGCTTCATAACCATAACCATAACCGATTGAGTGGTTATACAAAGTTTCATAACCATAACCATTGGTTATATTGGTTATCGGTTATTAGTGGTTCGGTTATTTCGGTTATGGTTCGGTTATCAGTTATGGTGGTTAATTTGCTCACCAGTTCAACAATCATAATCACTTCAATAAAATGGCGGACAACATCAAGATGAATTCGTGTGTTTTTTTTTTTTTTTTTGGATTTCTAATAGATCTCATCTAAATATGTAAGCCTTTGTTGAGATAGGTGGCATGAGTTCAATATCCGAGATTAATTTTATAACTTGAGGTTCGATTTTATTGCTGGCTTTTTTCTATATATAGTTGTATAGAAGTTTCTTCAATCCAAAAAATGAGTTCACAGTTGTGTATAAATTTAACATCATGCATGACGATCATAATAATGAGCAATAAGACTATAGGAGAGAGATGGACGCAAAATTATAATTAGTCATTAACTGTTCTAACCTCCGTGGCTCTCACATTTGGGTATAAAAACATCATGAAGATCATAATAATGAGTAGGGCTGCAGGAGAGACATGGACTACATAATCATCTTCATATTATTGTCCATTCTTACATGGCTTTATTTCTTTACGCGCGAATCGGGCCGTCAAAAGTCGGGTGTCGCCACCCGACTGCCGCCCGGCCCGTACCCGCTTCCAATCATTGGAAACATCTTGGAACTCGGAGACAAACCACACCACTCGCTTGCTTCACTATCCAAAACTTATGGACCTTTGATGTCCTTAAAGCTCGGTAGCACCACCATGATTGTTGTTTCGTCATGTGAAATCGCTCAAGAGTTCTTTTCAAAACATGATATTTCTTTCTCGAGTAGATCTGTCCCATGCGCTATTAGGGTAATCGACAACCATAACACGTCCATGGTTTGGCTGCCTGTTGGGGACCAGTGGCGACGGTTAAGACGAATATGCAAAGAACACTTGTTTTCGGTTCGTCAACTTGATGCAAGCCGGTTTCTACGCAAGCGAAAGGTCCAGGAACTCCTGGACTTTGTTCATGGTTGTCGCATGAGTGGCAAACCGATCAACATTGGTGAAACTGCGACTATAACAACTCTAAACGTTCTCTCCAACTACATATTTTCTACTGATTTAGCTCAGTATGATTCTCCATCTTCTCAAGAATTTAAGAACATGGTATGGGCTGTCATGGAAATTTCTGGTGCACCAAATTTAGCCGATTATTTTCCTGTGCTTCGGCCCTTGGATCCACATGGCTTGCTACGACGATCAAAATTTTACAACAAGAAGCTTTCGGCAATATTTGAGCAACATATCAGTGAACGGTTGCGTGCTAGAAGTACAAGTTCATCCGATGCATCAACCAAGGATCTTACCGATTTGCTATTGAACATCAGTAAAGATCAAAACTCCTCAATTAGCCTTAATGACATAAGACAGTTGCTATATGTAAGTAATCTTCTTTGAGTACTAAATAATTGAACTTCTTTATATCAAATGCGTATGGACCCAAGGTTTGCTTCACAACCACGTATTTTCTTGTAGTTGATACCCCCATTCCTAAAAAAATCGTAATTAGTTGTGTAAAAATATTCATGGTGGCCAGAATCCTTTGTGCAGGACTTATTTCTTGCAGGAACCGACACGACATCAAACACGTTGGAATGGGCAATGGCGGAACTAATGCACAACCCCGAGAAAATGTTGAAAGCTCAAGCGGAGATCAAGAAAGTAATAGGAAATCATGACAGAACTTTTGAAGAATCAGACATCTCCGGGGTTCCTTACCTACGCGCCGTTATAAAAGAAACTCTTCGGTTGCACCCTCCTGTTACCTTTTTAGTCCCTCATAAAGCCATAACTGATGTTGAGATCAAAGGTCACATGGTCCCAAAAGACGCGCAGATCATGTGTAACTTGTGGGCCATGGGTCAAGACCCGAATGTGTGGTCAGACCCACAAAGGTTCGAGCCAGAGAGGTTTCTTGATGTCGAGATAGACTTCAAAGGTCGTGATTTTGAGTTCATCCCGTTTGGTGCAGGAAGAAGGATGTGTCCAGGATTGCCTCTTGCGGATATTATGTTGCATTTGATGTTGGGAACTTTGATTCATAAGTTTGATTGGAAGATTGAAGGAGGCATGAGAACACAAGATATGGATATGACTGATAAGTTTGGGTTTACATTAAAGAAAAATCTGCCTTTGATGGCCATTCCAGTCAAACTTTGACTTCTTTGGGTTGATGAAATCAGTACAAGAAACATGATATATATAATGCTAAGTCTATAATAACGCGTGAATGGCTTAGCTGAATTTTATGTATAAATAAAAGCGTTTGCAATCGGTTAGTTGGAAATAAAATATTGTTGGGGTACACCGTTAATATAGTTATGTTGTAAAATGTAACTATCGTTTCCTAATAGCTTGACCCCAGAAAAGAATATTCTGATCTATAAATCGAAGTATCATGAAATGTAAGGTGACACAACAAGGTAAGTGCAACATGTGTGAGGGTCATAGCTAAAAGAAAATCCATGATGATTAAAATCATATCCAAGGAAGATACCATGAATGGATTTTGGTGATACTTAAATTAAAGATAAAAAGTCACTCAATTTTATGATGAAATTTTTATGAAAAAATAATATTGTATAAAAAAGATATGAACGTTTAAACACGTTTTAAGTATGTGTTACATCTGTGTTTATGAAAAACATGCTTTCATAAATTTAAACGGAAACTTAATAAACATCCACTTCAATACCATATGTGTTACATCTGAGTGATAAGTAAATATCATGAATGCAATTTTTTATAAGCAAACTAAAGTTGCAATATGAATAAACCGAATAAAAACAAAAAGTTAAAAAAAAGTTCATCAATAATCAACATTTTAAAAAAGTTAATTTCGCATTCAAAACATTATAGTAGCATATACGCCTATATTGACTTTTCTATATCTAAAATTATCATATAACTTTTTCTCAAGATAAAGTATTTTTCTATATCCAAAATTGTCATATAACTTTTCTAGAGCAATATGTCAGTTACCAAATTTGCCGTTCAAAAAAAAAAAAAATATAGGTAATTAATAGTTTTGTACCAGATGTAAGCATCAAGATAGAGAAAAATGCCCGGATAGTCCATGTGGTTTCGCCTTTTTTCACCTATAGTCCCAAACTTTCTAAAACTACCTGAATAGTCCCCAACTTTTCATTTTTTGTTCCCGGATAGTCTCTACGTCTAACTTCAGTTTGTTTTCTCTGTTAAGAGGGTGTGAAATGACAAAAATACCCTTTCCTTAAAAGGCCAAACCATAGGGACCATCTGGGCATATTCTTCATTTTTATTTATAAAACCTCACCACTACACTTCATCTTCAACCTCCACCCACCATCACCCTCCTCCACCCTCCACCATCACCACCACAGTCACTCTCCACCAAATTAAATGCAGAAATTAACCTCTCACTCTCAAATGTCGTTTGCTTCTTTTTTTTAATATGGTTTCTGTGCGTCAATACCAAACCACAAAATTAAATAAAATCATCAACTTCATAGCTATGATTTATACCCCAAAATTAAACTCACAAAATTAAATAAAATCATTAACTACCGTCGTCGCTGCCGTTACTCCGGTTGAAGCCGACTGTCAAATCGGCACAGTGGGTGGAGGAGGAGGTGGTGGCTGATTAAGGTGATAGAGGTGGTGGTGGCGGATGATGGTGGCGTTGTCGCTGCCGTTACCGTCGTCGTTGTCGCTGCCGGCGCCGACTGTCAAATCGGCACCGATTTGAGGTGAAAATTATACCATTCTACTCGTATTCATGGCCTGAATAAAAGCCCTATAGTTTTTGAGTGGCATGCGTACCGATTGAACAAGAATTTCTGAAATGAAATCACAGGGCGATTTCAAGGGTTTACACATGGAAGAAGGCACAGGGGGTGGAGGAGGCGGTGGTGGCTGATTACGGTGATGAAGGTGGTGGTGGCGGATGATGGTGGTTGGTGGTGGTTGTGGCAGTGGTGGCTTGGCGGTGAGAGACGGCGAGGATGATGGGTTGGTGATGGAGGTGTTGACAGGCGGTGGTGTTTTATGGTGGTGGTGGAGATGAAGGAGATGGTGGTTTAGACTTTAGAGAGAGAGAAAAGGGTCTGAAGGTGATGAACTGATGACGAAGAATGAATGTGGTAGGGATGTTTGGTTTTTATATTTTAAGAAAAAATATATAATTAATTCATTTTGTTTTACTTAAGGGTATTATAGTCATTTTGCATCAACTTAACCGAGAAAACTAACCCCCATCCATGTTAGGGACTATCCGGGAACAAAAAATGAAAAGTTGGGGACTATTCAGGTAGTTTTAGAAAGTTGGGGACTATAGGTGAAAAAAGGCGAAACCACAGGGACTATCCGGGCATTTTTCTCCATCAAGATATTATGGACCCATCTATGATTATAGGCATGTGCGCCATTTCAGATCCCTGAAGACTATTATTATTGTATTGTTTATAGTCGTCAAATACTAACTATTTCATGTCATAGATTCATTAGGGCTCCCTAGTCTCAACTCCCTTGTAGTGGGTACGAGCACTACTAATACACGTCTCTAATTAAGCGCTATGACGCCCCTAAAAGGATATGTTGGATTGACCATAAACTTACACGTTAAAGTGCGTTTTAAGTAGATACGATCTTCAAACATTTGGCTTGTCATATACTACCAAAACATGCATATTCTTGTGGATCTTTGCTCATTAACGACAACATCCTGTAAATTTTGCTTTATATTGACTCAAAAGGACTTTCAACAAACGCTTAACTCAGTGTGAAACTACCATTTTTACCTTGACCAGTCGACCTGATATATCGGAAACTCCCCGTAACCATCCAATTACAATCTACCCCCATATTTGAACATGATCCCCTCATTAGGTTTGGTTATTACTCTTTTCGATGATCCATTTTTTTACCCTCTTTAAACTTAAGCGGGGCACGCGACTCCTTGCGACTTCATTTCACCGTGACACTTCTAGAAAAAAAGATCTTTTGCCCACCAGCTTGACTCGTTGTCATGAGCCTCCTTAGTTGATCTTCTCCCACCACCACTGTTTACATATTTTTAAAGAAATTTTGGTGTGGTAACTTTGACCTGCTAGACTGTCCTGAGGCTCGATCCCACTATATACCCGTTGTCTGAACCTGACTTGCAGGCACCATGTGACATCCTAGGATCATTAAGAACAAGCCTTTCTGTCCCACTTGTGCTCGTCGTTCACAAGTTTTGTCCCAAAATAGACTTGTATGGAGTGGCCAACTCCCAACGAGTGAGGTACAAGAAGTGCAATCACTTCTTGCTCACACATTAGTTAATTGTTTAGACACTCTCAAAGGATATGCATGATTGGTCAGGCAGGAACCCATCCATGTTCTCATCTTCAGCTGAGAGCATTACACATCACTCACATTACCAAAATTGTTTCAAGTTAATTTGTTAATAAGATATAGAATCTTGGTTATATATTTTTGTATAATATGGCAAGATGTGGATATAAGCCACATCGGGCACATTGAATCCGGTGTTACTAACTACCCAGTTACTATCTGAAAAACAAAATTAGTTTTATATAATTAGAGGAAATAATTATTGGTAATGCAATGTTATATCTTTATTTATTTTACTGATACAAGTAACATAACTTTGTTACGTTTAACACGATACTCTCATTTGTTTATCAATATATACAAATTTGTTGCAGCTAAGCTTAGTAAGAAATCATAACCGTGTTACATTAGACGTTTTGATCAGATCTACTAGTCTATTAAACTTTGTAACATTTAATAACTAAGTCTCTGGATGGTCCTCCAATAGGGGCCTAATTTACCGACTTACTTGCTGTAATGCTTTGATTTAATACACAAAAATTTAATTAGTCATAAATTGTTCTGACAAATATGAAGGTTGTAATGATTGGAAAAAGGTGATCGGAGGGATCTTTTGGTGATAGCATGGGAGATATTGAAGGCTAGGAAAGAAACAAACTTCAACAACAATCATAATCACTTCAATAAAACGGGCGGACACCATCAAAGATGCATTCTTTTTTTTTTTTTTTTTGGATTTTTGATAGATCTAAATATGTAAGCCTTTGTTGAGATAGGTGGCATGAGTTCAATATCCGGCCAATGAGCTAGTGGTGGAGTGGTAAGGGAGAGACCTTGTGTTCCAAGTGACCCAAGTTCAATTCCTGCCCCTAGCATTTAGTTTCTGCGGCACCTGGTGATGATGGGAGACTAGGCGAGTAGGCGGCGATCGCTAGTTCGATCCTTGAACTGAGCGGGTTTTACCTCACCGCAGTGTCGTGCCTTCGGGCGAGTGTTCACGGGCTTCGGCCCTAGGTGAGGGTTTTCCCCGGTTCGGAAGGCGAGTGTATCCCGATGTGGTGAATTTCGCCAGTAGCCCATTTGGAGGATTCGTTGGCCGTTCAAAAAAAAATGAGTTCAATATCCGAGATTAATTCTATAACTTGGGGTTCAATTTTATTGCTGGCTTTTTTCTGTATAGTTGTATAGAAGTTTCTACGTTCCAAAATATGAGTTCACACTTGTGTATAAATTTAACATCATGCATGACGATCATAATAATGAGCAATAACACTATAGCTCACTACTAGAAAATCTGAAACTTCTTAGGCTAGAGGGTATGGTGATAGTCCTTCAAGGGAGGATGATCCGCCACGTAGGCGCCACGTCATAGTCCTCTCAAGGATGGTCCATCTCACAAAAATAGAGTGTATGGGAGGATGGTCCATCTCTATGCACTATGTACAAGTAGTAATGCCTAATGTACAAATCAAACACAAACACAAACAAAGGGGGGCCCACCAGATTGGATCGTTGCCAACGTACAGATGCTGCCGCTGAGGACGGGACAGAGGGGAGGCGGCACGGTGTGCCGGCGTCGCCGGGCCTCGACGGGGTGGGGGACGTTCCCCATACCCTACAGCTTACACCAGTTTCCTTAGGAAATGCGTTATAAAACTGGTCTTTCTACGCATTTATGACAAACACCTGATGTAGGAAAACAACTCGTAGGAAACCCGTTTTCAACGCATTTCCTACGCAACTTTCTACACATTTTCTACGAAATTACTACGTCGCAAATCGCTACGAATCTCCTACAATATATTTAATTATTATCTTTTAGGATTTATTTTTTTGGCTACACATTTCTGAAAAAAAAAAACAAAAAAATTTAACATATTTTAATACAACATTAATTGTGACCCACTTCCTACAAATAAATTAGAAGTGTTGTTACAAATTTCCTAGGAAACTGAGTATTTTTTGTGACCCACTTCCTACAAATAAATTAGAAGTGTTGTTACAAATTTCCGAGTAAACTGAGTATTTTTTGTGACCCACTTACTACAAATAAATTAGAAGTGTTGTTACAAATTTTTGAGGAAACTGAGTATTTTTTGTGACCCACTTCCTACAAATAAATTAGAAGTGTTGTTACAAATTTCCGAGGAAACTGAGTATTTTTTGTGATCCACTTCCTATAAATAAATTAGAAGTGTTGTTACAAATTTCCGACGAAACTAAGTATTTTTTATGACCCATTTTCTACAAATAAATTAGAAGTGTTGTTACAAATTTCCGAGGAAACTGAGTATTTTTGTGACACAATTCCGACAAATAAATAAGAAGTTTTGTTACAAATTTCTGAGGAAAATGAGTATTGTTTGTTACGGTTTTTCGACGAAACTGAGTATGTTTTGTGACAAATTTCTGGCAAAATAAAGAAAAAAGGTCTACTATTTTTTACCGTTTTCCGACAAAAGCTATTTATGTTGTGACACATTTCCAACCACCTAATTTATTAAATAAAAAAACTGCAAATAAATAAATAATATTTATGCATTTTTCTGGCGAAAAATTCCAGAAATAATTTGCAATACCAAAAACCTGTTTTGCAAAATTCACCGAAGTTACAATGACATAAATTCAAAAATCATGCGTTACAACGCAAGTTCCAATATGTTTAAAACGTAAGCTAATACAATTCAACGTAAAAAACTACAACTAAATATAGGGAGGAGGCCAATTCTTCATAAACTCTTGAAGTTGTTTTTGAAGTTCTTCCCTTTCTTTCCTTTCTTCGTCAAGACGAGTTGCAAGTAGATTCCTTTCTTCTTTAAAACGAGATACAAGTAGATTCCTTTCTTCTTCAACCCGAGCTTCAAGATCAACCATTCGGGTCCGCATAACTTGAGCCTAAAAAGTTGTTAAAATATATATAGTTAAAATTAGTAAATACATTATATAAAGAAATTTTTTGAGGCAAAAGAAAAGGTGTTTATTTGTTTGATTTCCAAAGATAATAATGCATGCATAGATTCTATATACATACATACATACATACATACATACATACATACATACATACATACATACATACATACATACATACATACATACATACATACATACATACATACATACATACATACATACATACATACATACATACATACATACATACATACATACATACATACATACATACATACATACATACATACATACATACATACATACATACATACATACATACATACATACATACATACATACATACATACATACATACATACATACATACATACATACATACATACATACATACATACATACATACATACATACATACATACATACATACATACATACATACATACATACATACATACATACATACATACATACATACATACATACATACATACATACATACATACATACATACATACATACATACATACATACATACATACATACATACATACATACATACATACATACATACATACATACATACATACATACATACATACATACATACATACATACATACATACATACATACATACATACATACATACATACATACATACATACATACATACATACATACATACATACATACATACATACATACATACATACATACATACATACATACATACATACATACATACATACATACATACATACATACATACATACATACATACATACATACATACACACATACATACATACATACTAGGGTATTCACGGTTTGGTAAAACCGCGAACCAAACCGTTAGATCTTGCAAAACACAACCATCCCAATGGGTCGGCTTAGTGAGATCTTAGTATGTGAAAATTGAACTATCAAATGGTTGGGTCGGCTTAGTGACAAGAACCAACATTTTTAACATTTAGTAATACCAAATGGTAATAAAGATACCTCTTCTTGAGACCGTTGGTACTCTGCTTGTGATGGTGTAGACCCGGCAGAAGAAGAAGATGTTCTGGTCACCAAGGTGCTGTTTGTTTTTTCAGAGGCAAAATGTCTGCAGTCTGCGGACCACATCTGCAGACATCTGCAGTAGAAGAGGTGGACCAAACCTCTGCAGTCTGCCGGAAAAAGACTGTTTGTTTTTTAACTTCTGCAAGAAGCTGAACATCATACAATTCTAATTACCATTTTATAAACGGATCTACAAACAAGCAGTGCTTTCAAGTTCAAATTCACGATAAATAACAACATCAAACACTGTTCTACAAGCATCAAATCAATGACAAACAACAATTAGGTTAATTACTTAATACTAAACCAGATCGAATCTATACAACATAAAAAATGAACAACAAATCGAAGAAATAGTTATATACCAGGGAGCATGAATGTGAAACTAGAGCAATGATTTAATTCCAAATTAAAAAAAAAATAAACCCTGTAGGGAAAGAAGGAAGAGACGGAGCAGGAGGTAATGTTAACGACGGCGGAGATGATGTCGGCGAGTTCCATCGGTAGTTCTCCCGACTCCGTTTTGAACTTTTGTCTTCTGAATGATTTAATTCCAAACCATTGGTTCTTCTTCTGAATGTTCAATAGTTCCGTCGATTGTTCTTCCGACTTCGTTTTGAAGTTTTTGTGGGTCGGTGGTGAAGCTCCAGCGTCTTCAAAGAGTGGTGGAGAAGACGTTGGAGGAGGTGTCGGCTGGAGTGAAGGGGCAGCGGAGGTGGGTGTCGGCTGGAGTGGAGGGGCGACGGAGGTGGGTGTCGGCTGGAGGAGGAGGGCGACAAAGGTGGCGGGGGTGGCGGAGGTGCAGGGCAGCGGAGGTGGAAGGGGTGGCGGAGGAGGTGAGGTGCGCTGCAGGAGGAGATGGGTGCTAGGGTTCAATGTTTTGAAAGTGGGAGGAATGGAGAAGAGGAATGAAGATGTTGGGCCTTGTCTGCACGAGGAAGTGGTGGGGAGAGGTTTTATAATGAAACCTCTTCCAAAAATCAAATAGGCTGCAGACCTCTACGTCTGCGCGTGGTCTGCGTGGAGAAGACAAAAGAGGTTGTGAAGTATTTTTTCTGAAAAACAAACACCACCCAAGTATTGTAGATCCGAAGATCCTATCCCGTATACACGACGTGTATGACCTTCTCCAATCACACGTGCCCACACCACAGGGTCATCTGGATACTCACTGAAGTTCGGCCTTAAACATTTTCCATCGCACTCAAATAAAATACGATATATAACTTTTAATACATTGAAACATAGATAAAAATACGGCGTTAGTTCGGCACAATTTTTGGCGATTTTCGGTACCGGTATTGTCATATGATATTTCGGTATTACTAATTAACATATGCCGGTTTTTGGCGATTTTTACCAGGAGGATACCGGTATTTTAATGTAAAATTCGGTATACCGTGCCGTGTACCGTACCAAATCAATACCGAACCGAAAGTATCGGTACTGAAAACGCCAAAAAGTGGGTACCGATTTGGTACCCACTAAAAAATTGTTACGAAAAATTCATGGTACCGGTACCAAGTACCAAACACTCATCCCCACACATAGGTAGGTACATACGTTTCATAAAATAAGAATTATTATATGGGTTGTTTTCTACATATTTGTGACAAATACTACAAAATCGTCAGAAATGTGTCACAACTTGTGACGGATTTCCGACAGAATATATATTTTGTCATAAATGCGTAGGAAATAGCTACCAGCTTCCTACAGATTTATGACGAAAAAAATTTACATTTCGTCTTTCTAAAGTCTAACATCGTTTTTTTTCAATCAATCTTTGGTACAACTTTATTATACACGATATACTTTTGTTTTACAAAGTTATTCCTATTATACTTACAGATACCTACCAATCCATCTTCTGTTTTAGAAAGTTATATCTATTATCCTATACGTATATGTATATGCACTTCTGAACCCATTAAACAAAATATAATTTGGCAATCTGTATAAGTACATATATATATTTAGTGGCAATTTGTATAAGTACATATATCTTTAGTGGTTTATATACACTGTGATACATACTCATATACATACCCATAAACATATACGCACAATACACCCATACATATATACATGTGTATACATAGAAATCAATCACATGCCATTAAAAGAGACTAAAGATGTTGAGGTTCTGAATCGAGAAACTAATGTAAAACCGTAACATGCTTCTAAAAGTCCTTAACCTTAATCCTACATTTCCTCGAACTCCTATCCTTCTCCACGTCCTCATAAAGGTGTAAGTTTACCAAATCCTGCCTAATCCACTACTCCCAAGTCAATTTCGGCCTGCATATATATAAATACACACATAGATACATTACATACATACATACATACATACATACATACATACATACATACATACATACATACATACATACATACATACATACATACATACATACATACATACATACATACATACATACATACATACACACACACACACACACACACACACACACACACACACACACACACACACACACACACACACACACACACACATACATACATACATACATACATACATACATACATACATACATACATACATACATACATACATACATACATACATACATACATACATACATACATACATACATACATACATACATACATACATACATACATACATACATACATACATACATATGTATACAAATACACACTTAATAACAAATATAATCACATCCACATACACATATATATATACAAACATGCGTATACGTACACATACATACATACATACCCACATACACAAATACATATATACAGACTCACATTATACTCATATCCATATGTCCACATAGTTACATACATTTAATATTTAAAATAACAATAATTATATAGGTTGTTTCTTACACACTTGTGACAAATCCTTAAATGTCGTAAGAAATGTGTCACAACTTGCAATGGATTTAAGCATTTTGTCATAAATGCGTAGGAAATTGTATTCATACATGGATTGTTTCCTACGCCTTTGTGACAATTATATTTAAAAATAAGCATTTTGTCATAAATGTATAGGAATATGTTAATTTTATAAGTATTAATATACTAGTTTTATTATTATTTAACCTTTTGTAGATTATTTATGACAGAACTGTGACGCAACTGTCAATTAATTAGGATTTTCTTATTTTTTGTCAGAAACTTGTCACAAGTTGTGACGGAATTCCGACGGATGGTTTAAGTTAATTAAAAAAATAAATATGTCGTCATCAATGTGTAGGAAACAATATTATTTTCCCTTATTATTTTGGCTTATATAAATATTTATTCGGTAAAAAATAATAATTAACCTTTTGTAGATTATTTCCTACAGATTTGTGACACAACTGTCAATTAATTAGGGTTTTCTTATTTTTCGTCATGAATGTGTAGGAAACGATATCATTTTCCCTTATTTTTTTTTTGTTTGTAGGTTATTTCCGATAGATTTGTTACGCAACTGTCAATTAATTAGGGTTTTCTTATTTTTCGTCAAGGATGCATCGAAAATTTGTAACAAAATCTTAAATTTTTTTTTTGTAGGAAATTCGTCGTAAAAGTGTAGTAATCTGTGACGAAAAAAATTGTGTAGGAAATTGTCCCTTTTTCTAGTAGTATAGGAGAGACACGAACGCAAAACTGTAATTAGTCATTAACTGTTCCAACCTCCGTGACTCTCACATTTGAGTATAAAAACATCATGAAGATCATAAGAATGAGTAGGGCTACAGGAGAGACATGGACTAGATAATCATCTTCATATTATTGTCCATTCTTACATGGCTTTCTTTCTTTACGCGGGAATCGGGCCGTCAAAAGTCGGGTGTGGCCACACGACTGCCGCCCGGCCCGTACCCGCTTCCAATCATTGGAAACATCTTGGAACTCGGAGACAAACCACACAACTCGCTTGCTGCACTATCCAAAACTTATGGACCTTTAATGTCCTTAAAGCTCGGTAGCACCACCATGATCGTTGTTTCGTCATGTGAAATCGCTCAAGAGTTCTTTTCAAAACATGATATTTCTTTCTCCAGCAGATCTGTACCGGGTACTATTAGAGTACTCGACATCCATAACATCTCCATGGTTTGGCTGCCTGTTGGGGACCAGTGAGTTAAGAAGAATATGCAAAGAATACTTGTTTTCGATACGTCAACTTGATGCTAGCCGGTTTCTACACAAGAAAAAGGTTCAGGAACTCCCGGACTTCGTTCATCGTTGTTGGATGAGTGGCAAACCGATCAACGTTGGTGAAACTGCGGCTACAACAACTTTTAACGTTCTTTCCAACTACATATTTTCAACTGATTTAGCTCAGTATGATTCTCCCTATTCTCGAGAATTTAAAAACATGGTATGGGCTTATATGGAAATTAGTGGTGCACCAAATTTAGCCAGTTATTTTCCTGTTCTTCGGCCCTTGGATCCACATGGCTTGCTACGATGGTCTAAATATTATTCCAAGAAGCTTTTGGCAATATTTGAGCAACATATCAGTGAACTGTTGCATGCTAGATGTTAAAATATCCTAATCCTTTTATCCCTTTATTCTTATTTCCAATTCAATACTCCTAATATATGTTTTCCTTTTTTGGCCTCTTTTACCGTTGTGCGAGATTGGACTGTTCGAGATTGGGCTGTTCAGTAGGGCTCTCTTTAGTGGGCTTTTCTAGGGTTCTCCTGCCTTTTTAATCCTCAGCTTTCTCCTTTGTCTAGTATCACAAAAACAAAAGAGCAAATTGATGCCCTCTAGAACATTCCAAAAGTCTGTCGTCTCTGTCTTTGTTCGAGTTCATCCATTTGCTGCTGTTCAAGATCGTTTGGTGCAGAACCTTCAGTTGAAGACCTGCTCCTGTTGATTGTTTACTCTTCAGTTGAAGACCTGCGGTTATTACTTGTTTATAATCGGTGATTCCTTTCACCGTATTTGATTTTGTTTGATTAAGCTGCTGTAGGTTCAGTTTGATTATAAGATTTACTTCTTTTCACATGGTATCAGAGCCACAATCGGCTCTCTGATACTCATTCTCTCCGCTGCTGCTGCTGCCTTTTGTTCGATCAGATCCTTTCGGATCTAGGGCTGTGTTAAGGCATAAGGAATCTTGGCGGTACCTTGTGAATCCGCCGATTCCCGTCCATCTTCTTGAAGGTTATCTCCGATTGAACGTTGGAACCCTAAATCAAGGGTTTGGGGGACAGTTGTTGCTGACTCTTGGATCGCTATTTTTGGTTGTGACTGGCTAAAGGACTGAAACTTCTCCTAGGGTTCATTTTGTGCTTCTGAAGGGACTCTCGTTGGTCTCTGTTACAAAGCAAACCAACAGAGTTTTTCACTAGTCTTCTTTGCTTATAATCAGACTTGTAACCCTAAGTGAAGGTTACAAGTGTGGTTATCCGGAGTTATTCACACCCACCGTGAGATTGTTCTATCTCAGTAATTTATTTCTTTTTCTTGCATCACTGAGTCAGTGTGTCTAGGCATCCCTGTTTACCGGACTAGTCGGGCCGGCCTTGATCGAGTCTTATTTGCTTATCTGCTGCATTTGTTTTTGGTTTGTGTGTCATAGCTCCCTGAATATCGTCTGCAGAGGCACCTTTGAGTGATGAACCTCTGATGGGACCTCTGTTCAGGCTTTGCTGTCTTCTGAGTTTTTATTTGCTTTATCTATTGTTGACCTACTGTTATTGTTAGTTATCTGGTCCTTGACAGTATTTGCAATATGCCTGGTGATGATTCTGCTGTTATATCCCCTAATGCTACTCTAGTTAGCAAAAAAGATGCTGGTGATCCTCTGTTTCTTCACCCTAGTGACTCTGCCAATTTATCTATAGTTAATGTAAAACTAAAAGGGTCAGAAAACTATAGGATCTGGTCCAATGCCATGTACCTAGCCTTACAAGTAAAAAATAAGATAGGATTCGTTGATGGCTCTTGTTCTAGGTCTGAAACTGATGAGGTCTTGGGTAGACAATGGGATAGATGCAATTCTATTGTTCTTACATGGATTCTTAATTCTGTATCTGAGGAACTATGTCTTGGTCTTGTTTACTCTAAAATTGCTTCTGATGTATGGAAAGACCTAAAAGAAACTTATGATAAGATAGATGGCTCTGTTGTGTTTAATCTATATCAAAAAATCAACTCGTTTAGTCAAAATGGTATGCCTGTCTCTGAATATTATCATAAGCTGAACTGTATGTGGAAACAATTGGATCAATTACTTGCTTTACCTGCATGTTCTTGTGATGCATCTAAATAGTTTAATGACTTTAATCATCTTATAAAACTAATGCAATTCTTGATGGGTCTTGCTAGTTCATACCAGTCTGTGAGAACAAATTTATTAACTCGAGAAACTCTTCCCTCTGTGAAAGATGCCTTTGTAGTCATCTCTAGAGAAGAGTCTCATTTACACTCAAAGAATTTTTCTGATAAAACCCCTAACGATGCTGTTGGTTTTGCTGCTAGAGCGAATCAAAGTATTGATTTAAAGAAAAAAAGGTGCAAAATTCTTAATCCTAATCTCAAATGTTCTCATTGTAATAAGACTGGTTATACTATTGAGAAATGTTTTGAACTTGTTGGATATCCTTCTTGGATGAAGTCTAAAACAAGTGGGAACAAGGGTAATAGGGTAAGTAATAATGTCACTACTGATACTACTGATTCATCTTCTGTTATGAGTTCTTTAACCAGTGATCAGGTAGCCAAATTGCTTAGTCTCTTGAATGATAAACCTAAGGTTGACACTCAGAATAGTAACTTTGCTGGTATGTGTGCAAATTCTATATATCTAAATAGCTTTGTCAATATTACATCCAAACTCACTTGTGACTTTAAACCTATCTACTGCTTTTCAAACTTTGTTAACAATGGGGAAAAGGTTGGATGGATAATTGACTCTGGTGCTAATCAAAAGGATGTCTTATTAATCAAAAGGATGTCACTGAATTCAACATCAAAGTTAAACACCCTAATGGCACAAGTGCTTTAGTAACTAAAATTGGTGATATAAAATTAAGTGACAAGGTCATTCTCTATGATGTGTTTGTTGTTCCCAATTATTGTGTTAACTTGATATCTGTTCATAAACTTGCTAGAGATTGTAAGCTCACTGTTTCCTTTGATGAACATAACTGTTATATTCAGGATTCTCATCTAAAGAAAGTCCTGGTGACTGGTAATCAGTTTGATGGTCTTTACTTCTGTGGTAGCTCTTCTGTTTCAAATAAGGTGTGTAGAGCTAATTGTGATGTTAATCTCTGGCATGCTAGGTTAGGACATCCTGCTCAACCTGTTCTGCATACTTTAAAGAATAAATTAAACATTAAAACCAGCTCTAAATTAGCACCTTGTGAAACTTGTCATAGGGCTAAACAACATAGGGAACCTTTTCCCTTAAGTGAACACAAATCAAAACTATTAGGTGGCCTTGTTCATTTAGACGTATGGGGTCCCTATAGAATTCCAAGTAGGGATGGTTTTAAATACTTTCTTACTATTGTAGATGACTTCACTAGAGCCGTATGGGTATACCTCATGAAGTCAAAGGAGGAAGTGTTTTACCATATTAAAGGTTTTTTCAATATGTTAAAAACCCAGTTTAGTAAACAGGTTAAAATAATCAGAAGTGACAATGGGACAGAATTCATTAATAAACAAATGAATAACTTTTGCTATGAAAATGGTCTCCTCCATCAGACTTCATGTGTTCATACCCCACAGCAAAATGGGGTCGTTGAAAGAAAACATAGACATCTATTAAATGTAGCTAGAACATTGCTTTTTCAAGGGGGTTTTCCTCTCAAATTCTGGTCTGAATGTGTTCTTACTGTTGCTTATCTGATTAACAGGACACCTTCGTCGGTTTTAAATGGGAAGTCTCCGTATGATCTAGTGTTTGGTTTTGCCTCTGTCTTAAGTCAACTTAGGGTGGTAGGGTGTCTTTGTTTTAGCACTGTGTTAAATAACTCTGATAAATTTGACATACATGGTGAAAAATGTGTCATGATTGGATATTCAAATAAGAAAAAGGGTTATAAACTTTGGAGTCTTGATCAAAAGGTGATGTTTTATTCTAGGGATGTTAGGTTCTATGAAACCGTTTTTCCTTTTAAAGAAAAGAAAATGTCCGTTGGTCTTGATACCGTTTCTGAAGTCAATACCCTTAACTTCTTTGACTTATCCGATTTAAACTACACTCAAAACCCTAATGTTGACTAAACTCCCAATGATGAGAATATTCAAACAAGCACCTCATCAGGACATGGGTCTGAGCAGTCGACTGATTCAAGTGCTACTTTTGGGATGGTTGACAATCAGGAACCCAGTAGTGAAGAATCAGGACCAGACAGGGCTGAGCATGACACTGAATATGAGGACAACAACAATTCTGAGGGAGAAATTCAGGATCAACCAAACATTAATCTTAGGAGGTCTTCTAGAAATATCAAATTTCCTTTTAAACTTGATGATTTTGTGGTAGATGGGAAGGTTAAATATGGTCTAGAAAGGGTCCTTAATTATGCTAATTTATCTCCTAAAGGGATGTGTTTTGCTGCTGTTCTTAATAAAAGCTGTGAACCAAAAAATTTCTTTGAAGCTAAAACCGATAGCAACTGGGTTGATGCTATGAATTTAGAAATCGAAGCTTTACATAAAAATGACACATGGGAAATCGTTGACTTACCTCCTAATAGAAAAGCTATTGGATGTAAGTGGGTATATAAAATAAAGTACAAATCTAATGGTGAAATAGAAAGGTATAAGGCTAGACTTGTTGCTAAAGGTTCTAGCCAAAAGGAAGGCATTGACTTCTTTGACACATTCTCACTAGTTGTAAAAATGGTCACTATTAGATGTGTTTTGTCCTTAGCTGTCCACTTTGACTGGGAAGTTTTTCAACTTGATGTTAATAACGCTTTCCTTTATGGTGAGCTCAATGAAGAAGTCTTTATGTGCTTACCTGATGGCTATGATCAATCTAATGGGACTAAAGTGTGTAAATTAAAAAAGTCCCTCTATGGCTTAAAACAAGCACCTAGGATGTGGAACGAAAAACTTGTTTCTGTTCTACATAATCTAGGTTTTGAACAAAGTAAGTGTGATCATTCCATGTTTACTATGACAAAAGATTCTAGTTTTATTATTCTTCTTGTCTATGTAGATGATATTATTATAACTGGTAATTGTCCTAAGCATGTTAATGAAATTAAATTATTACTAAAATCCAAATTTTCTATCAAAGACTTGGGCAATCTACAATATTTTCTGGGTCTTGAAGTTGTTAAAAATTCTGCTGGCATTTGCTTAACTCAAAGAAAATATTGCTTAGACTTACTTGCTGAATTTGGTATGACTGGTTGTAAACCAGTTAGTTACCCCATGGAACCCAATCATGTTTTAAACCATTTGTGTGAAAAAGATAACCAACCATTAACAAATATAACTGTTTACCAAAAATTGGTTGGAGAACTAATTTATCTTTCTCACACTAGACCGGATATTGCATACCCGGTTCATTACCTTAGTCAATTTATGCATTCCCCCACTCAAGCTCATTTTAAAATTGCTATGAGATTATTAAGATATCTAAAGGGTGCCCCTGGGAAAGGAATTTTCTTTGCAAAAGGGGACTCTTTGGACATGAGGGCCTTCTCTGACTCAGATTGGGCTAAATGTTTGGGAACCCGAAGGTCTATTACCGGGTTCTGTGTTTTCTTAGGAAATAACCTTGTTTCATGGAAAAGGAAAAAGCAGTCCACCGTCTCACGATCTTCTGCCGAAGCAGAATATCGTTCAATGTGTGCTGCAACATGTGAAGTTATGTGGATCACCAACCTATTAACGGAATTAAAAGTTGATATCAAACTGCCTACTCAGTTATTTTCTGATAACACGGCTGCTATATCCATAGCAGCCAACTCCGTATTTCATGAACGCACAAAACATTTCGAAATAGATCTCTATTTTTTGAGAGAAAAATATCTAAAGGTATTATTCAAACGGTGGGAATCAAAACAGAAGATCAAGCTGCCGATATTCTCACAAAAGGCCTATCTGTAGGACCGCATGAAAAGGTATGTTCTCTTCTTAACATGTTCGATTGTTTCAAGTATTGAATTGAGAGGGGGTGTTAAATATCCTAATCCTTTTATCCCTTTATTCTTATTTCCAATTCAATACTCCTAATATATGTTTTCCTTTTTTGGCCTCTTTTACCGTTGTGCGAGATTGGACTGTTAGAGATTGGGCTATTCAGTAGGGCTCTCTTCAGTGGGCTTTTCTAGGGTTCTCCTGCCTTTTTAATCCTCAGCTTTCTCCTTTGTCTAGTATCACAAAAACAAAAGAGCAAATTGATGCCCTCTAGAACATTCCAAAAGGCTGTCGTCTCTGTCCTTGTTCGAGTTCATCCATTTGCTGCTGTTCAAGATCGTTTGGTGCAGAACCTTCAGTTGAAGACCTGCTCCTGTTGATTGTTTACTCTTCTGTTGAAGACCTGCTGTTATTACTTGTTTGTAATCGGTGATTCCTTTCACCGTATTTGATTTTGTTTGATTAAGTTGCTGTACATTCAGTTTGATTATAAGATTTACTTCTTTTCACACTAGAAGTACAAATTCATCCGATGCATCAAGCAAGGATCTTACCGATTTGCTATTGAACATCAGTAAAGTAAAGATGAAAACTCCTCAATTAGCCTCAATGACATAAAACTGTTGCTCTTTGTAAGTAATAATCTTTGACTAGTAATTAGTTGAACTTTTTAAAAAAAACGGGTATGGACCCAAGGTTTGCTTCACAACCGGGTATTTCCTTGTAGTTGATACCCCTATTTCTTAAAAAAATCGTAATTAGTTGTGTAAAATTATTCATGGTGGCCAGAATCCTTTGTGCAGGACTTATTTCTTGCAGGAACCGACACGACATCAAACACGTTGGAATGGGAAATGGCCGAACTAATGCACAACCCCGAGAAAATGTTGAAAGCTCAAGCGGAGATCAAGAAAGTAATAGGAAATGATGACAGGACTTTTGAAGAATCAGACATCTCCGGTGTTCCTTACCTACGCGCCGTTATAAAAGAAACACTTCGACTGCACTCTCCTGTTACCTTTTTAGTCGCTCATAAAGCCATAACTGATGTTGAGATCAAAGGTCACATGGTCCCAAAAGATGCGCAGATCATGTGTAACTTGTGGGCCATGGGTCAAGATCCGAATGTGTGGTCAGACCCACAAAGGTTCGAGCCAGAGAGGTTTCTTGATGTCGAGATAGACTTCAAAGGTCGTGATTTTGAGTTCATCCCGTTTGGTGCAGGAAGAAGGATGTGTCCAGGATTGCCTCTTGCGGATATTATGTTGCATTTGATGTTGGGAACTTTGATTCATAAGTTTGATTGGAAGATTGAAGGAGGTATAAGAACACAAGATATGGATATGACTGATAAGTTTGCGTTTACATTAAAGAAAAATCTGCCTCTGATGGCCATCCCAATCAAATTTTGACTTCTTTGGGTTGATGCAACAAGAAACATGATACATATGATGCTAAGACTATAATAACATTCGAATGGCTTAGCTGAATTATATGTAGAAATAAGAGCGTTTGCAATAGGTTATTTGGACATAAAATCTTGTCAGGGTACACCGTTAATAACTGATAGATACGATAGAATGGCTAGACCAAGTGTTGAAGACGGTTTCTTCAAAACATATTTCATATCATTGTGCATTGATATTAAAGGGTTGAATTTCTTATTTGTGTTCTTATATATTATTTTACAATTTTTAGTTATGTACGATTTATCCAAATATTTCTATACAAATAAAAGTTACAATAATAGTTATATTGTAATATGTTTAACTCTCGTCTCCTAATGGTCTGACTGCTTGAGTAATAACCAAAATTGGCCCCCAAAGCGAACACAATAGCATATTAGCATCATACATTGTGGGCTTATACTTTTATATGTTCATATGGACCTACAAAGATATAATTTGATCTATAAATTTAAGTATCCATTTTGTAAGAAACGAAATCAAGCCCAAACAGTTGTGATAAAAATGGGGCAATTATACAATATATATCTCGAAGACAATGTTTCTACTAAGCCGGTAGCCCATCAAGTTTATAAAATAAAGTTTCTTAAATTCAAGATCATACGGTAAATGATATATCTCTATAAAATGGGATTAGGCAATGCGACCTCATCTTTAACGCCAGTTACACAGGCAGGAACGCCAAAGGAGGGTGCCGGTCTCGTTATCCCCTTAGTGGGCGTGAGAATGAGAGAAAGGTGGGAGCCACCAACAATCAACCAATCAGAGTTCATTTTTTCCTTTTTTTTTTCTTCTCTTCTTTTTTTTTCTTTATTTTTAACCTTAGCTTAACCACCCTGCCACAACCAAAGGCGATGCAGACGTGGCGATGATGTGTAGCATGGGGGCTTTACTTTACACCACTCAGCCTTATAAGATGGAATTTAGTTAGGAAGTTCATAGTCACATGTTATGGTAATTTTCATGTGCTTTGTATTTTATGTTAAACTAGGGTTTTACAACCCGTGCGATGCGGCGGGGACTAATCTGTTATAAGGACTGCATCATATGGAAACCAATAGGTGTCGTTCAAGCAAAACTATGGAAATTGCTACAAAAATGCCTCTGCATTATGCATATGTGCTTTTATAGTGATCTCCATTGAACCTGTCTAAAGCATAGGAAATATAAGTTTGTGTACATGCACTATACATGCCAAATAACAAAGATCTGCCTACATATGAAGTGATGCTCATACTATTAAAAAATGGGAGCTTCAAAGTGACATCTTACTCGCTTTAAGAAGCTTGAAAGTGACATTCTCAAAACAAAAGTACCTAATATAGTGGAGTCTCGCCTGAAATTAACTACACTCTATAGCTTCATTGGCTTGCCTTTCCCAAGACGTCGCAAGTTTTTTGTTGTTTTCGGTGCGGACAGGTCGCCTTTTCTCAATAGACAAACAAAAAAGTTACTTATTTTTTTAAAACTGAGAAAACAAAATGCATAATTGGTTTCTTCTTTTTTATTATGGTAATAGTTTTTACACAATTAAAATAAAATTACAGATCTGATCTGCAGCACACATGTTTCTCATGCGAATTCACAATAAGATAAACACATGTATAACAGTAGCAAAGTGTGTATATATGTCAACTGTAAGAAAAGGTTAGTAATTCCATTTTAGTTGGTCTCCGATAGTCTGATTGATAATTGGATAAAAGAAAAGTAAAGTCTGTTGAAATGGAATGAATGGGTTGAGTCAAAAGTCAGTAGAGAGTATATTCAGCGCTTCATGCTTCTAAATCAGT
Organism: Helianthus annuus; assembly: GCF_002127325.2. NCBI lineage: Eukaryota > Viridiplantae > Streptophyta > Magnoliopsida > Asterales > Asteraceae > Helianthus > Helianthus annuus. The sequence goes on along the minus strand of NC_035448.2, from coordinate 173,480,417 downwards.
TTATTAAAAAAAACTGGATCGTTGATATACGAATTTGGTTTTTTAAAAACTTATGTCGGAATCCATCAAAAGGCAAACGTTGAAAATAACCTTACGAAGAAACTCCCGTAAAGAGACCCGAAATGTGAAAGAAAAAAAAAAGTTCCGTGCAAAAGAAAAAAATGACGTGAATTTAGTTACGACAAAAGCTTATTAAGGCAAGCACCCTAACTATACAAATAACATGACAATTAAAAATTAGCAATTTTTAGCCTTAAATTCAATCATGTATACATACATCGCAATATATATCCAACGGCGGTAAAAAGAGTAAAGGGGTAAACATACATTTTGAAAGAGGTTCGAAAAAAAAAACCTAGTACTAACAAAAATCGAATAAAATGACATGTAAAGCAAATATTATCATACGACATAAACGTAGTCACTAAGCAGCCTATTTCCCTAAACAAATTTAACCCAAAATGAAGAAGAGACAACCAAAACCAATGGCATCACAATCCCACCATCTTCCATTGCATAGTGGAAACAGATCTAACAAAGCACATGTTAATTTCAATTCCATTTTTCTGATGAATTAACATGTTACTACAAGACTGAGTTATCTATTGTCTTTCAGGTTATGCGATTCAGTGGACCCCTTTTAATGATTTGGAATTAATTTAATACGCATTTCTTCTTTCTTGTGGTGAAGTTCAAGTAAGTCTCAACCAAGATAGTGGCTATAGTCTTATTCAACTGATGACCAAGAGCGACACAAATGAAATAAAAGAAGAGCAAATCAAGAAGCACGTAGTCAGGAAAGTAAAGTCACAAGTTGTTAAAATTTAATCTCCTTTTATTGTTTCAATTCAATACGTTTAATTATTATTGTTTCTAATAATGTTTTTTTTCTTTTTTTTTCCTTTTGAGGTTTGGGCCGTTTATAATGTTCCTTAGTAGCTGATGGGCTTCTCTGATGGGCTGGTTAGCGTTCTCAACAAGCTATCAAAGCTGTCTTCTGGCTGGCGTATCAATGAGCTGTTAGGATCCCTTCCTTTTGTGAGTATTTTGGCTCCTGATAAAAGGCATCGAAGAGCGGCTGTTTTGTACAACAAACTCTCTCAAAAAATATTCAAAAAGCTTTTCTGTTTGGCTGTATTCTTGGCAGTCCTTTCTGAAGTTGCGTTTGTTCATCACATCGACGATTGCAGCCTTCCCTCTAGAACGTTGAAGACAGTTCCTGCGTTCGAGACCAAGTTGTGTCGCTGTTGATCAATAGCAGCCAATCATCCTTTTTAGCGGCTGTTTGTACTTGTTGCTGTTCGTCATTTGTTGTTCAGCGAACACGAGTTTGATTATCCAGTTTCTTTGTTCTTGATATTGTGTCTTTTAACATGGTATCAGAGCCACAATCGGCTCTTTGAAGGTTATCGTCTTCCGCTGCTGCTTCGCGTTGAAGAACAGATCTGTGTGGATCTGTATGTGTTGTTGAAGTTTTAAGGAATGGTGTACGTGACCTGTTGAAGATCGAAACCCTAATTTTTAGGGTTTTTACTTTTCGGCTTATTGGAGGTTCTTGTTGGTCTCTAATTAGGGCAAACCGACAGAACATCTTCTTTCATCATCTGATCCGATTTTGTAACCCTAAGTGAAGGTTACAAGTCTGACGTGTTGGAGATTTTCACACCCACTGTGAGATCGTTCTATCTCTTATGTGTTTGATTTTATCTTATTTTATTGTTAGTATTATTTGCACTGCCTGTTCTTTAGGTAATTGTTTTTTGTGCTTTCAATATGCCTGGTGATGATAACTCTGTTATAACTTCTCCTAGTGCTACCTTGGTTAGCAAAATTGATGCTGGTGATCCTCTGTTTCTTCACCCTAGTGACTCTGCCAATTTATCCATAGTCAGTGTAAAACTCAAAGGGTCAGAAAACTATAGGATTTGATCTAATGCCATGTATCTTGCCTTACAAGTAAAAAATAAGATAGGGTTTGTTGATGGTTCTTGCCTTAGGTCTAAAACTGATGAGGTTTTGGGTAGGCAATGGGATAGGTGCAATTCTATTGTGCTCACTTGGATTCTTAACTCCGTATCTGAGGAATTATATCTTGGTCTTGTTTACTCTAAAATTGCTTCGGATGTGTGGAAAGACTTAAAGGATACTTATGATAAGATAGATGGGTCTGTTGTGTTTAATCTTTATCAAAAAATTAACTGCTTTAGTCAAAATGGCATGCCTGTTCTGAATATTATCATAAGTTAAACTGTATGTGGAAGCAATTAGACCAGTTACTTGCTTTGCCTTCTTGTTCTTGTGATGCATCAAAACAATTTAATGACTTTAATCATCTTATTAAACTTATGCAGTTCTTAATGGGTCTTGATAGTTCCTACCAGTCTGTGAGAACAAATTTATTAACTAGAGAAACTCTTCCTTCTGTGAAGGATGCTTTTTCAGTCATCTCTTGAGAAGAATCTCACCTTCACTCTAAAAATATTTTTGATAAAACCCCTAATAATCCTGTTGGTTTTTCTGTTAAAACTGGTCAGGTTATTGACTCAAGAAAAAAGATTAATAGAACTCCGAACCCTAATCTCAAATGTTCTCATTGTAATAAGACTGGACACACTATTGAGAAGTGTTTTGAACTTGTTGGGTATCCCTCTTGGATAAAGTCAAAACCTGGTGGGAACAAGGGTAACAGGGTTAGTAATAATGTCACTGCTGATTCTACTGATTCATCTTCTGTTGCGAGTTCTTTAACTAATGACCAGGTTGCTCAGTTGCTTAGTCTTTTGAATGATAAACCTAAGGGTGACACTCAGAATAGTAATTTTGCTGGTATGTGTGCAAATTCTATATGTCTAAATAGCTTTATTGCATCCAAACCCACTTGTGATTTTAAACCTATCTATTGTTTTTCAAACTTTATAAACAATGGGGAAAAAGTTGGGTGGATAATTGACTCTGGTGCTAATCAGCATATGGTTATGACTGATGAGTGCCTTATTAATCAAAAGGATGTCACTGAATTCAACATTAAAGTTAAACACCCTAATGGCACAAGTGCTTTGGTAACTAAAATTGGTGATATAAAATTAAGTGACAAGGTCATTCTCTATGATGTGTTCGTTGTTCCAAATTATTGTGTTAACTTAATCTCTGTTCATAAACCTGCTAGAGATTGTAAGCTTATTGTTTCTTTTGATGAAAATAACTGTTATATTCAGGATTCTCATCTAAAGAAAGTCCTGGTGACTGGTAATCAGTTTGATGGTCTTTACTTCTGTGGTAGTTCTTCTGTTTCAAACAAGGTGTGTAATGCTAATTGGGATGTTAATCTCTTGCATGCTAGGTTAGGACATCCTGCTCAACCTGTTCTGCATATTTTAAGAAATAAATTAAATATTAAAACTAACTCTCAGCTTGCACCTTGTGAAACTTGTCATAGGGCTAAAAAACATAGAGAACCATTTCCCTTAAGTGACCATAAATCAAAATTCTTAGGTGATCTTGTTCATCTAGACGTTTGGGGTCCCTATAAAGTTCCAAGTAGGGATGGTTTTAGATACTTTCTTACTATTGTGGATGACTTCACTAGAGCTGTGTGGGTATATCTCATGAAGTCAAAAGATGAAGTTTTTTTACTATATTATAGGCTTTTATAATATGCTAAAAACTCAATTTAGTAAACCTGTTAAAATATTCAGGAGTGACAACGGAACTGAATTCATTAATAAACAAATGAATAATTTCTGCTATGAAAATGGCATCCTACATCAAACCTCATGTGTTTATACCCCACAGCAAAATGGGAGCGTTGAAAGAAAACATAGGCATCTATTGAATGTTGCTAGAACTTTACTTTTTCAAGGAGGTTTTCCTCTCTAATTCTGGTCCGAATGTGTTCTAACTGTTGCTTATCTGATTAACAGGACCCCTTCATCTGTTTTAAATGGGAAGTCTCCGTATGATCTAGTGTTTGGTTTTGCCCCTGTTTTAAGTCAACTTAGGGTGGTAGGGTGTCTTTGTTTTAGCACTGTGTTAAATAACCCTGATAAATTTGACATACATGCTGAAAAATGTGTCATGATTGGATATTCAAATGAAAAAAAGGGGTATAAACTTTGGAGTCTTGATCAAAAATTGATGTTTTATTCTAGGGATGTCAGGTTCTATGAAACTGTTTTTCCTTTTAAAGAAAAGAAAATGTCTATTGATCTGGATATCCTGAGATTAATACTCTAAATTTTTTTGATTTATCCGATTTAAACTACACCCAAAACCCTAATGTTGACCAAACTCCCAATGATGAGAATATTCAATCGAGCACCTCATCAGGACATGGGTCTGAGCAGTCGACTGATTCAAGTGCTACTTTAGGGATTGCTGATAATCAGCAACCCGGTAGTGAAGAATCAGGACAAGACAGGGCTGAGCATGACACTGAATATGAGGACAACAACAATTCTGAGGGAGAAGTTCATGACCAACCAAGCACTACTCTTAGGAGATCTTCTAGAAATGTCAAATTTCCTTCTAAACTTGATGATTTTATTATTGAAGGGAAAGTTAAATATGGTCTTGAAAATGTTTTAAATTACGCTAATCTCTCTCCTGATAACTTGTGTTTTGCTTCTGTGCTTAATAAGAGTGTTGAACCTAAAAATTATGTTGAGGCTAAAACTGACCCTAATTGGGTCAATGCTATGAATGAGAAATTAGAAGCTTTGCATAGAAACAATACATGGGACATTGTTGATTTGCCTCCTAATAGAAAACCTATAGGATGCAAATGGGTCTATAAAATTAAGTACAAGTCTAATGGGGAAATAGAAAGGTTGAAGGCTAGACTAGTGGCAAAGGGGTTTAGTCAAAAAGAAGGAATAGATTTTTTTGATACATTTTCACCCGTTGTGAAAATGGTAACTGTCAGGTGTGTTTTAACCATAGCTGTGCATAATGGTTGGGATTTGTTTCAACTTGATATAAACAATGCTTTCTTGTATGGTAATTTGAATGAAGAAGTGTATATGACACTTCCTGATGGTTATGATACTAACTCTAAAACCAAAGTTTGTAAGCTTAACAAATCGCTTTATGGGCTAAAACAGGCCCCTAGAATGTGGAATGAAAAACTAGTTGATGTGCTTACTGATCTAGGCTTTGAACAAAGTAAGTGTGACCATTCCATGTTTATTAAAGCAAGTAACTCTGTGTTTATAATTCTTCTTGTTTATGTGGATGATATTGTCATTACTGGTAGTTGTTCAAAAGAAATTGATAAAATTAAATCTTTACTTAAATCTAAATTCTTAATAAAAGATTTAGGTTTATTAAAATATTTTCTTGGTATTGAGGTTTTGAAAACTGTTGATGGATTGTGTTTATCTCAAAGAAAGTATTGTCTTGATTTACTCTCTGAGTTTGGAATGACTGGATGTAAACCAGTAAGCAATCCTATTGAAGCTAATCATGTTTTAACTCAGTTATGTGAGAAAGATAATCAGCCTTTGCATGATATTTCTGTTTACCAGAAATTAGTTGGCAAGTTGATATATCTTTCTCACACAAGACCTGATATAGCTTATTCTGTTCATTTTTTGAGTCAGTTTATGCATTCTCCTACTAATGCTGTTTTTAAGATTGCCTTACGACTTTTGAGGTATCTTAAAGGATCTCCTGGAAAGGGTATTTTATTTAAAAAAGGTGATGGTTTAAACTTAAAAGTTTTTGCTGATTCGGACTGGGGAAAATGTATAAACACTAGGAAGTCAGTCACTGGTTTCTGTGTTTTTTTGGGTAATTCTCTGGTTTCATGGAAGAGTAAGAAGCAGTCTACTATATCACGGTCCTCTGCTGAAGCAGAATATCGTTCTATGTGCGCTGCAACATGTGAAGTAATTTGGCTTCTTAATGTTTTAAAGGAATTAAAGGTTGACATTAATCTCCCTATTATTCTTCATTGTGATAACACAGCAGCTATTTCTATAGCTGTTAATCCCGTTTTCCACGAACGAACAAAGCACTTTGAAATTGATCTCTTTTTTTTAAGAGAAAAAATTTCTAAGGGTATTATCCGAACTGTGGGAGTTTCTTCCGAGGATCAAACGGCTGACGTGTTCACCAAAGGTTTGTTGGTTCATTCTCATGAAAAGATTTGCAACAGTTTGGGTATGTTCGACTGTTTTGCATATTGAATTGAGGGGGGGTGTTAAAATTTAATCTCCTTTTATTGTTTCAATTCAATACGTTTAATTATTATTGTTTCTAATAATGTTTTTTTCTTTTTTTTTCCTTTTGAGGTTTGGGCCGTTTATAATGTTCCTTAGTAGCTGATGGGCTTCTCTGATGGGCTGGTTAGCGTTCTCAACAAGGTATCAAAGCTGTCTTCTGGCTGGCGTATCAATGAGCTGTTAGGATCCCTTCCTTTTGTGAGTATTTTGGCTCCTGATAAAAGGCATCGAAGAGCGGCTGTTTTGTACAACAAACTCTCTCAAAAAATATTCAAAAAGCTTTTCTGTTTGGCTGTATTCTTGGCAGTCCTTTCTGAAGTTGCGTTTGTTCATCACATCGACGATTACAGCCTTCCCTCTAGAACGTTGAAGACAGTTCCTGCGTTCGAGACCAAGTTGTGTCACTGTTGATCAATAGCAGCCATTCATCCTTTTTAGCGGCTGTTTGTACTTGTTGCTGTTCGTCATTTGTTGTTCAGCGAACACGAGTTTGATTATTCAGTTTCTTTGTTCTTGATATTATGTCTTTTGACACAAGTTGAACAAAAAAAAATACCTTTGTTGGTGGGAAATATGAACACCGATGGTAGTAGAGGTCGTGAGGCGATCTTGATGCATTGTTAAGAATCAAAGATGAAATGAAGTTTTAACCGTCGCAACGATCATAACAACAAAGCTTCAATGTGACGACCTCAATTTTAGGGTTGTCGTCTGGTCTGAAAAGGGGTTTTTCATATTAGGGTGTTTTTTGGGGAAAACTGAACTCACACAAAGCGCTTGTAAGCATCAATTCGTAGAAACAATTCAATAGGAAGAGTAATTGAAGGGTTTTTCGTTACCTAAGCGCGCGTCGATTGGTCGAGCAACAGAGCGGCCGTCGGATCTTGAATCGTCAGACATGGATTGATAATGATTGATGATTACCCGGGAAAGCAATATGTCTGCAGATTTTGATTGGGATATGAAACAATGAAAATAAATCGGAAAGATGAAGCAGCGCAGAGAAACATGGAGATCTAGGGTTACAGCACCCCATTGTCAGTCAACTATACTTCGCTACAAAAGTGGAGGTGAAAGTGCAAAAGAGAAAAAAGGTAGGGTGCAAAACACAAAGTCGAGACCACCGACTTTGTGTTTTAAGATAACAGATAATTGACTAAAATTTCATTAAAAAAATTAAAGTTCAAACATGTGAACAATGGTGTAACATGACTTTTATCAATATAAAAACTATGTCGGCTTGTTGTAGATGAGTGTGAGTATGCGCACTGGTGGGGGTGCCCCGGCCCCTGCTGGTTTTTCGTGCGTAGTGTTAAATTTTATTAGAAATTTCTGAAAAAAAAATATTTTTTTATGTAAAATATTGGATTTTTAAGAGTTCAGCCTCCACCGATATTGATTTTAAGAGTCAAATCCCCGTCGAGTTTTCGTTTGAACTCAACTACTAAGTATGCGTCACCAACACGAGCGGGACAAAAGGGAGAAAGAAGAGGAGATGTTGGGTGACGGTCAAGGTTGGCCCTAACATATTTAAAGGTCTATAAGGGGTGTTTGGGTTAACTTATTTTGGAGCAACTTATAACTTATTGACTTATAAAAGTTAATAAGTTATTTTTATAGTGTTTAAGTTAGCTTATTTAAGTTATTTTTGTGTGTTGAAAAATTGTTTTTAAGAAGTTAGTATTTATAACTTCTTATTTATGACTTATATAACCTTTTTTTTTAATGGCTCAACGGAACACACCTTTAACGAAATAACTTCCACCTCCTGGGTTCGATCCCCAGGCCCCCCCTAAGGTCCAGCCCCCCATTTCGAACAAACTACTCTGGGTGGGAGTCGAACCCTGCACCTCTCACAGAAGAAACCCCTTAGGGAAAACTCCTGACCGCCCCACCAAAGTGGTGATGGCTGACTTATCTATACTTTCTATAACATGAGAAATCTGAATGACATAAGAAAAGCTGATGTGACAGGCAGAGAGGTTGTCCAACAAGGTTTTTCTTATGTCATTATTACATCATAAAGCTTAATATTAAAAGACTTAAAAATTCAAAGCTCTGGCCCACATTTAACTTTCAAATGTCTGCCCACATACAAAAGGTCAAAGGTTTGCCCATATTCAAAAGGGTAAAGGTCTGCCACGTACAAAGGGCAAAGGTCTGCCCACATACAAAGGGCAAAGGTCTGCCCATATTCAAAATTCAAAATCTTGGCTCCATATTCAAAATTCAAACCATATACGTATAAAAGGTTCTTTTAATCTCTCTGAGCTTACATCTCTCAACTTTCTCTTTCTAAAACTCACTTTCTTTCTCTCAAATCCAGACCACCATCACATTCTCTCTCAAACCCTCACACCGTCATTCAGATCTTCGCCGATAGATAAAGCTGACCACAATTTTGATCGGCGTCTCTGTCTTAGGCGCCGCCTGGTATTTAAATTTCGTCAAACGTCTACACATAAAATCGTATCACCGGAAGTAGTTTAATCGATGCGGCAATCAAAGCTCCGCTTATTACTTCGTAGAATTTTATTAGATATGTGATGAATTGTTGAATTCAAGCCCTAAGTTTTGTTTATCGTTGCTGTAGTTTTGACTTTTGTTTAATATATTGAACTTCTTTAAGTATGCAGAGGTTGTTTTATATGTGTAGAGACTTCGCGGATACACAATGAAACCGCTATTAGGATTTGTTTGTACATTAATGTTATTCATTTTCTGTACTTATTTTCATTATACTGCATCAATTTACCTTCATTACTGTCTTCTGTATATACTGATTTTAGTTCCTTAAATTGATATCTCATCCGAACTCCAGTTCTTAAATTGGGTTTTTAGGTTTGCAGATGAAAAAGCATTGTTGTTTTCATTTGGATTTCAATTACCGGAAGATAACTTAAGGTATCGAAGCTTCTAGGTTAATTATTTTATAATTACTTTGTTATAGGTCTGAATTTGGTAATAGAAAAAATTAAGGTTTTGTGTAGATTACCTCAGGTAATTAAAGACACTCATTTCACACTCGTATCACCAAGATGGCTGATAAATCAAATGAATCAGGTCTTAAATGTTGCAGCAGCACTTACAGTGAGTGGACATGTTGGCACCTTGGCTGAAGCTGTGACCCTTGCTCAAGAAACGCACAAAATCGGGAAGGCTCTTAGGACAAAACTGGGCTACACAAATGGCTGTGGGATTTCCTGAGGATGCTGATTTTTCAGGTCAAATAGTAAAAAATTTTCAGGCCTTTATGCACAAGCTCTACAAAAGGAATTGATTTTTTCATCTCATATTCTGAAAGGAGACAGAGACTCGGAAATTTATGTTAAATTTGGATCCATGGTAGGTCTTATTGGTTTCTTCCATTTATTTTGTTGCATTTACTGTTTCAATGAGGTGTTATGTTCTTTTTTTTGTGTTAATTGGTGATAATGAGAGTTTGAGCTCGTGTAACAGTTTGAATTTATGTTTAATTTCATCGCATCTGAGTGTTTGCTGCATTTATTGTTCTGATGAGGTGTTTTGTTCTGGTTTTCCTGTTAATTGGTGATAATGAGAGTTTGAGATCGTGTAACGTTACAAATCGTGTGCGAATTCATTGAATCTGAGTTTTATGTTGCAATTGTTGTGTTGTTGATCTGATGAGGTGTTTTGTTGTTTTTTTACTCGATGATCAGTTTCTGACGATGAGGAGAGAAACCGGAAGCCTCACGCTCGGTGATTTGCCATCGAGGATGTCAAAACTGAAGAACGTAGGAGAGAATCTCACTGAAGATGAACGAGCTGCGTTTCTTCATGATTCGTATCAGAATTTAGGCGATGAAGTTGATTTCGAACTCTTTCTTCAGGTGAATATATATTCAAACCTAATAATTTGCATATGTGTAATGGTAGTTAATTTTGTTCTTATGATTATCTGGTTATATAATTATCTAAGTATTAATGATCTAGAATTTGAATCTGACTGGCAATTGAGATAGTTTATTATAAAATTAAGTCATAGATCTGCATAATTTTCTGAAGGATTTGAATTTGAATATGTGAAAGTGTTACTGTTAGTTTAAATTAAATGAATATAAAGTAGATATACATAGCTTTACGCCTTTACACAGTTTCACTCTCTCACCTAATAATTATTTATTTGAACTAAAGCATTAAACAACTGTTATGTCTCCTCACGTGAATGTATGAACTTTACAGTTAAATAAAATCCGATAAGATTTTCTTTTGACGGCAAACTAACCTACTCATATACCTGCACCGATCAGAGTTTTAGTTTGAGATATTATTATTAAACGAATTTTCATCGGTGGTTAATCTGATAGTTATACTACTAGGATCCGTTATGCTTTTTTTTTGCCTAAGTATGAATTTAAGGTGATGACATATTGACAGGTTTACTCGAATCTCCAAGCCCATGCAACCTCAAGAATGGGAAAGGGTGCGAAAAACTCATCCGCATTTCTCAAATCGCCTACATCTACCCTGCTTCATAGCATTAGTGAATCTGAAAAGGCTTCATATGTTGGACACATTAATAATTACCTTGGAGAAGATCGCTTTCTAAAGAAGTTCCTTCCTATCGACCCTTCAACTAATGATCTGTTCGAGATTGCAAAAGACGGAGTTCTTATCTGGTGATTTTCAACTAATGATCTGTTTGAGATTGATATAGAATTATAAGATAAGCCTATGCTATTGATTTTGCTAACTAGAAATTATTTCTAATAATTGATGTAGTAAGCTTATTAACATGGTAGTCCCGGGGACAATTATTTCTAATAATTGATGCAGTAAACTTCACCGCTAAGCTGGTTTCGACGCAAAAAAGGTGATTCTTACTTGAAACGAAAGTTAAGGCTACTTCAGGTAATACAACATATTCATTCTTTGTTGTCAAAAACATTTTGTAATGCTGATGTGAAGGCTTTCTTGCGTCGAAAACTAAGCAATGTCAAAAACAGGTTGATAAACAAGTGGCAGCTGTTGTGAAGGCTGCGTTCGTCAGGCTCTCAACTTGTGTGTGCATCGGCGATCAAGAATTTAAACAAATCTTGAAAAAAAATAGTCAAAATCCTGACTTAGACGTAAAACTTCACCGCTAAGCTAGTTTCGACGCAATAAAGACGATTCTTACTTAACCAAACTGTCAATATTGTAAGTATATTTTTGTTTTGCTTAGTTTTCTAATTTTGTTTAGGCTTTCAGTACTGACAGCACAAATTAGAAAGCCGCCTAGACGTAAAACTTCACTGCTAAGCTGGTTTCGACGTAAGAAAGGCGATTCTTACTTGAAACGAAAGCTAAGGCTACTTCAGGTAATACAACATATTCATTCTTTGTTGTCAAAAACAATTTGTAATGCTGGTGTGAAGGCTTTCTTGCGTCGAAAACTAAGCAATGTCAAAAACAGGTTGATAAACAAGTGGCAGCTGTTGTGAAGGCTGCGTTCGTCAGGCTCTCAACTTGTGCGTGCATCGTCGATCAAGAATTTAAACAAATATTAAAAAAAATTAGTCGGAGATTAACCGGCTAAATATGGGAGCTCTGCTATTTACAAATCTTGAAAAAAATTACTTCACATAAGGTGTGTCAAAGGAGCTATTTACAACTACATGGAGCAACTTGTCACTGATTATAATGCCTCGAATTCAGTTGTGAAGTGTAAGTACCAACTAACATTAGTTTTTTTACGTTAATTGAAAATTTGGAACATATAAGTTTTAAATAAATTACAGACAACCTGACTGAAGCACTTATGTTCCTATCTCATTATATTGGGGATGTGCATCGGGCTAGTTTGTCTGGTTTTTGTCATTAGTAAATGTTCCAAAGGTATTTATAGATGTTTGGCCCTCTAAACATTTATTCAGCTTTGGCCTTCTAAACATCTGTTCAACTTTGGCCTTCAAAACATCTGTTCAGTTTGGCCTTCTAAACATCTGTTCAGCTTTTCCTTCTAAACATCTGTCCAGGTTTGGCCTTCTAAACATCTGTTCAGGTTTGGCCTTCTAAACATCTGTTCAGGTTTGGCCTTCTAAACATTTGTTCAGGTTTGGCCTTCTAAACAGGCCAAACCTGAACAGATGTTTAGAAGGCAAAGTCGAACAGATGTTTAGAAGGCCAAACCTGAACAGATGTTCAGAAGGCCAAACCTGAACAGATGTTTAGAAGACCAAACCTGAACAGATGAAGAATTAGCTCGTATGTTGCAGGTATATAAAGAATATTAATATATTATAAAATTTTGTAGATATGTCATCTGTTGTTATTGTTATAGCAAGAAGAAGATGCACTTGTGCTTCAGCAATTTGCTGTTAGTGAATACAACGGGCAATACGAATAGAGAGTTCGGCCTTATGTCGATCAGATTCTTCTGGTAATTTGAACTCCCTATGGGAATATATTATAGTTCATAAGTTTTGATATGTTAGTATATTTATGAAACTCTGTTAATGTATCTCACAAGGTGGCAAAATTTGATTATTTTGATGTTAAATAAAGTCAGAGTTAGAATCAGAAAGTTGCCAAACACCATGATATTTAGTGTAAAATTAAGTCTCTTTGAACATTGTTTTGATAGGTTATCTTCCACCAACATTCTCCTTGATTAAATTCAGTTTTGATGAGAACAAAGGTACTTCATTCAGCCTTTTAAACATTTGAAATTATTCGTGCAGCCTTTTTATACATTTTAAAATTATTGGTGCAGCCTTTTTTTTATGATTTGAAGATGATGCTTTATCTTCCCATTGTTATATTCATCTAACTTGACAAAGAAGAACAAATATGAGGAAAAAAAATCACTGTGGCGCAACAAGTATGATCTTTCTTCATTTATCTGTCATATTTTTAACTTTAAAAGTAGTCCTTTACATTTTTAAGGTTTTGATTTGGTCATTAGGTATACATGCTACTCTAACACGGAAGAAGGAGGTAATTCGAGTAAGTGACAATTGAAGATTCTAGCGGTTAGAAATTGAAGTCCATGGTCTGCTGTTTTGCTCTCGAAGCCTTGAAGGTACTATATAATCTGATTAGTAATTTTATTTTCATTTTATTGCCACTGTCAAACACATTCAGACGTATTACACTCGTGATATATAAACTTCTGCCAAAAAGGCATATCATGTTGTTTTAAATATGTTAGTAAGTTAATTATGATTTATCGGCTCATGTAAATGGTTATAACTTATAAATTAATTTGTTTGTGTGATGCAGAATGAATGAATTAATGAGCGGACAAAAGGGATGGAAGGTCTGACAATTGAGGGTCTTAAAATTGGTTTGAAGATTAGATTGAAATGGAGCAATGGCTATTCATGTGAAGTCAGCTCAATTATTTGAATATCCTAATTCACATGTTTCTATGGTAATTAAAATGTGTTTAAAATGTGTTATGTATGGTTTTCTAAAAACTAATGCCTGAATTTGTAATATATAATCTTTGAGTAAATTACACGTTTTGTCCTTTATGTTTACATCAAATTGCAGGCGATGTCCTTTTGGCTAAAAGTTTACAGGGGGTGTCCTTAACCTTTCAAAATCTTACACGTTTTGTCCTTTAGGCTAAACCTGGTTAGAAATCTCAGTTAAAACTATCATGTGCAATGCAAATGAGGGTAAAATGGTAATTTCCCTCTCAACCCTTTCTATTCCCCTCATTTATAACCAAAACCCCTCTTTCTTCAACATTGATGATCTGTAAATTGGGACAACAATAACAGCCACCATGAAATTCAAAGCTACGAAAACAACAAGGAATTTATTCTTTATGCTTTTAAACCATGAAATAAGATACATACAAAATATGAGAAAAACTTGTTCTACTGTGTAAATAGTACAAGCATATGCCATATCCCAACCGTTCTGAAGTACCCTGAGCGGGAATGCGCCAGATAGAAATTAATCAATTAAAATAAGTCATAACCCATTCAATTTACCAACTAGATAACTGTAGCAACAATGAAAAAAAAAACAGTTCACAAGTTCTTTGAGCTGTTCACATCCGCTGGTATCACCAAAGCCTTGCCACCTCACCAGCTGACTAGCTGATCATCTAATCTAAAAACAACCTTCAAAACTACCTACAAGGCATGCATTTTCACGCAGATCACCTAAACCGGAGATGTGACGGTAGTTTCAGGGGATGCAGGTGGTGGTTTTGGCGGCAGTTTCAGGGGATGCAGGTGGTGGTTCCTAGCCGGAGATGTGACGATGATGCTTGATGATAATGTTGTTGTTGCTCTTATTGTTGTCCCTGATCATCAATGTCAATGTTGAAGAAAGAGGGGTAAGGGTTATAAATGGGGGAATAGAAAGGGTTGAAAGGAAAATTATCATTTTACCCTCATGTGCATTGCACATGACAATTTTTAACTGAGATTTCTAACCAGGTTTGGTCTAAAGGCCAAAAGATGCAAGATTTTGAAAGGTTAAGGACACCGCCTGTAAACTTTTGGCCAAAAGGACAGCGCCTGCAATTTGATGTAAACATAAAGGACAGAACTTGTAATTTACTCATAATCTTTTTAATATAATCTTTTTTACTTTCTATCAAAATGTGTTATGCATGGTTTTCTAAAAATCACCCGTATTTGCACATGGGTCTTACCACTAGTATAACTTAATAAGTTATTTTTGAGAAAGAATCCCAAACACCTCTAAAAAGAAATTTGAAATTGGAGCGTTCCTATATAAAGGCTCTCACTAATAAAAAATAAAGTAATAAAGTAATCTATATCTATACTATATAATAAAATAAACCTGTTTTGGGACACTTGTCATTCTCTCATTTAATTGATTAAAATTATTAATAATACTAATAATAATAATAATAATATTTAATCTAATCTAATCTAATACAAATAATAATAATATTTAATCTAATCTAATACAAATTCTTATTATTAATTCAATAACCTATTGTTAAACTAAAACTTCAATAGAATCTTAAATCCTAGCTAAACAAGTTTCGAAATTCATAATAATATTAATATGTTAGACTAAATATATTATTGATATATATAAAATATATTATTGATATATAACTAAAATTATTATCAATAATATTAATAATAGGTTTAGAATCAAATACAAAGATTCAAAAAATAAGAAGTCGTACAAATGATATCAAATAGATTCTGATTGACCTCATTCAACCGATATTAGAGCCGTCTTATCGAACTCTACGACATTAATTAATATGTACGAGTTGATGGGTTACATTTATATTAACTGATTTATGTCAATATGGTATGTAAATTTCTCTGTCTTCGTTTTGCATTTACAGGAAATATCTATATTATATAGTTTAAATTGTTCAACTCGTGTAACACATGGGGAACTAACCTAGTTATAATATAAAATAATCAACTTTTCTCCATCGTGAATTAAAAAAATAGTAGCCAAGTAGGCATCAATTTTCTTTATCAAAATCCCAAATTAAACACAAAATTTTCAAACTCTTTCGAAATTAGAAATCAGATCGCTACTTCCAATCACCGACCACAGGTAACCTCCACTCTTCCAGCCGGATCCAATGGCTCCGGCGACGGCGATACATTTAACACTACTTGCACTTTTCCTCACCGGCGCCACCGCATACACCAACCACACCGTCGGAGACAAAGCCGGCTGGCTTTTCGATCCAAACACCAACACATCCTCCGCTAATTACGCCTCCTGGAGCGCTAATCAAACCTTCGAACTCGGCGACTACTTAAGTAAGTACGACTTTCAATCGGTCAAAATCGATTCGATTTGTGTTCAATAGATTTCATTTGATGATCTGATTCGATTTCGATTAGGATTGCGATTTTGATTATTGTGAAGTTTTTTGGAGAAATACATTGATCTAAACTTGATTTAGGTTTTGATTTTGATATTGATTTGATGAATAATGTGTAGTATGCAACACGAACACGAATCAGACGGTTATTTTGACTTAAGCTTGAGTTTGAATTGGTCAAAATCGATTCGATCTGTTTGCAATATATTTCAATTCATGATCTGATCTGATTTGATTCCGATTCAGATCGTATAGATTTTGATTTTGATTTCGAATTTGAATTTGATTTTAATTTTGATTAACATGTAGTATTCAACACGAACACGAATCAGACGGTTATTTTAACCTACAACGAAACGACGTACCGTAGCTGCAGCACCGATAACTCATCAGATAGTGATACATTCAGTTACAGCTCAGGGAACCAGCAGTTCGGGCAGCCGTTGACCGTTGCGGTTCCGTTGACTATCGAAGGAGCAAACTACTTCTTCTCCGATGCTAGTGACGGTGTTCAGTGCCAGAACGGGATGGCGTTCGGGATCAACGTCACTCATGGCGTCGGACTTCCGCCGAGTCTTAATCAACCTCCGCCGCCGCCGTATGTTGAGCCTCCGGCGAACGGTGATGGAAGCCTTACGCCGCCGGTGAGTGATCAGCCAAGTGGCGCTGGATTAAGTGATGGTGTTAATGTGCGCCGGGTGGTATGTTACGTGCTCACATTTTGTGGAATATTTTGTTTGTTTTTAGTGTGAAAGAGGTAGTTGGTGTATTTTCGTGGGGTCGAGTTCAGTGTTGAAAAATGTTTTTTTTGAGGTGATAGAATTACAGAAAAACTCCATTGATGGGGTTAGGTTATAATTATTTAAACTTTTGTGGTTAGATTTATATTTATAAATATCTTAATCTTTATTTTACTTTAAAAAATGTGGTAAAATTTAATTTATAATGAATGATGGTTATGGTTGTTCACTAGCCGAGCTTAGGGGTAAAGCTCGAGCTTGGTTTGATAAACTGAGCCGGCTTGGCTTGGTTTGGAATTGAAAACGGGCGGAAAATCTAAGCTAGGCTGGAATTTAAAAAATATAACATATGCTATCAGAACTGAATTGTCTTAAGTTGTATCCAATAGTTTAAAAAATATGAAAAATAAGTTCAAGTCAAAATCAAATTCAATCAAAAAACAAAATATGTTTTAAATTTTAACAAAATACAATAAGTTTATTAGCATTCTAATTAACCCACAAGTTTAACATAGATATCCAATGACACACCTAATTACCTAAATACCGGCAAATAGTAACCAAAATTTTTATAATATATTATAGGTAAAGGATCCTGTAAAAAAGGCCTAAATTGTGAGAAAGGTGAGAAAGAATCTCAGTCATTAGATCGTTCCATATTAATTTTATTAGATCAAGGTTATATTAGTAATTATACAAACAAACCTAATTAAGGATCAATCTTTGTAACCGATTTTTCTGAGTTTTTTAAGGGAATTCGATTTTTGAATATTTTATCAGATCATCTAAATCTTTAAATCATCTCGATCTCTTAATCATTATAAATTCGATTTCAATTTCTTATTTTTGATCACGCATACAGACTGAATTACGCATACAATCGTTAATCTGGTTCATACTTTCTTTCTTCATGGAGAACGACGATCAAGGTATTTATGTATCTTTTATTCGTAGCTTATTTATGTAATTGTAATCAATATTCAATTACAATCATCTGTTTAATTGTAATTGTCAATTTTTCAATCATCTGTTTTTTTTATTGGAATTCTCATGAACACCGGTTATAACTCTGTATGGTGTGTTTTATACGTGCATGGTGTTTTTATGTATGTTATCGAAGTTGAAGCTGGTATGTGTTCTTTATACGTGCATGGTGTTTTCCTTTGGATGTTCCTTACAGGGTTTTTATAAGTACATGGTGTGTTTTCATATAAATAGAGGCTGGTTTGTTATAACAGTTGTTTGTGGTGTTATTTTAAACATAGTATGTTGTATTGTGTTTTTTACTGTAGAATCATTCAGTTGATGATGAGTCATGGTGTTTTGATATAAGCAGAGGGTGTTTTTTTATACGTACATGGTGTTGTTTCGTATAAGTAGATGGTGTTTTTTTTATACGTACATGGTGTTTTTTCGTATAAGTAGAGGGTGTTTTTTCATAACAGTGTTTTTGTGGTGTTATTTCATACGTATTATGTTGTATTGTTTTTTTACTGTAGAATTATTTTCGCAGGATTTCAAACCTATCAGCCGGTTGGAAAACTACAACTGTCTCCAAACTCCGGTAAGAAGACTTATTTACCGGAGGTCGATGAATCGCTTAAGCCGAGGGATAAGATGACCTTTGACACAGTGAACAACGCATTTCTCTTTTATCAGAAGTATGCAATGGCTTCAGGCTTCACTGCCAGGAAGTCTACTCAATACACACATCATGGTGTTATAAAATCTAAATGGTTTGTTTGCTCAAAGGAGGGGACTAAACCTTTTAATGCGATCGATACATCTAAAAAGATCGACACCTCAAATAATGGGTCAAAGAGGAAATCTGTTCGACGTGTTCCTTCTATAAGGACTGGGTGCAAAGCACGTATGTGTATAAAGTTAATGCCTTCGAATCTATACGAGGTATCTTCTTTCAATGAGGCACATAATCATTTTTTTGTTGCTGAGGAAGATAGGCATCTACTCCCCTCTAACCGAGGTATGAACTATATGCAAGAGCAAGCCGTTAACGCGTTGAGTGTAACAACTCTCACTAAAAATAATATTTAGTATGATAATAAGGAAACCCTAATTGAGACACCCAAGTAATTTTACATAAACCCTAAAATTTCCAGAACAATCGGAATCAGGATCAGGACCCCTAAAACTCAAAGGGGGTAAACCCTAGCTAACGATTATCAACATAAAACGTTGTCTAATTCTTATTGGTCAAAATCATCAAGTCAGCAAGGCTAGTCCCGAACCTAGGCAGCCTATAAATAGAGTGCTTCCCTTACGGACCGTAAGGGATATGGCTTACGGTCTGTAAGCGTGCCAAATTTCGTGTATAAATAGCAGACATTGGCATTCGATTTCTGCTGTTCAAACGACGTTCAATTTCTCAATTGACGTCGAGTTATTCACTGTACAACACACAAATCACTAATTAGTGTAGCGGGGTGCTGCTACGATGCCGGGTATTAACTCGATCGTTGTTCAATTCTTTTCTTTCCGTCAGCTTTTATTTTTGTAAATAATAGCTCGGGATTTTGCCCTCTAAATCCCTAAACTCTGCCCGTTATTAGGGTAATAACTCTAATCACTGGTACGATACTTTATTCGATCGATTATAACTATCCAACGATTGTCTGAGTGCTGCTCAAATTGAGTTATACTTTGTTATTCATCGTGATTTCGACTTGAATGTTTGAGTGCTGTCCGAACTCGGGCTATACTCTGTCATTTGTTGTGAATCCGCTGAATTGTTAAGTATTGCACTTGTAAATCGTTGTGAGGGTTCTATCTCGTGATTATCGTTAAAGTTGAATTGAGTTAATACACTAATACGAGTTCCATTGTGTCTAGAAATTAGAACTCGTAATCAGGAAACTGCTAGAATACTTAATAGTTAAATAAACTTAGCAGTTAAGTTGGCTGAGTAGATTAATTAATCTGTTAATTAAATTAAGTATGATTAATTAATTAGTTAATCAAGATTAATTAAGTTAATCCAGACTAATTAAGCTAAACTAGATTAATTAAGCTAAGTACAATTAATTAATATTAAGCAGGATTCATTAATCAGCTAAACAAGATTTATTAAACACCTAAATAAATAAATATACATATATATAATAGATAATATCAAAGGAAGGTGCTAAGAGGGTGTAAGAGGATAGATATAAGTGAATAGGAAGTTTCCTAGAAGATGCATAAGTAACTTCCTAGAAAAGCTATAGGAAACTTTCTAGAACTTTCATACTTCTTGCCTATAAATAGGAAGCTTAGGAATTCATTTCCTTTGTTCATTTCTTTCTTCTTTTCTCTATACGTTGGTGTTCTAACCAATAATCACCGATGCGATGCTCTGTCCGATTGATTCATGAACCATCCAACGAATACCGAAGTGCTGTGCTTTGTGAATTTCGTTAAACGGATGCCAAAGTATTATACTTTGAGAGTTTGTTAAATGGATGCCAAAGTACTATACTTTGTGATTTCGGTAAACGGAATCCAAAGTGTTACACTTTGTGAAATTCGTTAAGGTTCGAATCTCGTGACTACCGTTAAGGTTTGATTTGGGTTTTACACAAATACGTATTCCATTCTGTTAAACTATATGTTTAACTACCAAGAATACTCCCAACTACACACTCACAATCAAACAAACTATTAAATCATCAGAAGATCCAGAATAATAAAATGCATGCTTAATTATTGGAAGAAATAGAATCAAGAAGCTTGTTAACTCAATCTTGCATGCTTATAAAGTGAGTCATTCCTCTTTTATAAACTCTTTTCTCACAGTTTGTGAGTCAACTGTTTTACAAAACTCCAAGTTATTTTCAAAGTTATAATTACAGTGATTAAGTCTATGTAATCACCAAGTTACAGCCGGTATGTGGGGTTTTGTATACATTACTTATTTCCCGTCACACTTGGACAAATGGGTGGCCAAGGGGTGATCTGACCACAGTCACAGACACCATTGGACAAATGGGCTAGCCAATGGATGGTCGAGTGACAAATACTGTGGGTAGTTGGTTTGATATCAGAAACATTGTAATTCCCCTTAATACTGTAGATTATAACAAATGTGTCGTTTTCAGTAAAATGAATGATTCACTCAGTATTTCCCGCTGACAAAACCTTTTTAAAACACGTTTCAGGTAATTACAGTAGATTGGCGTAAGGATTGGATCCGGCACTGAAAGGACTTCAAGAAGTGGCTTATTTTATTAATTAAATCAAATTAAGAAATATTATTTTTATTAAAAGCTACCTTTGTAAAACATGGAATTTATTCCATCTATTTAAATAAAATCCGGTGTTTCTAAACTCTGATATTTTTCCTAACTCACGGTCCTGATGAGATTTCCGCTGCAATGTTTTTCAAAATAATCACCGGTACCACTGGACTGCTCACGGCACTGATTCCGGCCAGGATGGGGTCGGGGGTCGTGACAGTAAAGGTGGTATCAGAGCTAAGCCACTGCTTTAAGCCTATAAGTGTTGTGATAATAATACTTAAGCTTAAATAAAAAGAGTTAGGAAATTACTGTTAAATGGTAGCACAGCCGATAGCAGTTAGACTTGAACATAAGAAAATATGCCTTAGTATAAGCTAAGCCACTTGTTTACGCAATTAGGTGTTATAATAATACCTAAGTTTAAACGAAGAATTAGAAACTTAATATTATCTGATAGCACTCTGAATAATATTTAGACTTGAACTTAAGAATTTTGCCTTAATATAAGCTTCAAGATAAAATTACTTGTATAAGTATAATGTAATGGATAGTGATATGCTATAAGAATGATGGTTAGCAGGTAATAGCACTTAATTGCTATTAATTCTTGCTTATTGATATTACTTGGTTTAGAATAAAGATATGTTATGGAAATATAAATTTCCTTGATTCTGGATAAAAGCCCTAATAAAAGAGGCACCTTTAAAATCTTGAAAAGATACTATTTATGGGAAATAGAAAATTTTCTCCGGCAAAAACTGGGTATAGAGTAGCAGACTCACCAGTTTGTCCGGATATACTGAGATTACCTCTCCGGCAAGTACCGGGTAAGACGGGGTATATGATATGTCAAACGAGTGATAAGATTTCCCTAAATAATATCTTGACCGGATTTCTGACTGGTCCTTGGAAATATGAATCTGATAAATACATTGACTCTATAAAGGATATGTATATTACCGCATTTGAAATATGTGATTATATAGATATGTATATCTATAAGGAAATCCAAAAACTATAAGGATTAACAATTTAGAATAAAGCACAAGCATATGTGTCTAGATTTTTATCAAGAATCTCTTTTCCGATATCAAACATTATTTCGTTTGATCATCTACCTCGTAACTCGATCGACAATAATGATAAATGGAAAACCCATTAGGTTGGGATACCATCAAAAATATAAAGAATTACCAATGCGTTACCATAAATTATTAATGCCATAAATTATGAACGCAAATAAGAAGCATATAAAGTTGTGCTAATGCACAAGAAAACACATGAAACCTAAAATTTCACGTCCACAAGACATCAAAGTGTATCACATACAAATTCCAAGGCAAGACCTTTGAAAAATATAAATTTGGGCACGATGATACTAATACTAAATTCCGTCAGTAAAAGAACTCCTAATCAAAAAACGGCACTTTGCCACCTGATCTTACAAACGATCAAAATATCGCTGAGGTACGTTGGAATAATATTTCACAACCATCGGTACACAGTCAAATCATTGGCACTACAAAAGAAGTCATCTACCTTTGCAAATCACCTATTTCATTTCATTTCATTCGACGTTCTTTGGTAATGTCACTTAACAAAGGTTATCACACGAAATTCCAGATAAAGTTCTTATATTTCTTTCGGTACAATTCTGACTTCTGCCTATAAATAAGTTGACTTTCGTGTTTCTACTTCTTTTAATGGTCATCATACCATAAAGATTTCTTTCATAGTAGCAAATATTAATCTATTTCATTTCTTGGTAAATCTATACCGTACACATGCACTGTTTGTTGTACATGTGGTTCATTTGAGTTACGAAAACCATAGGAAGGCTTCATTCCAATTTATTGTTTTATCAAAAGTTCAAATCTCATTTTGCTATACTTGATCTTTGCATTGTAAACCGCGTTTTACAAAGCGATAACTCTTTAATATCGAATCAATGAATTTTTTTGAAAAACTCGATTTTCTTTTGAAGGGTATACATGGTTTCTGTTATGATCATGTCCGAACTTCCTTATTAAAACTCGTTTTATCCAAACCCAGTTAACTTGCTCGCAATACGTATTCAATTCGAAGTCCCATATGATGGATTGAAACCATCATATTCAAAATAGTCCCAACCAGCACTTCAATTCTCTTGAACCATAACATGCTTGTTTAGTCCTCGAAATTCATCAAAATCATTTCTTTGATCACGATCACTTTGTGACGACATTTTCACAAATTTGAAGATTGCGCTAATCTAGGATCTAATTATTTATTTATTTATATTGAATCCGCTTTGTTGATTTATTTTATAAAAGCAATCTTAACACAATTGTGTGCTAAGATAATGATCCACCATTTCATGTCCTAATTCCGTAGTCCTTACAACCTCAATCGAGCCTTTCGTGATATTTCTTACCTTATCATCATTGATCGAAAAACATTATATAAACTTAATTGATTATATATAGAAACTTACAATATAGTATTCCTGTATTAATTTTTTTTTGATAAAACCATTAAGGTAAAGAATTTATATTTTTACGTATAAAATTTTGTTTGAAGTATATTCTCATTTAAGTTTATGCATTTATTATTGGCAATTAATATTAGTTTTATTAGTAGTAATAATATATTAAATAGTAATAGTGTTAGTATTATTTTTAGATACTAGAGTTATTATCAGGGGCATGTATTGAATAGCCTAGCCTTAGTTAGGCATGGACTGGCCACCTATGCTTAAACAAGGCAGCACTAACCAATATTCAACCATGATAATAACTATTTAATGTATATAAATTAAGTCATCATATTTATTTAATAAATTTCAATTATATATAAAATATTTTTATAATATATATATATAGAAATATATATACTTTGTACTATAAAGAGAAGACATATTAAAGGGACGAATAAAATTATCTAAATAATTGTCTAAGTATTCATGAACAAGACATATTATAAATAAATGTTCATGTTGATTAATATTTCACAACCATTAAATACTTATAGAAATATTCTTTTATATATATTAAAATATCAAATGTTATTTACGCAAGCCAATATTTAAGTATGCTTGATATTAAAATAAACATTTTCATGTTTTCATTTCATTTTGAACCTGTCAATCTTAAGTCTTCCTTAGGTACCAATTAAGTAAGTTTTCTTCTGATAAAAATTTTATTAATTCCAAAAAGTTCTTCACATTCATTTTAAAAATCTATAGATCATATATCTTTTGGCTTAAACATAATCACCTTGGAAACTATATCATTTCATCGGAATGTCTCATCTTTTGAAATATGCAGATTCGCTTATTTGAAACTCTCAGTTAAATTCGAAAACGGTAAATTTATTATTAAGTTCTTTCAATCATAACAATACCTTGCAGTATCCATATACATTTATAGCCTGTGCTAATATTAAACCCTATTCATACGCCATTCGTTTGATTTATCATATTCTTGGTACAATTATGTACTCCGATTACGAAACACTAAATTCTATTGTCCAGTACCATCTAAGTAAACAATGTTGATTTTCGGATAATCATTAACAAATCATTTTCCATACTCCCATTCACAAATAGATATTTATCAATTCGGAATCTTCCTCAATTGATCAAAGTAAGTTCATTTCGGATATTGAATCCAGTTGTTCCTATAAATCATTTTTTTCATACCCCTCAAAATATCTTTTGATTCCATTCCACGATACATTGCTCCTCTTAAATAAAAGAAGAAACATAACCCCAAGAAAATATCTTAGTCCAAATCTCGAGGACGAGATTTTTATTAAGGTGGGGAGGATGTAACAACTCTCACTAAAAATAATATTTAGTATGATAATAAGGAAACCCTAATTGAGACACCCAAGTAATTTTACATAAACCCTAAAATTTCCAGAACAATCGGAATCAGGATCAGGACCCCTAAAACTCAAAGGGGGTAAACCCTAGCTAACGATTATCAACATAAAACTTTGTCTAATACTTATTGGTCAAAATCATCAAGTCAGCAAGGCTAGTCCCGAACCTAGGCAGCCTATAAATAGAGTGCTTCCCTTACGGACCGTAAGGGATATGGCTTACGGTCCGTAAGCGTGCCAAATTTCGTGTATAAATAGCAGACATTGGCATTCGATTTCTGCTGTTCAAACGACGTTCAATTTCTCAATTGACGTCGAGTTATTCACTGTACAACACACAAATCACTAATTAGTGTAGCGGGGTGCTGCTACGATGCCGGGTATTAACTCGATCGCTGTTCAATTCTTTTCTTTCCGTCAGCTTTTATTTTTGTAAATAATAGCTCGGGATTTTGCCCTCTAAATCCCTAAACTCTGCCCGTTATTAGGGTAATAACTCTAATCACTGGTACGATACTTTATTCGATCGATTATAACTATCCAACGATTGTCTGAGTGCTGCTCAAATTGAGTTATACTTTGTTATTCATCGTGATTTCGACTTGAATGTTTGAGTACTGTCCGAACTCGGGCTATACTCTGTCATTTGTTGTGAATCCGCTGAATTGTTAAGTATTGCACTTGTAAATCGTTGTGAGGGTTCTATCTCGTGATTATCGTTAAAGTTGAATTGAGTTAATACACTAATACGAGTTCCATTGTGTCTAGAAATTAGAACTCGTAATCAGGAAACTGCTAGAATACTTAATAGTTAAATAAACTTAGCAGTTAAGTTAGCTGACGTCACACCCCAACCAATGGCGGAAACATCGGGATGAGACGAAGTGTGAAGATTGCTAGAGTCATCATAACGCTATTTGTGACAATATTTAATAAACCGATTTCATTTCATAATTCTTTTGTCAACATTACAAAGAAATCAAATAACATCAAGTTCAAAGGAAATACAATACAACATAATCAACATTGATACAACGATTAAACCTAAACGTCTATATGTGTATCTAGGCATCAACGCTACTTCATTTCATAGCATCATCGTCCTCAACCTGTAACATGTTTAAAATAATGTTCAATGCAAAAGCAAAGGCGAGTATACAAGTTTGGTACATACATAGCATAAGATAAAAGTGTGAACAATCCCTCATAGCAAGCATGCGATTCAAGATAAACATTAAATATGGCATGTGTCTAACATATCAAACCAAGAAAACGCAACTTGCTCATGACATAACCAAAGTTTCAGTAGAGGCGGGTCGTTAATCCTATAGCGCTACATATGTCAAGGTTTGGCTCGTACGAAGTTAATGATAAGTTCTACACATAAGAATCACCCAAATTTAAAGTATCAAGCCATCACATATACAAGCATGTTATAGGAATGTTCATGTGTTTAGACAAAAGTTCATGTGTAAGTTTCAATAGGTAAACATGTTACACCCCAAAAGTGATAAAAGTAAAAAGGGGGAATACGAGTATACTCACAAAGTTTGCATATGTTTTCCGATTATCCAATTGTTGACGAGTAGAGATTTAGAGTCCGAATGTATAAGGGTTAAAGTTTAAGTATGTTTAGAGTCGAGATTCGGTGTTTAAAACAATATAAAAATAAGATATGAGAATAACATGGAAAATAATCATTTAGTACATATGATGCTTGTTCTTGACACTAGGAAACTCGAAGGAGTTTAGATGTTTTCATGGAACAAGGTTCCATTAGAATCGTGACAAGTTATCATAGTCTAGGATGATGTAATCTAGTACCCCGACATATGAACACTAGTTCATCATCAAAGATTCGATTATTCGAATAATATATTTAGGTTATATAATATATGTCCAATAGTTCAAGCATGAGGTAGAAGATTAAAATCTTTATTTTGGTACCTCTAAATGTCATAGAAGTCATGTAGGAGGTAGGAAGATCAAGTCTTCCATTTAGGCACCTCTATGTGTTCACCACTACACTTGATGTAAAAAAAACAACCAAGGAGGGTCATGAACATACAATAAAGAATAAGAAATATACACACTAACTAAGAGAAATCATCAAATCATGTGAGGATTGTATGTTTGGACAACCCAAGTTGTTCCATAATCACTCATGTATCAAAGACAAAGTTTGACATGGCTTGTGGGTTAAAAACCCTAAACAAAACACCAAGTTTATGAGGTTTAATCCTCTGATTTTAAATGTCTCAACCTTGTTTTTAAGCTTAACCAACCATGGGATAAGTTGTAAGCATTAGGACATAGGTATGAGATGTGTTGGACACAAGTTGCATAGGTTTAAACAAGTTTTTGATGAACATAAAAACAAACAGAAAGTTTATGGACTATTTCGGGGCATTTCCAGGTCTGATTTCTCCAAGGAGAAGTCTAGGAATCGAACCCCATGATTATACAAGCAAGTAGGAAAAAGAATCGAGTGAATCGGATAAGAATTGAGTGAGTTATGCTCATTTTCGTGAAGGGGTGTCAATCTACTCGAACCCTTGCTTTCAGCTACGGTTTGGTGGATGTTTTGTGAGTTTTTAGGGTTGCAAAAGTGGTAGGGAGGCTGGTTATAAGTGGTATTTATAGGGGGAAGGATTAGGGTTTCAATGGGTTGGGCTTTGGAAGTGTTTAGAAGGGGTTACACCTTGAAACTAGCCCACAAAACCCAACTATATGGGCTGAATTTTGCTGAATTGGGGCTGCCATATTTCTTTATTTTTTTATTTTTTTTAAAACATTATAATGAGTAATTTTGTTAGTTAAGTTGTGTAATAATGTGCAACAATGTTTCCCCTAACTTGTAACAAGGTGAAATATGAAATAAAACATGATTTAACTAGGTAAAAAGTGTAATGTACAAGTTTTATTTACGAAGCAAGTTCCGTATTTTACAACGATTACAATGAAAGAATGGTTATAAGAACACAAGATTTCCAAAGTTAGAATTTCACGTAAGGTTTCTAAATGTAGGAAGTTTGAAAACGCAGGGCGTTACAGTCTCCCCTCCTTTAGGAAATTTCGTCCCGAAATTTATTCAAGAGGAAGGCTTGAAAGAGTTTTTGGCATAAAGGTGATCATTAAGAATTGAAACTTGGGAAGTTTGAAAGTTTTGAAAAGTACCAAATTTTGGAGAACATCAAGATAGATTTGCAAGGGGAAGTTTTTAAGGATAGTATAAAAAAATCATACTTTCGTAAAACCTGTTTATTGAGAGGAACGAAAATGTTTGTTACTTTAAATAAAGCAATAGAGAGATACTAAGTATAGTTACACAAGAATCAAGAATAGGGAGGCTATTTTATCGGTAATGAGGTAAGTTAGGACTCAAATGTTTAAACAAGCTGGATTGCGAACGAGTTTTGTATAAAATAATACGAGTATAGAATGAACGAATGGCTCTTAAAGAGTACAAGTATGTGAATAGCATAAGTGTTGGATAGTTGAACGTAGTGTGTTAAGGATGAAGTCTCGTCATGAATAATCGGATATAATGCGTTTGTGAGTTGCGTGAAGTTGTATTAGGTCCAAAAGGTCTGCAACACACTGAATTTCTCATGGCACGTTTTACGAAAGTTTGGTAACATGGTGAAAACACTTATATATAGGAAGTACCAGCGGCGTATCCACCATGTTTTAACCACATTACGTCCGTTTCATTACTCGGGGTCATGTTACGTTCCGTGTCTTACCATACACAGTAGTACACTCTATGGTTCTCATACGCCTATCACTATAATCCCGTGTGCACCCGTGATTATTTTGATCGTCACATGATCCGCATAGCTTGTACTAGTTGTGTATGAATCGGGGTATACATAAAAAAAATTAGAATGTGTACGTACAAGAATGTAGTATATAAGCAAGTCCATGTTTAAGTATGTGTGGGACCCACGCAAGCGAATCCCTCGGGTTGCGCTCGCGTATAGGTACGAATGTATGAATCATGAGTAAGGATGAAAGTATGAGCATAAGTTTAAGTATGAATACGCATGTATGTATGAGCATAAACATAAAACGTGTAAGTAGTATGTGTACAAGTAGAAGCGTAAAACGTATAAGTAGTATGCGTATAAGTACAAGCATAAGACGTGTGAACATAGGTGTAGGTATGAAAATTAAATATTGCGTATATGGTGTACGTTGAGACATTGCGGAGAAAAAAAAAGGTTAAGTATGTAGATGCGAACGATATAAATGATGTTATCGCGAGATATCGACTAAAATGTGTATGATGATGTGCATGTATAGTTGTTTAAACAAAACGTTGAGTTTGTCGAATCAAAATTAGATTGAGCTTGGTTTGAAAGGTAGAATATAGTTTGTATATGTAAAGGAACATAAAGTACTCATTGGTCATGCTTAACGTATTTTGTAATGATTGAAATGCTACTTTTGTTTAAAAAAAAGGAGTTCACGTATGTTGAAAATTGTCGGTCCCCATGAAGTCTTCTAGCCCACGTGTTTTGAAATTTGGATGACGAGTTAAGCGTTGTAGAGAAGGTTTTTTTTTTTTTTTTTTTTTTTTAAATAACGGGTTTGTTTCATTTGCATCAAAACATGAAAATTTTGGACTTTGAAAGTTCTTGTGAAAACGTCGACCCTTAGAAAAGAAATTTAGTAAAAGAACTTAATGATTGTTTAAAAATAATTTTAACAAAGGATTTATTGATGTTAGAAAGAGTATTTGGTAAACGGTCATATAACATCTATGAGGTCTTATAAGTAATTGAGAAAGGTTAGTTTGATTTCGATTAAGAGTGGAAGTCTCTAGTATGATGATATAATGTGAACGTGTTTCAGTTAATAAATCAGATGTGAAGTTCATGGGCAAGAGATTCATTAGACCGATCAAATTGATAGGTAGCATTTCGTAAGGTTTAGAAATTCGTGTAGTAAAACGGTAAATACATGATTAAGAATCTCGTGTATATGATTTGAGTGAAAATGGATGGTAGAATAAGAAGTACGTTTGATAAACAATGTATTTTGAAATCGGTATAAGTAGGTATTTTGAATAATGATAAATGATTTAGGTATAAAACATGATCGGGTTTGCATAATAAAATATTTTGAAAGAGAAGTTTTGGGTAACGGTCACCTAAGTAAGGGAATCACCCCTAACTCGTTGGTGAAGTCGTTTTAAGGGAAGAGGGGTGGAGTCAATCGTCAAGGTAAGGAAGTCACTCCAATCTCGATGATACCTCTCCACTAGTTGTTACAAGGAATATGAATTTAAATTATATGAAAATCATGCATATATAAATGTATCGAAAAGGTTCGATATGTTGTGCGTGTGAAAAGAGAAATCAAATGTAAACTCGAGGTTGAAAGATTGCATCGTATAAAATGAACAATAGAAACACATGTTTGACCCAAGTTTGGAGTGTTCCAAATGGAACTTTGACTAACCAAAGTGGTCGAAAAGTCTTTTGAATTTGAGGAGCATGCTTTGGCCTAATAGGTAAAATACTCTCGCCGACAAGTCGGTTAACGGTATTTACCCTTCCGGTTACTACATGTCCCAAATCAATCGAAATTTCGAGACTTGGCGGGATTTATGAAAAAATCAAGGAGTGGAACTAGTCGACAAGGTGCGGGTTTCACCCCTATCTTGACGATTTCGTATCCTAAGTGTGGTTGGTACTCGTCGGGTCAAAATTTAAATTTCGACATGTTGACGAGGGTCCACTAGAATTTGAAATTTGAGATTTGCCATTTAGATGTGGATTTCACTCCTAGCTCAATGGCGATATCTCGTGTAAAAAGAAGAATAGATAGATTGAGAGTCGTTCACTAAATTGTGGGTTTCACGCCTATTTTGGTGAATTCGTCTCATTTGTACAATATGAGTGTTGTCGGATTTAGAATAATCGAGTAAAATGCATGAGGGAAGTGTGTGTTGAAGGAAATACACAAGCAAGTATAAACACATAAGAAAGCATATCAAGAATGGTACTTAAATAATGAAATGATAAAACAAGTGTTAACACATAATAGAACAAGCTTTAATGCGTACGAATAACATGTCAAATATTACACATGAGTAACATACATGTTTAAAAGAGCATAAATAAATAACAAATAAGGTATCATGTAATAGTCCAAGCAAAGCATACGAATAAGGCTCAAAAACTATAGACTAGGTGAAAGCATTCCTACTTTTCCTAATTCCCTATAGTTATGGCTCTAATACCAATCTGTCACACCCCAACCAATGGCGGAAACATCGGGATGAGACGAAGTGTGAAGATTGCTAGAGTCATCATAACGCTATTTGTGACAATATTTAATAAACCGATTTCATTTCATAATTCTTTTGTCAACATTACAAAGAAATCAAATAACATCAAGTTCAAAGGAAATACAATACAACATAATCAACATTGATACAACGATTAAACCTAAACGTCTATATGTGTATCTAGGCATCAACGCTACTTCATTTCATAGCATCATCGTCCTCAACCTGTAACATGTTTAAAATAATGTTCAATGCAAAAGCAAAGGCGAGTATACAAGTTTGGTACATACATAGCATAAGATAAAAGTGTGAACAATCCCTCATAGCAAGCATGCGATTCAAGATAAACATTAAATATGGCATGTGTCTAACATATCAAACCAAGAAAACGCAACTTGCTCATGACATAACCAAAGTTTCAGTAGAGGCGGGTCGTTAATCCTATAGCGCTACATATGTCAAGGTTTGGCTCGTACGAAGTTAATGATAAGTTCTACACATAAGAATCACCCAAATTTAAAGTATCAAGCCATCACATATACAAGCATGTTATAGGAATGTTCATGTATTTAGACAAAAGTTCATGTGTAAGTTTCAATAGGTAAACATGTTACACCCCAAAAGTGATAAAAGTAAAAAGGGGGAATACGAGTATACTCACAAAGTTTGCATATGTTTTCCGATTATCCAATTGTTGACGAGTAGAGATTTAGAGTCCGAATGTATAAGGGTTAAAGTTCAAGTATGTTTAGAGTCGAGATTCGGTGTTTAAAACAACATAAAAATAAGATATGAGAATAACATGGAAAATAATCATTTAGTACATATGATGTTTGTTCTTGACACTAGGAAACTCGAAGGAGTTTAGATGTTTTCATGGAACAAGGTTCCATTAGAATCGTGACAAGTTATCATAGTCTAGGATGATGTAATCTAGTACCCCGACATATGAACACTAGTTCATCATCAAAGATTCGATTATTCGAATAATATATTTAGGTTATATAATATATGTCCAATAGTTCAAGCATGAGGTAGAAGATTAAAATCTTCATTTTGGTACCTCTAAATGTCATAGAAGTCATGTAGGAGGTAGGAAGATCAAGTCTTCCATTTAGGCACCTCTATGTGTTCACCACTACACTTGATGTAAAAAAAACAACCAAGGAGGGTCATGAACATACAATAAAGAATAAGAAATATACACACTAACTAAGAGAAATCATCAAATCATGTGAGGATTGTATGTTTGGACAACCCAAGTTGTTCCATAATCACTCATGTATCAAAGACAAAGTTTGACATGGCTTGTGGGTTAAAAACCCTAAACAAAACACCAAGTTTATGAGGTTTAATCCTCTGATTTTAAATGTCTCAACCTTGTTTTTAAGCTTAACCAACCATGGGATAAGTTGTAAGCATTAGGACATAGGTATGAGATGTGTTGGACACAAGTTGCATAGGTTTAAACAAGTTTTTGATGAACATAAAAACAAACAGAAAGTTTATGGACTATTTCGGGGCATTTCCAGGTCTGATTTCTCCAAGGAGAAGTCTAGGAATCGAACCCCATGATTATACAAGCAAGTAGGAAAAAGAATCGAGTGAATCGGATAAGAATTGAGTGAGTTATGCTCATTTTCGTGAAGGGGTGTCAATCTACTCGAACCCTTGCTTTCAGCTACGGTTTGGTGGATGTTTTGTGAGTTTTTAGGGTTGCAAAAGTGGTAGGGAGGCTGGTTATAAGTGGTATTTATAGGGGGAAGGATTAGGGTTTCAATGGGTTGGGCTTTGGAAGTGTTTAGAAGGGGTTACACCTTGAAACTAGCCCACAAAACCCAACTATATGGGCTGAATTTTGCTGAATTGGGGCTGCCATATTTCTTTATTTTTTTATTTTTTTTAAAACATTATAATGAGTAATTTTGTTAGTTAAGTTGTGTAATAATGTGCAACAATGTTTCCCCTAACTTGTAACAAGGTGAAATATGAAATAAAACATGATTTAACTAGGTAAAAAGTGTAATGTACAAGTTTTATTTACGAAGCAAGTTCCGTATTTTACAACGATTACAATGAAAGAATGGTTATAAGAACACAAGATTTCCAAAGTTAGAATTTCACGTAAGGTTTCTAAATGTAGGAAGTTTGAAAACGCATGCGTTACAGCTGAGTAGATTAATTAATCTGTTAATTAAATTAAGTATGATTAATTAATTAGTTAATCAAGATTAATTAAGTTAATCCAGACTAATTAAGCTAAACTAGATTAATTAAGCTAAGTACAATTAATTAATATTAAGCAGGATTCATTAATCAGCTTAACAAGATTTATTAAACACCTAAATAAATAAATATACATATATATAATAGATAATATCAAAGGAAGGTGCTAAGAGGGTGTAAGAGGATAGATATAAGTGAATAGGAAGCTTCCTAGAAGATGCATAAGTAACTTCCTAGAAAAGCTATAGGAAACTTCCTAGAACTTTCATACTTCTTGCCTATAAATAGGAAGCTTAGGAATTCATTTCCTTTGTTCATTTCTTTCTTCTTTTCTCTATACGTTGGTGTTCTAACCAATAATCACCGATGCGATGCTCTGTCCGATCGATTCCTGAACCATCCAACGAATACCGAAGTGCTGTGCTTTGTGAATTTCGTTAAACGGATGCCAAAGTATTATACTTTGAGAGTTCGTTAAATGGATGCCAAAGTACTATACTTTGTGATTTCGGTAAACGGAATCCAAAGTGTTACACTTTGTGAAATTCGTTAAGGTTCGAATCTCGTGACTACCGTTAAGGTTTGATTTGGGTTTTACACAAATACGTATTCCATTCTGTTAAACTATATGTTTAACTACCAAGAATACTCCCAACTACACACTCACAATCAAACAAACTATTAAATCATCAGAAGATCCAGAATAATAAAATGCATGCTTAATTATCGGAAGAAGTAGAATCAAGAAGCTTGTTAACTCAATCTTGCATGCTTATAAAGTGAGTCATTCCTCTTTTATAAACTCTTTTCTCACAGTTTGTGAGTCAACTGTTTTACAAAACTCCAAGTTATTTTCAAAGTTATAATTACAGTGATTAAGTCTATGTAATCACCAAGTTACAGCCGGTATGTGGGGTTTTGTATACTTTACTTATTTCCCATCACACTTGGACAAACGGGTGGCCAAGGGGTGATCTGACCACAGTCACAGACACCATTGGACAAATGGGCTAGCCAATGGATGGTCGAGTGACAAATACTGTGGGTAGTTGGTTTGATATCAGAAACATTGTAATTCCCCTTAATACTGTAGATTATAACAAATGTGTCGTTTTCAGTAAAATGAATGATTCACTCAGTATTTCCCGCTGACAAAACCTTTTTAAAACACGTTTCAGGTAATTACAGTAGATTGGCGTAAGGATTGGATCCGGCACTGAAAGGACTTCAAGAAGTGGCTTATTTTATTAATTAAATCAAATTAAGAAATATTGTTTTTATTAAAAGCTACCTTTGTAAAACATGGAATTTATTCCATCTATTTAAATAAAATCCGGTGTTTCTAAACTCTGATATTTTTCCTAACTCACGGTCCTGATGAAATTTTCGCTGCAATGTTTTTCAAAATAATCACCGGTACCACTGGACTGCTCACGGCACCGATTCCGGCCAGGATGGGGTCGGGGGTCGTGACATTGAGTGCCTTGAACATTGGCCCTGTGAAAGCGTTTAATATCATGAGGACATTGTAAGGTGGGTTTGACAAGGTTGGGGCAACCAAAAACGATTTTAAAAATTTCAAGCGAGACCTGAACAGGTATATATCGAAGTTTGATGCTGATATGATGATTAAACGGCTTTTGAGGAAGGAAGAGTACATGCCTAACTTTTCAATGGAGTATATAACAGACGAGAATGGAGTTTTAAGGGGTTTGTTTTGGGCAGATGAAGATGCCAAAAGGAATTTTTCTGTGTTTGGTGATGTTGTTTCATTTGATGCCACATATCGTCGTAACAAGTAAGTTTGTTAATTATTATATTTATTTTGGGTTTTACAGCTTATTTTTCTTAAGTATGTGTAATTCATTTTTATGGTGTTTTTATTACGTATTTGTTTTATAGGTACAACATGATGTTTGTTCCATTTACCGGCATCGACAATCACAATTGCAACGTTACTCTTGGTGCCGCTATAATAGGAAACGAAACTGCTGAAACTTACAGTTGGTTGCTAAATGTGTTTCGTCAAGCATTTGGCCGTGCCCCTCCGGTGATTGTCACCGACCAAGACCCAGCCATGAAGAAGGCTATCGAAGATACATGGCCCGAGAGTAGACATAGGCTCTGCATGTGGCACATCATGGACAAGCTTTCTGCTAAGGTGTTTAGTTGTTCCTCCTTTTAACCTTTCTTACTACTTTTTAAATACTTTTTGGTGATTATGGTGTTATATGTTATTCAATAGTGTTTTAGGTTGGTGCTTCAATCTGCAATAATACAGATTTCAAAAAGAGGTTGTGTGCCATTGTGTGGACCGATTCAATTATACCAGTTAAGTTTGAAAGTGAGTGGGCTACCATAATGAACGATTTTAACTTGGTTGATCATGAGTGGCTGCAGTCACTTTACCAAATCAGGGATACTTGGATACCAGCTTATTATCGTGAGGAGGTCATGTCCGGGCTTATGCGTACCTCTTCTCGTTCAGAGAGCGAGAACCATTTCTTTGGACAGTTCTGTAACCCGGGTTGCACACTTGTCGAATTTCTCGGGCATTTTGATTCTGCTATTGAAGCTCAGAGACATGAGCACAGGAAGAATGACCATGACACCAGAAATACAAACGCTAAAATATGGGCTGAAGACTTTGTTTTGGAGGATCAAGCGTCCAGGATATACACACGCACTATATTTTTTGACCAGCAGTTGGAGATACAAAACGGTATACACAGATGTGCTATCGGAAAGTGGGAAAACATGGGTGACTTCGTTAACTTTTTTGTGAAGGACTGGGAACAACCATGCACTACTTTCTTCGAGGTATACACATGATGTTTTGTAGTGTTATTGATGTGCGTGAACTGTGTTATATTTTTGATGTATATTTAAGCCCTTTTTACACTTTTAGCCAAGTTTTAAATTTATAAAACACGATATTCACTAACACTAAACACACATATGGGCAAGTGCACCCATCGTGGACGTAGTATAGTGTTGGTAAGATACCGAGGTCGTCCAAGGACACAAGAGCTTTTAATACCGGTTTATCCTCAACGTCTAATCAAATCAAAAAGTGAGAATTAAGTTATTAAACTAAGAAAAATAAAAACTAACTAAATGCTGAAAATAAAAATAAAGTAAAAACAGATAGACAAGATGAATCACTTGGATCCGACACGTGTATTAGTATAACCTTTGATTATTTTCGCACTTTTGCACTTGTTTAAGAGATTATCTTAGTTATTGTAGTAGGCCCCTCTTTTGAAGGCGACGTTACCCTCAACCCAGTAGTTTGAGTCAGCAAGGATACAATCCTAAAGGGTCGGATTATTGAAAGATAATGAATTAAGTTATTAATGCAAATTGTGGTAGGCCCCGCTTCTGGCAGTGACGTTACCCTCGGCTAAGTAGTCTGAGTCAGCAGGGATACAGTCCTAAATAGCCGGGTTATAGTATTAATAGTAGTTAGCTTATGAGGGGGTCAAAGAGTTTGGATCCCCGCCATCCAATACCTATGGGCATTGAAGGAGATCCTACTAAATTTGACCCAGGTCCCAAGCAGGACCTCTAAACGCTAAACAAGGGCAAGACCTTTACCAAACCGTTCCCTTAACCCCCGACCAGGTAGCCAACATACCTCCATATAGACCGTGGAGATATGAATGGTGAAAATCTTTTATTTTATATAGACAGTAAAATAATGCGAAGACACCACGGACAAACGATAAGGAAAGATCACCTTCAACATAAGTAACTAGTTATTAAAGTCATTAATACAAAACCAAATAAAAAGTGCAAAAGATTAAAAATAAAAAGTATTATACTAAACACTTGTCTTCACCAAGTGATGTAAGAGACTTAGGCAAACATGGCCTTGATTGTCAAGAACTCTTACGATCAATCTTGGATCCCGAGACGACTCACACACTCTACGATGGACAATGGATGATGGTGGTGGATGATGGTTTATGGTGGTGATGGGTGGTGGATGAAGTGTGAGAGAGGTGGTGTGCCAAGGGATGAGAGAGAATGAAGCCAAGCTCCTCTATTTATAGGCTGAACAGAAGGCTGGACACGGCCCCGTGTCCGCTGGACACGGCCCCGTGCCCGTCTGACATTCTCTCACTTCATTAATTGTAATTGCGAATTACAATTAATGCGCCTGGTGTACTTTCACCACGCCCCCGTGCTCGCTGGACACGGCCCCGTGGTGGGCAATGGAAGCTTCTACTGGTTTGTCTTTTCTGCTGCTTCCTGGGCACGCCCCCGTGTTCGCTGGACACGGGGCGTGTTCAGACTCTGTTTCTTCTCCTTTGCCTTGGGAGGTGCCGTTGAGGGTCCGGGCAGTCCACTTTTGTTCCTTTTCTTGTATTTATGGTAGAATTAGTTGTCTTTTTGCTTCTTTTGTGATTTTGAGCTCATTTCATCCTGAAAATACAAAAGGAAGACAAAAACACTCTTTTTCCAACATTAGTACTTAAAAAGGGTTAGTTTTATGCCTTAATTGATGTGATTTATATGTTGCATTTTTCACACATCAAATACCCCCACACTTGAACTTTTGCTTGTCCTCAAGCAAAACTCTTTAAATGTGGCTTACACTCCCAAATGGAATAGGTAGAAGAGAAGTTTTTTAGCTTGTCCTAGAGTGTCGGGAATCCAAGGTTTTTATAGGTTTTATTTTTATTTATTTACAATCCTATTCGTTATGATTTATTTTGAACGTTTCATAAGATGAATTACTTATTTGGGCATAGCATGCCTTATTAAAATTCCATTTATATACAAGTTCACATACCTCACGGGAGATCACTCAACACTCGGCCGAAGGTGTATATTTTAGTGAATCACTCGAGAGCGGCACGGAACTTACATCTTCCATAGGCTTGCCAAGCAATCAATCCTCCTCCTTTTTAACTTTTTACCTTTGTAAATATCAAGAGGACTTTTGGGGTGAAGGCTTGGGTTTAAAGGTGGGTGGTTGGTTAGTGGTTAGTAAAAAGGGCGAAAATCGTAACAAGCGTCGGTTTTCGTGAAGTACCTTGTTTTTAGTGACTTTTTATTTTGAAGTATTTCTCCAAACAAGCTTTTGTAGCTTTTGTTTGTTTTTGACTTCATCATCATCATTTTTTTTTTCAACCGTCACATAAAAAGGTGAGTTTACGAAAAAGCGAACTTGTTACTAAAATAAAAAATTAAAAAGGTTTTTTTGGTGGGTAAAAAGGGTTTTGGGGTAATGAAATGAAAGGTTTAGGCTCAAAGGGGCTATCTAGGGGGATTTTGGGTAGGTAAAAAAAATGAAAAATAATGGTTTTGAAAGAAAAATGGTTAGTCCTAATGCCTCCATCATTTACTTACTTGGGTTTAAGTTGGTAAGGACCGGGAATGTATCGTCGTGGCAAGTTTTAGATTTGTAAGGACCGAGCGGCTATTCACACAAGAAACGAAAAATGAGCATTTAATCTAAATATGTGTATTTTTATGCTCAATAAAGGCTCAAAACTCACTTTTGTGGGAATGGGTTTTTAATGTGACCAAGCATATATAATCGAATTTTTAACTAGACTTGTTATACCGTTTCATAATTTTCTTATGTTGGTTCTTTTTTTATCACGACGCTATCGGTTGTAAACTTGTAAAAATATAACCTTTTTAGAACTTGTTATTCCCAACTTAAACTAAGACAAGTAAATAAAAAAATGAAAAAGTTTTTGAAAAAAATTTGGGGTGTTTAGCGGTTCCAATAGAGTTTTGTGTAAGGCTTGTGTTTAGGATTTTGCAAAATTTCAAGGTTTTAGCATCCCCCCCACACTTAAATTACACATTGTCCTCAATGTGTCCAAAAATAAAGTTTTTGGTTGATTAGAATGTATAAAAGTGTGTTAAAAAGCAAAGATTTATGTTACTGGCATCCTGGACACGGCCCCGTGTTGACCGGGCACGGCCCCGTGGTCAAGTGCCAGTAACAAAAATTACAGAATTGAAACAGAAGCCTGGACACGGGGGCGTGTCCGCTGAACACGGCCCGTGTCCAGTTACCTGAACTGGGTGATTTTCTGCAGGGGCTCAGCACGGGGCCGTGTTGGTTGGGCACGGCCCGTGTTGAGCCTTCTGTGATGGAGATTTTTGTCGGGTTGCTCTGTTCTTCGTGCATGGTTCCATTTTTCTCGTTCCCTTTTTCATCCATTACCACCATGAGTGTGTTTTATTCTCAAAACAACCATCAATCTTAAAAATCATCATAACATTGCTAATAGAGAGACATTACATTAAGTTAGCTAAATAACTAAGGGATACATAAGGTTATCATAAGGGTTCTACTTATTTAGGAAAATTTCGGGAATAGCTTCCCGATGTAGTAACTCTTCCTAGCCGATGACTCCTCGGTTGTTACTCAAAGCCATTCTTCTATCTCCCTTGGGAGGTAGAAGGTAGCTTCATTCTCTTCCGTGTCTCGGGGAGGAACGCTCACCGGGACTCCTTGCACCACCCTTTGTTGAGGTACTTGGTGCATGGCGTGCCATTCGGCTGGAATGATGACCTCGGGTACTACATTCCACGCCCTTTGGGTTATCACTGGAACCAAAGGCGGGGAAGCGAGAAGGTTTAACCTTTGGTGCAGGAGGTTTACTTCTCGCAGGCAGCCCTCCAAACCTACCGTCAGATGATTAATACGGTCCACCAATGCTTCCTCTACCCCCGTCATTTCGTCTATGGCTTCCTTCAAAGCGTAAACGTAGTTTACTAGGGAATCCTCCGCCGTGGACGATCTTCTTCCATTTCGGTTATTTCTTGAAGATGTTCCGCTGTTTCTGCTGGCCATTTTCTGCGAAATAAACCGAAGATAACTAAACTCTTGCAAAACAGTACCTCGAACACGGCCCCGTGCTTAGTGAGCACGGCCCGTGTTCAGCTGTCTGCAGGACTTTTTTGTCTATCGATTCCAGGTTTTTAAATTATTTTAATACACTTTTATTGTGTTTTAAGCTCAGATAATTTAAAACAAAGTTATAGAACTAACTTTAGACAAGAATCCGTAGAAAAAGTTCCTACAAACTTTTCATAGAAGGTTGGAATCATGGGTTTCCAAGCTTCCATGGAGGTAAGGTTTGAAAAATTTTTGGAAGAAGGAGAAATGAACAAAAGTGGAAAAGACAAGAGGGTCCTTAGGAACCTTCTTTTAGCACTTACCTAGGATGGTATATGTGAAGATCCCTGGAATCTCTGCTTGGTGAAGTGGTCAAAAATGAGCAGGATTCAGGCTGCATTTAAAGAAAACGACAGCACACTGGACACGGCCCCGTGTCCGCTGGACACGGCCCCGTGTGCAGAAAAAATCCTGACACATTTTGTCCGTATTCTGACAGAATCAACAGAGAATCTTCTGAGTGAGCACGGGGGCGTGTTGACCGGGCACGGCCCCGTGTCGGCAGGCTGTTTTATGGAGTTTTGTCTTTACTAAGGAACTAATCTATATCGGGTGGCTCTTGACTTGTTGGAACAACCCCAAAGTGCCTAAGATACCTTAATTGTCCTATACTAAGGCGAGAACGCAAGAGGTTGTCGGTGAGGGTAATTCCTATTTTCATTCTAGGTGGACAAGTCCAACCCTTTCCCGGGCTCTCGTTAAAGAAGGTGTATGCCGAATCGCTCAGGTCTATGTATGCATCGAACGAAGTCGATGGGGAGTCCTTCACGGCACAATCGGCACATGGACGACTATCGTCCGCGTCTTTTCTAGGTAAGAAGGTATTTTCGGGAGCAACGAGGTTGTCGGAATGCGGTTCCAACATTTCCTCATGGTCATCATCTTGGGAGGGATCTAAAAAATCCTTCCTAAGTTCTTTTGACCAATTGAGAAGTAGTTCTTCTAATTGAAATAACTCATCAAGGAGCATTTCTCCTAGAATATCTGGCTGGGCGCATTCGAGGGAGAAATAGTGCTTATTTTTACTTTCGCCCCTCTTAAGGTTACAAGGAATCGGTGGGTCTATATAGTGGGGCCTATAAGTGAGGAAAAAACATTTTAATTCCTCATGTTCGCCTCCACATATTCGACACCACAAACCATAAGAGTGCCGAAAGTAAAAAGAATTACTATCACTCATGTTTGTGTCAGAAATTACCAACCGCCGGGATCTAACGGTTCTGTTTTCAGCAACTGAATCTTGGGCACGGGGGCGTGTTGAGTGGACACGGCCCCGTGTTCAGCCTACTGTCTGATTTAAAACAGGATTGCCAGTTCCAATGATTGAGCACGGGGCGTGTTCAGCGGGCACGGCCCCGTGTTGAGCTCTGCATAAGCTAAAAATCTAAGAAAAAATCCTAAAAAATTAAAGAAAAATAAAAATATGATTAGGCCGTTGATTCCTAACTTTCTTAAAATCCTTGTGTCCCCGGCAGCGGCGCCAAAAACTTGATGTGCGTGAAGTGTGTTATATTTTTGATGTATATTTAAGCCCTTTTTACACTTTTAGCCAAGTTTTAAATTTATAAAACACGATATTCACTAACACTAAACACACATATGGGCAAGTGCACCCATCGTGGACGTAGTATAGTGTTGGTAAGATACCGAGGTCGTCCAAGGACACAAGAGCTTTTAATACCGGTTTATCCTCAACATCTAATCAAATCAAAAAGTGAGAATTAAGTTATTAAACTAAGAAAAATAAAAACTAACTAAATGCTGAAAATAAAAATAAAGTAAAAACAGATAGACAAGATGAATCACTTGGATCCGACATGTGTATTAGTATAACCTTTGATTATTTTCGCACTTTTGCACTTGTTTAAGAGATTATCTTAGTTATTGTAGTAGGCCCCTCTTTTGAAGGCGACGTTACCCTCAACCCAGTAGTTTGAGTCAGCAAGGATACAATCCTAAAGGGTCGGATTATTGAAAGATAATGAATTAAGTTATTAATGCAAATTGTGGTAGGCCCCGCTTCTGGCGGTGACGTTACCCTCGGCTAAGTAGTCTGAGTCAGCAGGGATACAGTCCTAAATAGTCAGGTTATAGTATTAATAGTAGTTAGCTTATGAGGGGGTCAAAGAGTTTGGATCCCCACCATCCAATACCTATGGGCATTGAAGGAGATCCTACTAAATTTGACCCAGGTCCCAAGCAGGACCTCTAAACGCTGAACAAGGGCAAGAACTTTACCAAACTGTTCCCTTAACCCCCGACCAGGTAGCCAACATACCTCCATATAGACCGTGGAGATATGAATGGTGAAAATCTTTTATTTTATATAGACAGTAAAATAATGCCAAGACACCACGGACAAACGATAAGGAAAGATCACCTTCAACATAAGTAACTAGTTATTAAAGTCATTAATACAAAACCAAATAAAAAGTGCAAAAGATTAAAAATAAAAAGTATTATACTAAACACTTGTCTTCACCAAGTGATGTAAGAGACTTAGGCAAACATGGCCTTGATTGTCAAGAACTCTTACGATCAATCTTGGATCCCGAGACGACTCACACACTCTACGATGGACAATGGATGATGGTGGTGGATGATGGTTTATGGTGGTGGTGGGTGGTGGATGAAGTGTGAGAGAGGTGGTGTGCCAAGGGATGAGAGAGAATGAAGCCAAGCTCCTCTATTTATAGGCTGGACACGGCCCCGTGTCCGCTGGACACGGCCCCGTGCCCGTCTGACATTCTCTCACTTCATTAATTGTAATTGCGAATTACAATTAATGCGCCTGGTGTACTTTCACCACGCCCCCGTGCTCGCTGGACACGGCCCCGTGGTGGGCAATGGAAGCTTCTACTGGTTTGTCTTTTCTGCTGCTTCCTGGGCACGCCCCCGTGTT
The DNA here is from genome assembly GCF_002127325.2 of Helianthus annuus. NCBI lineage: Eukaryota > Viridiplantae > Streptophyta > Magnoliopsida > Asterales > Asteraceae > Helianthus > Helianthus annuus. The sequence goes on along the minus strand of NC_035448.2, from coordinate 173,437,210 downwards.
CGCTGGACACGGGGCGTGTTCAGACTCTGTTTCTTCTCCTTTGCCTTGGGAGGTGCCGTTGAGGGTCCGGGCAGTCCACTTTTGTTCCTTTTCTTGTATTTATGGTAGAATTAGTTGTCTTTTTGCTTCTTTTGTGATTTTGAGCTCATTTCATCCTGAAAATACAAAAGGAAGACAAAAACACTCTTTTTCCAACATTAGTACTTAAAAAGGGTTAGTTTTATGCCTTAATTGATGTGATTTATATGTTGCATTTTTCACACATCAGTTATTCTTGAAAATTGTATAGATCTTGGTGATTTCCAGTTGCATATGGTGTTTTATAGTGTTATTTACGACAACTTTATAATTTCTAATGGTGTTTTATAGGTTATGATGCGGGAGGACGACATGACTGTGTATTGTACATGCAAAAGATTTGAACAGTTTGGGTTGTTGTGCTCACACATCTTTTGTGTGCTAAGGATGCTTGACATTAGGGAATTTCCACAACGCTATATATTACGACGTTGGACTCGGGAGGCTGTTCCAAATAGTGCCCCTGGTGCTATTCTAGGTATCAATGAGACTGAGGATCGTTATAATGAAGTTAACCGTGTTGTACGTGAGATCACATATTCTACAGAGTCGGTTATTAATCAGCTTGTCACCAACTTTGATGCGCTATGCTCGTTCAGGGACCATGTTGTTAATTATTTCAAAACTGCGGATGAGTCTGTCGTCAATGCTCCACCTAAGAGCCGTCGTGAAAGGTTTGCAGAAATTACTGGTAACACAAAACCATCAGAAGCAACCGTTCGTGTTCCCATTGGAACAAGATTCAAAGGTATGGGTAAGCCTAAACGGATGAAGTCCAAACGTGAAATTGCATTAAGTCAGTTGGGTAAAAAGAGCCGTCAATGTCAAAACTGTTTTAGATACGGTCATAACAGACGTACTTGCAAAAACCCTACCCGGACTAAAGAACAAGCTATGGCCGAGGATAACGGTGAAGAAGCTGATGAAGTTGACGAGGAGGAAGATGAATGGGAGGAAGTTGAAGAAGATATGGATGAACAAGATGAGGATGCATTAGACGAGGAGGATGGGGAAGAGGGGTAGTAAGTTATTTAGAGATGTCTAAAAATTTCGTTATTTTTAACGTACTTCCTTCTTGTTTCGTACATTGCTAGGTTTTTTATCGTTTTTCGGATTCGCATACACTCATGGATTTATTTTGTTTGCTTTTGTTCGAATTATAATATTACCAGTGACAATGGTTTATATATTGTTTCTGTTAAATATGTTTGTTTTTTGTTAACCAATGCTGTTATTTTTTGTTCAGTGTGTTTTATTATGTATGTTGCAATTTGAATGGTGTTATTTGTCCACCCTCAGATATTTATTCTAAACCAGTGGTTTTATGTGTTTTTCATGGAGTTATTTTTTTGTTAATGGTGTTATTTGTTAATTCAAGTTGAGTAGTGTTATTTGTCCTATCTGAGATATTTCATTGCTAACCAGTAGTGTTATTTGTAGTTCAGGGTGTTATTTATTGTTAATGGTGTTATTTGTCTGTATAGAAATTATTATTTTTTAATTTGTTAAACTGTGGTGTTATTAGTTGTTCAGGGTGTTATTATTGGTGTTCATATGTTCAGGTTGCTTATTTATGTATGTGTAGCGTTATTGTGTTATTTACTTGACTATAGTGTCTTAATTGTGCAGGTTGCAAAGGACTTGGTATATTTTTTTACATAATTAGCATGATCATCATTTACTTTGTAAAAAACTATCTGGCCAATACGCGTTCTTTTTTGTGCCGGAAATCGCAATATTAATTCATTAAAACACCAGAATAAAAAGGTGTGTAAAACACAAACAGCTTACGATTGTAATCATACTTTACATAGTCAAACTACACCATAATCACAACTTTGCCAAAACGCTAACACATCATATAATCTATATTTCCCAAAATGTTTGTCTTTTAACAAAAAGTTTAACTTGTTCTGCTGTCCACTTACACTTCAGCTCCCAACCTTTCAGCAATCCGATTGATTGCATTCTCCATCCTCGTCCAAAAGTGCATATTCTTGTTCCACTTGTCCCCGTTCCGTGTTCACGTCGCTTAGGAGCATTTTTGAGAGGTACTTCTTACGCAGATCCTCGATTTCGCGTGCTTGATCAGGCAAAACCAAGCCAGTAACGCCCCTCTCATTCGATAAACCACACATCCAATGTCCAACGTGTGTTCCTATTCAATACCAAACCATCAGAATTGTTCATATTTCGTGTACATTTATTTTAATTATTTTTTTAATAAACAGAAATATAAACGCGATTACCAATGTAAGTTTCCATATGCCGCATAAGGAAAATACCACAGTCGATGCCATTGTAAAGTGTTTGCCATGGCAACTCTAGTCGAACTGGTTGTGTATTCCTTAGCTGTGCAGCGATTTTTGGATGCATCGGTCTTAGATACCGACAAAATGTACTTATCTGCAGTTACAAATTATTGATGTTAACAATTTTTTTTTTGTTACGGCAGCAGCTGTATAAATATAAACATTCACAAACATACCATCTTCTCCACATTTCCTTGGTATCTTTCTAAGCCTGCAGCACCTTCTATGTTGTCAATAATAAAGACATCTCTTGTTCTCAAGTTGAAAAACAGCAGATAGTAATGTTGCCCGGTCAACATAGGTATAAACACCATCTCAAAGTTGCCTTTAAATACTTTTGGTTCTGTTGAATCAAGCACAGCATTCATGTTGTTCGTAAATTCTGCTAATCGTCCATCTTCAGACAACGCGAAATCTTTTTCCAGCTGTGGTGTTTTTCAGGTAAACAAAAAAGGAAATTATGGTGTTAAGTTAAGAATTCTCAATCACATAATGTGTTATTTAAGTAATACACAAATAAACAATTGTGTTATTTACATAAACATGGTGTTAAGTTAATACATGGTGCTATTAACTATTATCGCATGATACGGTCTGTGTTCACTTAATAATCTGCAGAAATTAAACTTACCAGCATTCCTGCGTTGCAGAATAATCTTGGGGCTGTCCCCATCCTCCTCTTTTTTTCTTCATGGTTCAACAATGCGGCCCAGGCACTGATGACATTCACGTTCACAGTTACACCAGGCATCATCGATTCAAAAGGCCCCCTCATAACCGACACGTTACCGTTGTCACTGAACAAAATATCCCTACAAACCGAAACACCATCGACACGAATGTATAATTCAATATATGTTCAAAACTTATAACATATAAGACACCACATAAATACGTTTTTTAAGGTCCAATTTGGATTCTTACCATACATTTCCTACTGCAGAAAATATACATCGAGCAAGTGTTTCTTCAGCCTTATCACGAACGGTTCTCAACATAACAGGCCGATGCACGTACGGTGACCGTAGTGCCGCCGGAAGCTTGATTGTTCGTTTCGGCCTTGGCGATCTCTGACGCTGAACAGGCTCCGTTACTTCTTTACGTTTTTCATCCGTTGATACATCGGTCAGTCTTGTTGACAAGTTCACCGTTTCAATTCCTGAAACGTTGAACTTTGTCTCTGGTGTTTTTTCACTTTGGACCCTTTCAACAACTTTGTCCAGTTCTGCGACAAACGAAGCCGTCATTGGTGAAAAGGGAGAAGTGTGTCGTGTTATATGATCTTTTTTTTTCTCGTTCGTAGGAGTGTTATATCCGTCTAATGATACACTACCTTTTTGCGGATCAACTGGTTCAACTGCCTCAGCAACATCATCCTTTTCTGCCTCAACGTTTTGATCTCCCTTTTCCACTTCATCTCCATCCTTTTTTTCCTCATCGTCAACGACAAGCAGCACTTTCATTAACTCCTTCCACTCCAATCCTTTCTGTTTCAGCAGATCACTATCCGGGAACATCAGACACGATTCTGTTATGGTGTTATTGATCTTGTGAACGCATATCTCAAATTCACTAAACAAGTTATCCAACAAATTGGTTCGAACCTGTACGAAACCCCGGTTTAAAGTGTTATCATTAGAAATAACATATACTTTCAAGTCTAGTACAAATCATAAGATGTTTACCAGCTCAAAATCGTCCTGAACTGATGTTCCTGATGCTGATGGAGTGTCACCATACTAAGATACCATCGGAATGCGGACTTCACCATCCGGCCTACAAATAATGCACATGTTTGGGTGTCAGTTTGTGACAGGAGGTAATCAGCACAGTGTCTGTATATACCCAAGTGCGCATCATCATCTTCGATCTCGATTCCCTTTTTCTGGCCTTGTTTTTGCTTCTTGAATTTTTTTCTAGCACACTCAACCCCTTCTGCTCGTTTGTGTTTTTTATCTTCCCTTGTCTTTGTCTTCTTATTTTGTTCAGTATGCATCCTTTCTATATCACATTCGAGATTGTCCAGAAGATCATCATCTACAAGTTCAATAATATTTGAACTGTGTGATGAAGGTATCTTCTTTAACACAATTCCGTAAGCAATCTGCGACAATATTTTGCAATAAGTTTTATTCCCAGATTAAGTTTCAAAATAATTGTAAACCAGATAACAATATTGATGTTATTAAGTTATATAGTGTTATTAAGTAAAATAGGGTGTTATGCAGGTATATAGTGTTTTTAAACCATATGTGTTGTTATTTAGAAATATAAAGTGTTATTAAGTAAAATAAGGTGTTATACAGTTTTATAGTGTTATTAAACCATACGTGGTGTTATTTAGAAATATAAAGTGTTATTAACTAACGATGTTTCACAATAATTTTTAATACTAAAAGTTAATTACTTACCGCAAGTAATAACATAGGCCCTCGAAAAGCATCATCGCCACCATGCCATGCTGTTTTCGTTCTTTTGAGACACGAGATCATGTACGCACACCAATTGAAGCTTTTGATATCCACGTCCGGCTGAATATTTGAAATGAATCGCACATTGACGGAGTTGTTCGTCGTGGTTTCTCCTAGGAGTGAGAAGTAAAGAATCAAGAAGTTCAGTACAAACAGTCTTCCGTTATCAGACTGCCAATCCAATATGTAATTCATCAGCTGAACTGGCGACAAGCGGGTGATATCCATATGCTTAAACTGATCTCTGAACGCTTGGACAACAACATCCTTCCTTTTGCTCGCTTTCTTTTTTTCAGCAACATCCGTTGGACCCATAGGCAGTCCGAAAACACTCCTAACAAGCTCCGACGATATGTTTACAGTGCGCCCGCCGTCCACGTTTAAAATACCATTGTCTGGGTCGTAATTTGTAACCAACCAGTTTGCCAAAGCAGTAGGCACACCTGTCACCTTATAACCAAATATCGACCCAAACCCAATTTCATCCACTTTCTGACGTTGTTCCTCATTTAGGCCGGATGCTAGTGTTATCAGATTGTCGATACCTACTTTTGGCCTGATCTGTGCACCCGTGAATGGCTTATATGGCTGTCTCACTTGTTGATGCATTCCACGAGACGTTCCTCTTTTGGCAGCCGATTTCCGTCGTTTACCCGGTGGTGGGGTGTCGACAAAATCGTCATCCGGGTCTCGCAGCCGATCTACAACAATTTTTAATATTTGTTTTAGTAAACAACTACTTCAAAATATTAACACTTCAACATAATACCTTTTTCTGATGTTATATTGACGGATGGGTGTACGACAAGTTGACTATCATTAACATCCTGGTCTGCAAACAAAAATCAATTTTTAATCCTTTCTTATAAGCAAACAACTTACAATTAAAACATCATTTTTTTCAAAACGTACATTGTGTGTTTTTTATCGATGGCGAAACATCTTCTCTTGTTTTCGCATTTCCCACATCATTCATCCCATCATCACCATCTGTTTAACTCAAAGCGAACATCGTCAAAAACATCACTCAACAACTAACATAAACACATATGGCTACTGGGTAATCATACTTTATTGTTTTTGATTTCTTTATAATTTAAACTACATTTGGATTACCTTTGTTGTCCTTATTTGACGTTTCTGAGTCACTACATACCAATGGTCTGTCAATCGTGTTTTTGAAACGTGATTTGTACATTTTGCCCCTAAGCCGATGGCTTGACCTGACTATAGAAATAATTAAAAACTATATTTAAAATACTGCATCACCTAATTCATATACATAATACCATTGTTGCAATGACCATAATAACACTCTTCTTATAGATCAGCATGATAAATAACACCCTTCATATGTAATCGTAGAGAAATAACACACTAAAGCTAAATCAACATGTAAATTAACACATCCTAGATAAATAGCACCCTACATAACACCATAGTAGCAATGACACTCTATTAAATAACACCCTTCATATAAATCGGCAAGATAAATAACACCCCATATTAAATTGTAGTATAAATAACACCATACCTATTTATAACACCTTTCAAAAAACACCTGATAAAAACTCCATAAAACACCAAATATAACTACACAACATGTTTATAACACCATTTAAGATTTATAACACCATTTTAGACAAACACCCTGACCAAATACCAAAAGTAAGCAAACTAAACACCCTAAACCTATATAACACCAAATAAAACTAAACATGAACTACATATAACACCATTTGAAAAAAAAAAACCCCACCTTGGTGTTATAACACCATTACAGTGTTATAACACCATTATAACACCATTATTCAAATGAACACTAGTTTTAACACCATGATAAAAACACCATGAACAAATACCAAAACAAACCCAAACTAAAAACCTTAACTGATATAACACCAAGGTAACACCAAAATCAAAATAAAGATGAACTACATAACACCATGGAAATACACCCTTATTCAATGAAACCCTAGTTTTAACACCATTCGACAATGAATCAGTATCTATTTTGGTCTTGATTAACGTAAACTACCTTACATTATAAAAAACACCATTAATCTTCAAAAGTATCAAAGAATATAGACGAACCTTTTTTAAAATCAGAGGTTGATTTCTTAATTTTTGGTAGTATAAGCCGCCGATTTGTAGTGTCTTCTACAGTTGAATGATCCATCTTCTTCTTCGTCCTTCGTTCCATTGTATCAGACGACGTCCTTCGCTTCTTTCGATTGTATACGATTTCGATTTTAGGGCTCATTGTATCTGCTTAATCTTATAATCTTTGGTGGGAAGAATCACCCTGTTTCTTCGAGCGTAAAAATCGAGAGAAATCAGGTATAATAGATACGGTTATTGATTTGAAAGTATATGAAAGCCCTATTTTACCCCTATGAAATCAAATCAGTATTTAAAAAACACTATTTTAATTACAATATTGCCACTCTAATCTTAACCATTAGATCAATGATCGAATGGTTTATATTCTTTCCTATCTTTCTCACAAAAACTACCTTTTTTACAATAACCTTACCCATATATTATATGTATATAAAAATAAAATATGTTAAAAGTAAAATAATTTGAGTCAAACAGAGCCAGTCCGACTCGTTACTAACCTAGCCGAGCTAGGCTCGTTTTCTAACCGAGTTGAGCCGGCTCAGCTTAGTTTCAAAACAACCCATATAGAGCGAGCTTTTTCCGAGATAAATTCAAGCGAGTTTCAAGTCACAAACTTTTTTGAACAACCCCGAATAGTGTATTTGGTTTATCTTTTCTACGGGCGTAACTGTGTTTATGAGTGGTCATTTAATGCTAGTAAATAGGATTAAGAAATACATTCAGAATGTAATAAAAATAACAATTAGTACTCACGTGAACTAAGGGGAGGGAGTCATCCCAATTTCTTTAGATTTCTTTTTGTGTCGTATCAACTTTTTCCTTGTTTACTCGTTTTTTTAGATTTTTTTTCCGTGTGTATGGTGTCTTCATATATGTCCTCACAATTTCCCAAAAGTAAAATTATTATAATTTACTTTAAAATCTAAAACATTAATGTATTTAATTAGTTTTAACATAACCCAATAAACAAACACATAAGTTAACATAAAATTACAATAACTTAAAAAATAAGATAACCTACAACACTTTAATTAAAGACAAATTGAATTTAAATAATCTGAACAGCCTCCAACTCAGTTATCTACCCACAATAGTCGGATTTTTTCTCTTTTTAGCCAATAATAGTCTATCGTTATAAAAACCTGAATGTTACAAAAAAAAAAAATGCTGATGTGGCTTACAACTTGGCAAATGATGTGGCTTATTTAATAAATTGTATAATAGTCCACCCTACACAACCGGAACAACAATTATGCTCCTCCTCCGTCACGGAGCCAGAGATGGAGGTGGCACTGTAGCTCATTAAGCTCTTCGTCACTCTGACATCGACCGCTATCCTCACAACTCCGTCTGCGAATCATTAACGGCAACTACTAAGAAGAGAAGGAAAAGGTTGCAGATCGTTAACGATGTTGACGTCATATCCAACCGGAGTTTTGTCACTCCACCGTGGTTTCATGACGAAGTTCAAATATGTTGCTGAAATTTACGAAGTAAGTAACTAATTACTGTAATTATGTCGATTTAGAAACCAGGGGCTTGTATATTGATTTCAATTTTGAATTCTCGATCGTGATAATGTAAATCGTTGAGTATGTTTTGAATGTTGGTCAGTTCTGTTTAAACATAATGGAAAACATAAAGAAATACCGTGACGGCAGACATGCCAGCAGAGAATCCAGTCAGAGATGCAGCCATTGAGTTTGACATACTTGTCAGGATGATCTGGTTCCTCCTTAGGGTGTATAATTATTATGGTAAGAACCGAACTCTAGGGTTTGAATTCGGTTGAAGAGAGAGATGAGGGAGAGGGACGATTTTGATGATAATGATGTTATGATTATTGTCTAACCTCTAATCTCTCTAGTTATCTCATTATATATACACCCAAGAGGAAACCCAATTAGTTAATAAAGGTAATATGGTCCATCAAAAATTAATAACTAATTATATAATAGGTTTTAATATATTTTGATCTATATAATATAAATGATTATATGGCTACAAGATTCAATATTAAAACAATAATATATATAATCTTACATTCACCCACTTAGCCGAGTAATCATTTATCATGAGCATTAGATAAGCCTGATCAGGAGTTAACACTCATTATAGCTTTAAACCAAGAACTGTAGCAGAGAAATACAGTCGTTGGATCATCATTCGACTCAGGACCCCCATTAGTCATACTACAACTTCAATTTAAAACCTAACAGTTATGATCAAAATACGCATAAGCTCTTTAGTGTTTGATTTGTATTTATATTTGTCTATATGTCATTACACTGGCAGAACATATATTAGAGACATACAAAATCAAACTAAGGAAATTTCATTAATTAAAACATAAGCTATTACAATATGCTATTAAATAAGATCTTTAGTAAATCCCATATTCGAAACATGTTCTTCGAAAACTTTAGGTGGGAGACCTTTAGTCATTGGATCCGCAAGCATATTTTTAATACTAATATACTCAGTATAAATATTATTTTCCTCAACTCGTTCACGTATGAACAAATACTTTGTATCAAGATATAAACCAGCTCCAGTCGAACTGTTACTGTTCGAGAAACTAACTGCAGCTGAGTTATCATAGTAAAGCTTCAATGGTATAGAAATGGGATTAACAATTTTAAGTCCAGTGATCAAATTCCTAAGCAAAATTCCATGACAAGTCGCGTTATAAACAGCAATGTATTCTACCATCATTGTCGAAGTTGTGGTCAACTGTTGTTTATGACTCTTCCATGAGATAGGTCACGACTAAACCCACCGGGCCCACCGGAAATCGGGGTGTCACAGCTTGGTATACGATAACTTGGTTTTTTTGGTTTTATTTTTAGTATGCTAAAAAAACTTTGTTTATTATTTAATCCTATAATAATATGTGATTATTAGCTTAAAAAATCTAGATACATACATATAGGGTTGTAAACGAACCGTACAAACATGAACAAGGCCATGTTCATGTCCGTTCCTTAAGGAAATTAACATGTTCGCGAACTGCTCACGAACGCATACCGAACATAAGTTTATGTTCGTGTTCGTTCATTATGGAAATTCAGTTTTACACGAACAGTTCGTGAACACTGGCCTTGAACACAAACGAACGCAAACAAATAAAAATGAACGCAAACGAACATTTAACTTGAAAATAAAAACTGTGTTATCCTTAAACCTTGGATCTAAGTTGTTAAATACAACAATCAAATAATAAATCAAAACACAAGAAGTCTACCGCACCATCAAACGATAAATCAAGTTTAACTAACTTAGACATAATTATCCCCAAAACAAATTTTAGGTAACTTAGAAAAAAACATGGTTTCAAGTTTTCAACATGCTTAGATAAACCGTTTATTGTTTATTATTTATTATTTTTTAATATAATCAAACGAACGAACATATTACAGAACGTTCACAAATGTAACCCAACGAACGAGACCTGTGTTCGTGTTCGTTCGCTAAGCTAACCAAACAAAATTTTTTGTTCGTGTTCGTTCGTTATGCAAATCGAAAGAACATAACCAAATTTCCCACCGAACGGTTCACAAACTGTTCGTTGAACATTCGGTTCGTTTACAACCCTACATGCATAGTTGATATTACAATAGATTTTTCTTATATTTACTTTTAACCTTAAAACAAATTTCTTTAGTTTTAACTTCTAAGGATTTTCTTTTTTTAATATTACTTATACTGGTCTGAATCACATTGGTACCGGTACCGTATAACATTGGTATACTTTATATTATTAACGTCATTATGTGCCTATTATTATGTACGATTCGATAAAAAAGTTCTACTTGAACGAGTCATATATAGTTGATTTTTTTTATTATCACAAACAGAACATATACCGACCAAACATCGGCATTTGAACGAGTCATATATAATTGATTTTATTTATCATCACAAAGCAAACATATACCGACCAAACAACATCGGTATTCGAACGGGCCATATATAGTTGATTATTTATCACCACAAATCGAACATATACAGACCAAACAACATCGGTAACGATACCGTATTTGTTTTTATAGAATTCTCGACGTGGCAGTATAAAATTTATTGAACACAAAGTAATATTCGCAATAAAGTAATTTTTGGTATCGTAAGCTTTATCGAGTATCTATACAATACCTGTATCGTAACGTGCCGATACCAACCAATAACACCGGTAGCGGTACGGGTATTCATATTGATGGGTTTTTAATTGATGTAAAAACATGTCGATTGACAAGAATTGCTATGCCGAGTGCCGGTATCATACTGGTACTGTAATGAACCAGACCGATAATGACTAAAGACCAGCAGCGAAACGCGCGAGAATCCCACTAGTGTATAATAGAATACAAAGTCACCATCTCTCTAACACCACCATTCGGTCCAGCGTTGAAGACTTTGGTTATCCTCGGTCCATACCCAAGAACCGACTAGTGACGGATCTCGCCCAAAAGTTCATGGGTATTCCATTTTTTTGGATCAGGGATATCATTTGTATAAAAATAAAAATAAAATTACACTACGTAGACGGAGTTGAAGGGTATTTTTACACTATGGAGACAGAGTTAAGGGGTAGCGCGGGCTACCCCTGCTTGTATACTACCTTTGCCCATGTAACCGACCCGAACCCGAACTTTAGAGAATATAGAAACCGAAGACCAACCTATGTACATGGAATTGGTTCGGTTTTCGGAAATTTACGTTCCAAGACTCAGTTTTTTTAGGGAATAACCGATGTTATATATAATGGATTATAATAAGTTATATATCTTCATATATCAATATTTTAAAGAATGATAATATGTAAAAGTAAAAAACTACATTATGTCGGAAATTACCATTATAAATGGCGATTTACTTAATTGTGTTAGGAATTGTCATTATAAATAAACAAAATTACAGAAACAACCTTTATGTTTGCCTCAAACTGCACTTTATACCTTTCACTATGAAATCGTCAAAAACCAACCTTTATGTTCATGTTTTGCTACGAGTATAACCTTTAGTACTAACCACGTTTGTTTTCTTGGTTAACTGCCCTCACATGCAATGCATGTGAGGGTATTAATGTCATTTCAATTAATCTTTTAATATATATTAAAAAAATATTTATCAAACAAGCTACAAATCTTTGATCTTCACAGCATAATACTTTTACTTCAGTCAACAATGAAGAAGACACCAATCTCTGCATCCAAACAATACATTCACTCTCTTCTTAAACCCTATAAATCTTCCACAACCACCCATTTCTGTCGCATCTCCGTCGCACCGGACTCACCACAATCATCATCACAAGAATTAACATAATCCATCATCACCCAAATCACCACCACCGACAATTCGACAACAAACACTACTCTCGGTGTCTTTCATAAATGTTAACTTCATAATTCACAACCTAAATCTCTAATACGTTAATAACTGAACACAATTAGGTTTAAAAAAAAAAACAGAACAAACATATCTGATCAAACGGTCGGAGTAAGACTCCGAAACTCCGTGGACGGAGTAAACTCACCAAAATCATCCAAACACGAATCCGATTCAGCCTCAATAAACAAAGCACCCTCACCATTACATTTAATCACAATTCTCCCACTCTCATCTCTACCTAACCATCGGATAAAACGACTTAAGCACATCAGCAAGCGCCTGTTTCATCACATTCGGATCAAAATAGTTGGTAGATCCGTTAGGCCTGTAGAAATAAACCGTTAGAATATGAATTATTCCAACAACTAGATCCAAATTAGAGGTCCAGAGGTGGTTAGAGGATCCATTAATGGTCTCCGATGGTGGAACAATTGATGGTTAGAGGTCCAGAAGCGTAAATCTAAATCCCCAAAACAACCTCAACCTAAAACATCATAATCTTCCTTAATATTACTGATACAGCTAGACCTGCAACAGGAGTTTTTAATGCAACAATAGTTGAAATGAGCATAATACCACTACAGAGTTCTTGATTTTGACTAGGGTTTTGACAACAAGAAGATGATGAAGATGGTGGGCCACACTGATTTAATTTAGTAATAAAAAGACAAAGTTAAAATGACCATAATACCCTCACATGCAATGCATGTGAGGGGAGTTAACAAGAAAAACAAGCAAGATTAGTAGTAAAGGTTGACTCTGTAGCAAAACATGAACATAAAGGTTGGTTTTTGCCGATTTCATAGTGAAAGGTACGAAGTGCAGTTTGGGTATAACATAAAGGTTGATTTCTGCAATTTAGTCTTATAAATAACAATTTACTTTTAGGTGTCATAATTAAATTGCTAATACAAGTGGTAATCTCTTACAACTAAATGATTAATTTTTTACATTCACTAACACAAGGATACTCCACTCACAAAATCACCCTTAGACCATGTGTTATCACCACGCCCAGCAATACCTCCACACCATGGCGCAGGTGAGGGCGCAGGGCAGGTGGTTTGGGGTTGGCCACGGCGTGAGAGGGGAGAGGATTTAATAGGGTTGGTTGGGAAAAGAGTAGAGAAAATGAATATAATTGAATTTTGGCCTACGGAGGAAACAAGCGGTGGCCTTATTTTTCAGAAGATAACCTAAAAACCTAATTACTGGTGTGTTTCTACGACGAAGATAACCTGTTTAGGTATAAAGTGGGCCTTATGTTTAAATTGAGCCCAATGCTTTGTAAAACATAGTCAAAGTATACACTACAAACTAGTTAAACGTTATATATATATATATATATATATATATATATATATATATATATATATATATATATATATATATATATATATATATATATATATATATATATATAGTAGGAGTTGGGTGGAAAGTCTATTTTTCCTAGAAAGTCTAGGAAGGAATAAAAATTGGACATGTGTCATTGAGGGATTTTAAGTAGAAGGGCTATCATGTAATTTCACATTTTAATTTTATTTTTGGAATGTATCTTCATTAACTAAAATTTGCATGATATCTAATTGTAACCGATTTTTGTCCCTGATTTTCGGAATTATTGTTGTTCTTGAATCTAAATCTCTTCCAAATATCACCAAATGTGTTTATCTGGAAAACTATCAGCAGGTCTTGGTGATGTGTTTTACCAGTCAGAGAGGTTGAAGTCAGTGTGTTTTAACATACTGAAGTCAATATATAGTCAGGTTGTGTTTTAACAGTTCTTTTGCATTTTAACACTCTGAATGTGTTTTAACACTCTGAAGTCAGAGAGGTTGAAGTCAGTGTGTTTTAACACTCTGAAATCAATATATAATAAGGTTGTGTTTAACACTCTGAATGTGTTTTAACAGTTCTTTTGCATTTTAACACTCTTGACGCTGTGTTTTAACAGCAAGCAGATTGCTGGCCATTGTGTTTTAACAGCAAGCAGATTTCTTGACGTTGTGTTTTAACAGCAAGCAGATTTCTTGACGCTGTGTTTTAACAGCAAGCAGATTCCTGGAGGATTTTTGACATTGTATTTTAACAGCAAGCAAATTTCTTGACATTGTGTTTTAACAGCAAGCAGTTTTCCTTGACGCTGTGTTTTAACACCAAGCAGATTGATAGACATTGTCTTTTAACAGCAAGCAGATTTCTTGACACTGTGTTTTAACAGCAAGCAGATTTCTGGTCGCTTGGGTCGCGTTTTCTTCTCCGGTAAGCCCTGGCCCCGTTATATTTTCTTCTCAGTCTTTCAGATCTTGTTAGAACCACGTCTCCGGCTAGTCGTGTATTGTTTCAGGGGAGGCGGAGTGGTGGTGCCAGCCGTAGAATGGCGGTGGTGGCTCCGTCAACGGTAGAGGGTGGGGGGTGTTTTAGGTAATGATAAGGATTTGTTGTTAAAGATGATGATGATTTGATGAAGGGGTGGCCGACGACGGTTTTTGGAGGTGGGTTTAGAGAGGGAGAGAGAGAAAGAGAAAGAGGGGAAATCTCCATCCATGATTTTAGGTATATTTGGTATGATTTTAGGGGTTTCCGAATGTGGGTTGAGAGAGAGAAAGAAATTCGCTTAAAAATAGGAGTTGTGATTGATTAAAAAACGGCCATTTGACAAAATTGCCCCTACTCATTAAAAACAATCAATTAATTAAACTCAAATATTACAAGATTGCCATTGATTTAATCTCAACCCTTAAACACACCAATCGGATGGACCAGATCGCTTCCTAGACTTTCTAGGAAAAACACACTTTCCGTGCGAACCCTGCTCTATATATATATATATATATATATATGGTAGGGTTCGAGAGTGAACAACCACCCAAGAGTGAACTGTGTGAACTGATCATAGCCCTTGATCATCTTTTTTTGTTGAAAAGGATAGGATGGTAATTATAAATTAAGTTGTTATTAATTATTTATTTTAATTAATTAATGGAAGATACACTTTCCTATTTTTTTGTGATTACTCAAAATCAAAATATCTTTTAAATCTAAACAAAATGTATATCATAATCACCATTTAAAAAAGCCAGATTTTTTATAAATCCAGCAGTTCTTCGTCGATAAAAAACCCAGATTTCGAAGTACACCTGTGTATCTAAATTTCGATTACGTACACTGATGCATGAATCCCGAAGTACACCTGTGTATTTAAATTTAATAGACCTATGTACAAACATATAACCAGGCGTACACCCAATTTACACAGATGTATACACAGTTTATACCCATTTGCATAAGCAGAGTACACATGTGTACACCGACCTGAAACACATAACTACTATACACAGGTGTAAACCCATTTGCATAAACAGGGTACACATGTGTACACCGACCTGAAACACGAAACTAAACCCTAACATATTCAGCATCATCACCTTCATCCACTCCAGTCATCGTCTCCGATCATCATCTTCGGTCGTCTCCAGAAAACACTAATCATGAATAGGAAAATACACACATAGTTGTCGGATTTATAACATCAAACATAACGAATCTGAGATGAACAAGAAAATACACACTCGATTCACTCACCAGAAAACACTAATCATGAATAGGAACCACCTGCCAGTGTGGCCCCAAGTTTTCCGGTAATTGAGCCGTCGCCGGAGAGACCTCCGGTCGTTGGTTCTTTACTGTTTCCGCTAACGAGGCCACGTACCACCACCAGGCAACCACCGACGAGAATAACCACGAACAAAGTCAAATCTAACTCAGGCTTCGCCGGAGAGACCTCCGGTCGTCCGTTCCCTAGTGCGTCGTTGTTGTTGCCGCTGTTGACCGCCACGCACCACCATGGCCGTCGTCGACCACCACCATGGCCGACGGTCGTCTCTTTCTCTCTCCCTACGATCCTGTCTCTAGATCTAGATCTGCATAGTGTGTGTGTGTTTGTGTGTTTGGTGATTAGATTTTAATATAATGGAAAGAATTTAGGGTTTTTTTAATTATTTTGATTGTATAATTACGGATATACCATTTTCTATTTAATTAAATGGAAAAAAGTAACCAAATAATTACTATCATGCCACTCATTTAAATCTCAAGATCATAAAAATCAAGGGCCCAGATCAGTTCACACAGTTCACAAACAAGGATGTTGTTCACTAATGATCCTAACCCTATATATATATATATAGGGTAGGCTTTATGCGAGAACCATCTTTATTGCGAGAACCGCGAGAACCAATGTGAACACAACAAAATAAACCCACTACACCACCAAAAACCTACCCCCCCCCCCAAAAAAAAAAAAAAAAAAAAAACCTAACCCCCCCCCCACCCGCCAAAACCTAAACCCCTCCACCCTCAAAAACCTAACCCCCACCCCCTACCCAAGCTAAATACTAAAAACTAAACCCCCAAAAATCTAAAAAACACACAAATTTTTTTTAATATTTTATGTTTAAATCGCTACTTTAGTAGCCAATTTTTTTTTAATAACGAAAACCAACGCTTTTTCAATAAAAAATGTTAAAAAAAATTGTGTGTTTTTTAGCTTTTTTTTAGGTATTTTTGGTTGTGTTTGCGTTGGTTCTCGCGGTTCTCGCAATAAAGGTGGTTCTCGCGGTTCTCGCAATAAAGGTGGTTCTCACATGAACCTTCTCGCAATATAGGAGAAGGTTCATGTGAGAACCACCTTTATTGCGAGAACCGCGAGAACCAATGTGAACACAACCTAAAATAGCTAAAAAAGCCTAAAAAAAACCTAACCCCCCCCCAAGCTAAATGCTAAAAACTAAAACCCCCAAAAAACCTAAAAAAACCCTAACCCCCCCCCCCCCCAAGCTAAAATGCTAAAAACTAAACCCCCAAAAAACCTTAAAAAATCTAAAAAAAAAAATTTAATATTCTTTTATGTTAAAATCGCTACTTTTAGTAGCCAAAAAAAATTAATTTTTTTTGCTACTAAAAATAGCGATTTTTGTATAAAAAATATTAAAAAAACATTTTTTTGTGTGTATTTTAGCTATTTTTAGGCATTTTTGGTTGTGTTCACATTGGTTCTCGCAATAAAGGGTGGTTTCTAACGGATCTTTGTCATATATATATTCCGCTATTTATTTAATCGATTTTTTAACTTGTGTCACCGTGTCTTGTTTGTTTATTTAGTCTATGGTTTACTATTGCATTTAGGGTAAATTACTTTTTGAGTCCCTGTGTTTTATGGGTTTTAACCACTTGAGTCTAAAACCAAAATTTTAACGACCTAAGTTCCCATAAGCATTTTCTTTAACCATTTGAGTCCAAATTTCTAACACTGTTAGAATTTTTGGTTAAATATTATTAAATGACCAAAATACCCTTATAATTAATAATTAACAAATAAAAAAAATATTTCCCTCTTAACTCTGCAATATCACTCTCTCATCCCCCTCTCTAACTCTCTCATTTACCTCCACCACCCGCCACTATCCACCCCTGTTCAATAACCGCCAGCCACCACCCACCCCATACCACAATCCACACATGTTCAAGCAGAAAATGTGTCTTTCAGAGGTCTAGCTGTATTAAAGAAGAAGTGGATGCGATTTTGATCCAATGCGGATGGCTTAGCAGGAACTCATCCGGGGTTAAACCGGGTGGGGAAACGCCTACTCGGGGTAGGAGGTATTCGGGTTCGAAGAGAAGTTTTGATTTCGATATGGAAACCCGGTTGAAGAATGATGTTGATGAGGAGCTGCGGCCGCAGCGGGAGGTTTGGGTTTCCTCGCCTTCTGGAAGAAAGAGGAGTAGGGAAATAGATCCACAACAAAGATCTAGAAGTAAAGAAAGAAGAAGCGCGGCGGGTGGACAGAAGGTTGGTAGATCCCCAAATAGGATATCTGAATCACCAAACCCTAATTCGAATGACGGTTCGAGTGCGGGTGTGTTCAGTGTGTGACAGCAACGACCTCTACGAACGACTCACCAAACGCATCTCAGCTCCGAACAATTCGACTGATGAGTACCTCAGTCTGCCCCGATCGCTGCGAACGAGCCGATTTTGTGCTTAATTTGGGAACATATTGCAATCTTGCTTAGATCTGAAATTAATTTGGGGGTTAGGGTTCAGATGCATGTGTTAGATCTGAAATCAATGTAATGAAAGTGATTTGCGGTTGTGGTGAGGTGGTGGTGGCGAGGTGGTGCATCGGTGGTGAAGATGAAAGAGGGTAATAAGAGAAAATATACAGAGGGAAAGTGGTGTGTGCAGATGTATTTGGTTACTTTTTTTTAATAATAATAATATAATACAGGGGGATTTTAGTCTTTTAATGAGAAACTAACAGAAAATTTAATCAGAGTTAGAAATTTGGACTCAAATGGTTAAAGAAAATGCTTATAGGGACTCAGGTCATTAAACTTTTTGCTTTTGGACTCAACTAGTTAAAACGCATAAAACACAGGGACTCAAAAAGTAATTTACCCTTGCATTTATATATAAAGATATCATTTAAGTTGTATTTATCATATTTAATTAAATTTTACATATTGCCCTGCTTGCGGTATGCGCATATAATGTATATGTGTGGGTCATCAGGGGCACAAGTGAAAGTGTACTAATTTTAACGTTATTTTACTAATTTCGTGAAAATAACATTAAAAGCTGAGGATGGTTAATCATGCATCATATGGTGGCGTTGATAGCTGAAAGACAAAAAGGTACATGCACTGATCGGTTTTTGTCTCGATTGCTGAGTGTTATGTGCCTTATGTCCAAGGCTTGATGCAAAACTACCATCGAGCCGGGGGTATCACTGGAAGCAGTCTCTCTATTCTTACGGGGTAGAGGTAAGGCTGTCTACATCTTAGCTTCCTTAGACCCTACCTTTGCTTTGCTATTGGTGGGATTTACTGAGTATGATGATGATGAATTACATTTTACATATACAAATATCATTTCATTGTATTTATTATGTTTTATTACATTTGTTAAATATCAAGTAACATATATAGAAAATAATAATTAAATAAATATTATCTTATTATAACCAAGCCCCAAACCAAACCTCTCTCATTACAACATTTTCTAGCATCTCTTGGTAAGAAAAAAGTGTGCTTACGTGTCATCCATATGACAGAACTTTTTGTTAAACTAAGTCTTTAACCAAGCCTCATAACACATAGCCGTACAAAAGGAAACCAAATTATTTTTCAAAATATTTGCAAGATTGTACTAGCTAGCTGTCGTACAAAAGGAAATCAAATTATTTTTCAAAATATTTGCACGATTGCACAGCTACTAGCTGTGCAAACACCCGGGCCGGCCCTGAGAATTCATGTACCCTGTTCGAGCTCGAAAAACGTGCCCTTAGTTTTTAACTAAATAAATATTTTAAACTAGTTTTTTCATACAACTTTGAACGGTTGACAAAAATATAGCATTCGATAAACAATGCAATTAACAAAATACAAAATATAGTATTCGAATGAATGACATACCGTAAAAACTAATAAGCTAATAGCTAACCAATGATTCATGAAGCTCTCCTTGCATTCTTGATAGCAAATTGGTGAATCAACTTTTCACAGTTTATATCATCTAAGACTTCGTTCTCGATAGCAATCATCGCCAACCCACTAAGTCTTTCTTGGGACATTGAAGATCGTAGGTAAGATTTCAATAACTTCAACTTCAAAAAACTTCTTTCTGCAGATGCCACAGTGACTGGAATAGTCAACAATATTCTATATGCAATGCATGCTTCCGGTGAATAACCGTCTTCTTTCATATACTCCAAAACATCTACAGGACTACTAAATTTATGGGTTGTTTAGGAGCCATTAAGTCATTAACGCCTAAATAATGTTCGACAACAACATAAATGAACTGAAATCCGAAATCGACATAAGTTAACTAAATAAATGTTAAATGAATTCGACATATATAATTGAAATCGAAAAGATGAAAATCAATCCTGCTGTGAATAAATGAATTCGACATATAACTGAATAAATGATGGTTATGGATGCTTGTTTCATACTTGAATTAATGAATTCATTCACGATATCAATATTCAAAGGGAAAAAATATTCAGGTAGAAACTTAAGGTTGCAGGACCAATAATCCAATATATACCTTATGACCTGGTGTTGTGACTGTCGACTGAAATGATGAAATCGAAGGCCCTGCTAATGACGAATGATGATCGCCGATGTTCTTCCTCAATCCTCAGTTCCGACGTTTCTTTTCCTGAGTCCTGATTGCCGCCCAGTGCCACTTTTTTTTAATTAGTTGAGTAAACTGCCATTTTGGTCCCTGTGGTTTGGGCACTTTTGCCATTTTAGTCCAAATCTCAAACTTTTTACATCTGGGTCCCTGTGGTTTGCATTTTGTTGCCATTTTAGTCCAAAATCCCAAAACCCTCTATTTTGACTGTTGAAACCTGATTTTTTTGTCCTTTAGTGCAGGGTATTTTGGTATTTTTTAAATTTCATTTGTTGTAAATATGAAGACCCAGATCAAAGCTCTATCTCTCTCTCTTCTCTCTCTCTATAGCACCACCACCACCGCCACCGTAACCACACCAAATCCGACCACCAAGAAAAAAGAATCCGAACACCAAGAAAAAAAACCCACCACATGTGTCCACCACAACCACCACAACCACCACCTCCGACAACTGAAAATGAAAAAAACCCCTAATTCTGTAGATCTAAATCCCTCTCTTTAAACTTTCCTCCCTCACTAAACTCTTCGGCAATCATCACCTCTAACTAAATAAGCATCTTTCAATTCAGTTAAATCTTTTAATTTCATCTTAAACTATAAAATAACAGTAATTTGAAAATTAAATCAATCCACAGATCTGAATGCATAACTTGGCAGAACTCTTGGATCTTTTCAAATATTGAATATTTAAATATTTCCATATACAATACCTTATTCCAATTTTGTGACTTTGATTTCACTGTACCAGTACACAAATTATAGGTGATATCCAAATCTTGGATATTAAAATATGGAACTCTCTATCCTTCTCTCTAAACTCTCCGGCGAGTTCATATCTCTGCAGATCTGGTAGTGTCGCCGATATCTTCGTTGTTCGTGGCCACCGGAAAACAACTACCACCAAGCAAAACCTGTATCTTCATTGTTTGTGGCCACCAATAACCACCGGTGATATCTTCAATTTCAAGTTTTTTATCTCCGGCGGCTTGGGATCTAGAGTTTAAAGGGTGGGGGCGACGATTTGCAAACAACGATGGTAACAGTGATGATGGTTGATGGCTGGTGTTTTTGATAATTCAGGAAGGAATGTAGAGAGAGAGACAGGGACAGAGAGTTGAGGGGAGAGTGATTTTAGATGATATCTATAGAGAGAGAGAAGAGAGAGGGAGGGAGGAGGTGGCGGTGGTGGTGGTGCTATAGAGAGAGAAGAGAGAGAGACAGAGCTTTGATCTGGGTTTTATTTTTGATCTGGGTCTTCATATTTACAACAAATGAAATTTAAAAAATGACCAAAATGCCCCTGCACTAAAGGACAAAATAATTAATTTTCAACAGTCAAAATAGAGATTTTTGGATTTTGGACTAAAATGGCAACAAAATGCAAAACACAGGGACCCAGATGTAAAAAGTTTGAGACTTGGACTAAAATGGCAAAAGTACCCAAACCACAGGGACCAAAATGGCAGTTTACTCTAATTAGTTTTTAGATAATATTTGGTATTGGGCTCACTAACCTAATGGGCTAAATAGTTTAAACAATAGGATTTTTTTTAAGTGGGCCTATGTTAATATTTTTTGGTTATACCCTATTAAAAAAAATTTATATATATAATATCGGATTTTTTTAAAAAATTACGGGCCCTACGAAATCACGGGCCCTGTTCGGTTGTCCTCCCCGCCCTCCTTAAGGGCCGGCTCTGGCAAACACTTCACTTTCACAAAGTGTAGTAGTTCTGCAGAAAAATAAAAAGAAAATGAATAACCCATACAATAGAGGCTAGTGGCAGAACTGATCGATGATATTTCCTTGTCAAAACGAGTATGCCTAGAAAATTGTTTACATGCGGGTTGAATTTTATGAAAATCAAACATTCGTATGAGGGGTATGACCATGCTTATTGTGAATGCGGGCATTAAAGAGTGTGGACCCTGGACAGTCGTCCATCCAGCTCCATCATATCATGCCGTTGCTATAGGCCCCGGATGTTGTTGGGATAGCCTTTGTCGCCGTCAAAGTATTTTACGCCGTTGCTTTGTCACTATAGGGGAAAACCTCCATAAAAGTGTTTATGGTATATTCTTTCCTTGACCCAATACAGAGAATATACAAAGTATATATAGGGTGCAGCCTAACAACTTTTCCTATCAGTTATGGAAACATAATCCTTTCCTATACAATATAATATATACGCTAATACTCCCCCTCAGTGTGAGCGAGGATCTTGATGCACATTCAGACTGGCGCGAAAGCTATGAAACAGTTGTCTGGAAAGGCCTTTGGTGAATATATCTGCATACTGATAGGAGGCAGGAACATGAAGAACACGGATGTTACCCAGGCGAACCTTTTCACGGACAAAATGTATGTCAAGCTCCACATGTTTGGTCCTTTGATGCTGAACAGGATTTTCCGATAAGTAGACAGCAGAGACGTTGTCACAGTACACAATAGTGGCACGTCTGATAGGCACATGTAGTTCGAGCAATAAGTTACGGAGCCAAGTTGTTTCAGCAACGGCATTCGCGACCCCGCGGTATTCAGCTTCGGCACTAGAGCGAGAGACTGTGGGTTGCCGTTTAGAGGACCAGGATACAATTTTATTACCCAAATAAACAAAATAGCCTGAAGTGGAGCGACGCGAGTCTGGACATCCCCCCCAGTCGGCGTCTGAATAAGCAGTAAGTGTGAGACCGGGGGAAGCTGATAAGTGTAGGCCATAGTCTATTGTACCTTGAATATATCATAAAATCCGTTTCATGAATGCAAAATGGGGTTCCCTGGGTGCATGCATAAATAAACAAACCTGCTGCACGGCATAAGAAATATCTGGCGAGTGAATGTGAGATATTGTAAAGCCCCTGCAAGACTTCGATAAGCTGACCCATCTAGTAAAAGAGAGCCATCATTAGCACTGAGTTTGCTGGACGTGTCAACCGGTGTTGCACATGTTTTACAAGTAGTCATATTCGCCCTATGCAAAATGTCTCTGGCATACTGAGATTGAGATAAGAACAAACCGGTATTCGTCCGTTGTACGGTAATCCCAAGAAAATGATGTAAAGCACCCAAATCTGTCATAGCAAATTCGCTCGAAAGCAATTGTATAATGCGATTAAGAAACCATGTAGACGATGCTGTCAAAATTATGTCATCAACATATAACAGTAAGTAGGTCGTATGGTTGCCTTGTCGATACACAAAAAGGGAAGAATCACAAAGACTCCCTTTAAACCCGTGAGAACATATAAATGTAGAGAAGCGTGTGAACCATGCCCGCGTCGCCTGTCTTAGTCCATATAAGGAGCGCTTTAAACGGCAAACAAAGTTGGGTTTGGACATATCAACGAACCCGGGTGGTTGATACATAAACACTGTCTCTTGTAAGTCCTCGTGTAAGAAGGCGTTTTTAACGTCTAACTGGTGTATAGGCCACTTTTGAGATAGGGCTAGAGATAAAACTGTTTGGATAGTCGCTGGTTTGACGACGGGACTAAAAGTATCCATGCAATCAAGGCCAACAGTTTGTGATTTCCCATTAACTACAAGCCGTGCTTTATAGCGTTCCAGTTGGCCATCCGGTTTAAATTTATGTCTAAATAGCCACATGCATCGTATGACCGGATGGGACTCCGGACGAGGAACTAATTCCCAAGTACCATTAGCTATTAATGCTTCATATTCTGTTAACATAGCCTTTTGCCAATTAGGGTCACCAAGTGCTTTATGAGGGGAGGTGGGTATGGGAGAGATGGTAGTGGGGGTGAGGGTGTTGAGATTATACTTAGGATTGGGTTTAGAAATGCCAACCTTACCCCGAGTGGTCATTTTATGAGTGTTGAGAGGTTGTGTAGCGGTTGTGGAGTGGACCGGCGGTTGGGCTGTGGAGTGGACCAACGGTTGGGCAGGTGTCATAGGTGGGTTTGGGTTAGGTGGAGGGCTCAGCGGATGAGAGGAAGGAGGGGTAGGCGAAGAAGGTGGGGTCGGCTGGGTGGCACTGGGTTGGGTGGCACTTGGTTGGGTGGTACTGGGTTGGGTATGGGTCAGGTGGTCGTCATCAAGAAAGTGGTAGGCATCGGTAGGGAGTGGTTGAGAAAACGGGAAGGACTGTTCATCAAAGGTGACGTGTCGAGAAATGTGAACACGTCCGGTTAACTGGTCATGGCAACGGTAACCTCGAAAATTTTCGGGATAGCCAAGAAAGATGCACCGGGTAGATCTTGGATGTAGTTTGTGAGGTTGAGTAGCTGACATGTTCGGGTAACATGCACAGCCAAAAACTTTTAGATGATCGTACGTAGGATGACATCGATAGAGAGCAAATGTAGGGGTATTGAAATTTAGTCTTTTTGTGGGAAGGATATTATGTAAGAAAGTAGCGGTGTGTAGAGCTTCGACCCAAAAAGAAGGCAGTAAATGAGCGTGAACTAAAAGAGCGTGTATGATGTCATTTAGTCATCGAATCATGCGCTCGGAACGACCATTTTGAGAGCAGGTTTGTGGACACGAAAAACGAAACACAAGTCCGTTAGACGTCGCAAAATTGTGAAATGCATGATTATCAAATTCTCCCCCTAAGTCACATTGAAAGGTTTTAATGTGTGTTTGAAATTGGGTAAGCACAAATTTATGGAACTTGACAAAGGTGGAGAAAGCTTCTGATTTAAATTTCAATGGATATACCCAAACATAGTGAGTATAATTATCAATCAACACCATATAGTATTTGTAAGATGATTTACTTAAAACCGGTGACGTCCACAAATCACAGTGTATAATATCAAATGGTGCATAAGTAAAGGAAGTGGAAGCAACAAATGGAAGTCTTTTACTATTAGACAAATGGCACGAATTGCAAAAATCAAAAGAATCCTTATTGCAATTTATTACACAACGACTAGAAAGTGAATGCAAAACTTGGGAACCGGGGTGGCCGAGACGGCCATGCCACTTATTTGACGAAGATGCAAGAAAAGCTTGAACGGGTGATGTAAACGGATAAAGGTCCCCAGTGCTCTCATGGCGTGAAATTGTTTGCCCCGTCTTGAGATCCTTCAAAGTAAAACCTTTAAGATGAAATTCAATAGATACATGGTTATCACGAGTAAATTTTCTAACAGCAACAAGATTTTTTACGACGGTCGGAGCATAAAGAATATGGTTTAGGTGAAAGGTTTTATTTGGGACAGTGTGAATACCGTTTCCGGTACCCGTAATTGGCAAAGTTTGACCATTTCCAACAAAAATATTTGCATTAAAAGACTTAGATAAATGGGAATTAATTTTACTGCAATCCGAAGTAATATGTGATGACGCACCTGAGTCCATGTACCACTAAGGATCATATTGGTTGAGATTTAAAGTACTAAGAGCTGCTCCAAGGTCGGTGGGGTTAAGTGGGTCAACCGAGTGCTGTTGGGCCTGAGGCTGCTGGGCCGGAGGTGCAAAGGTGGGGTAGGCCTGCTGTTGTGGGCTTGGGGGCATCGGCTGCGGAGGTGGGGTGTTGGGCTTGGCCCAATTGGCGACCCAAGGAGACTGATGGAGGTGGGGACATGGCGGTGGAGAGGCCCACCAGCCATATCCAGTTTGGTTTGGGTTGTAGGAGGTGGGGGTTTGATAAGGTGGGTAAGTGGGTGCCGGTTGCGAGTTATAGGATTGGTTAAGGTAACGACCTCGACCACAACCGCCTCGGTAACCGCGGCCTCGGCCACGGCCCCGACCACGAGCCGGTTGGTTGGGCCAGTTTTGGTATTGATCAAATTGTTGGCTGGGATGGTTGGAAGGAGGCGGTGTGGGAGATGGATTGGAATTGGGAGGATCAGCTATGGTAGTGGTTCCGGGGGCAGCAAGAACGGATTGGGACACATGTTGTCTGGCCGCCTGGCGGCGTTGTTCCCGGTCTATCATGTCGACAGCCTCATCCCATGTGGTGTTGGATTGAGTGATGAAGGCAGCCGTCGTATCATATTCAGGAGGGAGCCCCGCCACCATCTGCAGAACCAATCGGGACTCGGTAACAGGCTGATCTACGTCGCTAAGTTGTTCAGCGATGTCCTTCAGTTTTTGAAAATATTCGTTCACGTTTGTGCACGACGCCAGAGTGGTGGTAGTGAACGCATGAAGAAGATTAGATGCTCTAGAGTTTTTATTGTTCTGGAAGATGGCTTGAATACGATTCCAAGCTTGCTGGGAAGTAGACTCGGTTCCCAGGACTCGAACCAACAGGTCATCACTAAGCGTGCCATAGATCCGTTGAAGAACTATGGCATCGATCTTGTTCCAGGACTCGTACATCATCAGTTTTGGCTGGGGGGTTTGTTCCGTCGATATGCTTGAGAACTTCATATCCGCGTGCATGGAGTTTGAAGAGTTTCACCCACGATGTGTACGTAACTTTGACACCATCGAGGATCCGGACCTTATTCGGTATATTTGTTACAGAGTAGACCGGGTGCAGGGGTTTGATATTTGCGGTCGAAACCGAAGAGGAGGTTTTATTTTCTGGTTTATCTTCCATGGCAACGAACGGAGGAACACGATGATGATGGCGGCGAAAATAGGGTTTCTCAGAACCGTAGCTCTGATACCATAAAAGTGTTTATGGTATATTCTTTCCTTGACCCAATATAGAGAATATACAAATATATAGAGTGCAGCCTAACAACTTTTCCTATCAGTTATGGAAACATAATCCTTTCCTATACAACATAATATATACGCTAATAGCCGAAACGTCATTGTCCTAAAAAAAATCTATTAAAATAAATTTTTACCTATAGCGACGTGGTTGCTGTAGGGTTCAATTTAAAAATTCTTTATTAAAATTATTTTAATGTACGTATAGCGAGAGCATATCATACCGTATAGTCATAGTGCGGCTCTAAATTTATGGTAATAGATATGGTTGATATCTAAATTCTAATAAAAGACTCCAATTAATGCCACGTGGCATATTCTCCTTCAATCTTAAAAGTTTTGTTGTATTTTATTATATTTTTTTAATAATAATAATAATTAATAATTAATAATTAATACATGAATATCATTTATTCTTATTCTAATAATTTAAAAGTCTACGAACTAATCCAAATTAAAAATTAGTGCATTACAAGTATATATTTTGATATCATTTCCTAAACTGATTTTTTTACCCATATGCTAAATTAATTAGCCCAATATCTAATATCTAATCTAATCTACCTTATAATAAAAGACTCCAAATCTTACTATACTAATAAATAAAAATCTTTTTGGGACACATGTCACTTTCTCATACCTCTTACCTTTATTTTTCAATTTTTTTATTTCCTATTAAATAATATTTTTTAACCTTATCTCCTATGTTTAATAATAATGATATTAAAATTAAATAAAAACAAAAAATATCAAAAATATCAATAGTGATCATCATCAACAACAATATGAATATTTTAAAAAGAATTTTAAGATTACGTTACACTATTTTAGTTAAAAAAATATCTAAAAACAATTTGTTGCATTAGTTTAAATTATTTTGAAAAACAAAATATCTAAAAAAAATTGTGGCATTAATTTAAATTTAAATTAATTAGAAAAACAAAATCACACATATTTAATTTATATTCGTCTAGATTTATCAATAGCATAGTTTTTAGCATGTGATTTTTAACATGTTCTATTGTATCTAGGTTAATTAATAGAACAATTTTCAGTATATGATTATAACATATTCTATTATATTTTTTTCTCTTATAATTAGGCGAAAAGGTAAAAACCTAAAGTAGTCTAAGACTAGCTAATCTTGCACTGTGAGATACTCTACCTTAAATATCCTAAAATCACAAATAATTAAAAAATTAAATACCAAATCCTGCACTGTTACGTTAAATCTACCTATCCTAAAAACACTAGAGCCACTTACACTAGAGTATCTCGAAATTTTATTCTAAAATAAAATAAATTAAACATATAAATACCAAATAAACATAATTCAAATATATATATAAATTATTGAACATAATAAAAAATAAAAATAAACTATTCCTGGTCACAAACCCCCCACTTCACCTTCAATAAAGAGTATAATAAACACTTTTGGGACATTTGTCATCGTAGTAGACCATCTCTTATAGATAATTATAATTTTAGCTTAATCTCTTCTAATTAATTATAAATAACTCTCATACTAAATATTATTTATTTAATATCTTATATTATAGATAATCCTCCTACTAAATATTATTAGTTTAATATCCTGTGGATAATTATTATTTAGTTTAATCTCCTTCCCATTTATAATCTATACTTCTATAATAAAAGAAACCTGATTTGGGACACATGTCATTCAATGAGGGCATCAATAATTTATTGATAAATTTTAAATTAAAAAGATTTAAATATTATATTAGAATTTTATTTTGATTGTAAATCTAAAGTCTAAAATATGTTTTAAATCTAATCTATAATTTATGGATTTAGTTTTGATTTGAAATTATTAAACAAAAACCTATAAAATTAGTAATCATTTAATTAATCCGTAAGAAGAAAACTCTTTTTTTTCGGTTACATATTTGTATAAAAATTACAAGTAAAAGGAAATATAAAAGTTACTGTACAATTGGAATTAGTATATACAGGTTTTTAAGAAAACTATCTTTTAAAGCAGGTTTGTTAGAAAAAGGGTTAATTCTAATATTTATAAGACCATTAGTAGTGGTTAACACCCCATTCTTAGGCGTTTTGTGTCATGTGGCAGCCCAGTCAGCAATGGTGCATTATGGGGTGTTTTCTAAAATGAGTGTAATGGGGTTGTGGGCATTGTGGGGCATTATGTTTATAACAAAATTAAATAAAAAAAATCAAATAATCTCATTGGACAATGAAAAGGAAGATAAAGCTGATTGGCCAACAACTTGCCCCGAAAGCGTGATTTAAAACACGTTAAAACAAAAAAAAAATGACCAATCCCGCCCAGGGGGCGGTTTCCTTATTAATTGTGATCAAAGTAATTATTTCGTACAATTCATATTGGTTTATAGCTTTGAATACGAGCATACCTTATATTAATGTTAATGATAGCGAAAGTGAGGAAACTATATTTGGATGGTAGAAAATATAATATTATGCCAACATTAACCGTCAGAATAATCTATTATCAGATAAAATCAGACACGTTACCTTTGAACAAGAAAATGTCACAATAAATATTAGTAGTGGTACAAAATTTTAAGTTCATATGACAAATCCTAAAACAAATAACAACTCATATTATTATGAATGGCTATACAAACTTCAATATTTATTTCGTATTTGATCTGCATATTACTCTATATTATATATAGTTAGATCATATTATGAACATATTTTTTTTTTATTTCACATTATAATTATTATTCACCCCGTGTATTACACGGGGCAATAACCTAGTCAATTAATATACAAAAAAAAATATTTGGAGGATTCTTCAGATTCTTACTATATTATCTGCCCATATATACGTGCTTATTTCGTTCGCCATCATCCTGGGTTTACGAAAATGAATTAGGGTTTCTTTAAATCTCTCACATTCCTTTTCACATACGATGAGTGATTCGAATTCTGCTATGTTCGATCCTAGAACGCTGCTCATGAATTCTTATGATGATGTCTGCGTCGAAGACGTAGACTTCGGTTTTGCGTTCAACGATATCATTTTCTCCGATCGTGTTCTCCACGTTCATATCTTTTCTGAGCCGATCGAGTCTAAACAATCACCGTCAGGTATCTGATATTCCTCAAACTGGACTATGCTCCACAAGTTTTTATTTGGTTTTTACTTTTTTTTTTTAAATGTTCGGATTATAGTAAAAAATAAACTCAATTTTTTATTTAAATGTAACTCATTCATGAGGATTCTAGCTTTTATGACAAAAGCTTTTGTATAATAAAAAAAACCAGTGTCTCATAAAAACACCTGTTTTTTAAACCGAAACTTTTGGAAATCACATGCCGGCAAAACCTCAGATTTAAAAAAAAAAAATGAAATTTAGTATTAAAAATGACCTCTTTTTGGTCCATCAGTGTTGTTGCTGGTCAGGGGGCGTGGCAGGACCGTTCTGCCATTATCGAGATTAGGGGTGACGGTTTTTAACAAGACTTGAAACACGACACAATGTAAATAAGTTACGGGTTATCGTGTGGTCGTGTTTGGGTTGATATGTTTAAGCTATAACTAAACAGGTCGTGTTAGGGTTGGCTTAAGCTGCCAACCCGTAAGCCAACCCGTTTAGTGGTATCGATTAGGACCTACTATTTATCTCTTAATTTCTGATTTTTTATCTAAAGTTCAAATATTGGTTTTCCTTTATCATTATTTGAATTGGACTCTCGATTGTTGGACAGCAGTAAGAGTTAAAACCTTACATGTTAGCTCTATAATTTTAGCCGCAAGAAGTCCATTTTTCCGCAAGGTAATTTCTCGTATACTTTAAATTCGTGATTTGTTATTTATTCATTTTGTAGTTGTTTCTTCAATCAGCTTTTTTCAAACGGGATGAGAGAGTCAGAACATCGCCATGTAACCTTGCAAATCAATGCCTCAGGTTTGTAGTCATTTTATGTCTCCCAAAAAATTTTAAGTCTAACATTTGTGCATGATAAATAGTTTTCTATTTTTGAATAGAGGAAGCTGGTCTCATGGAACTATTGAAGTTTATGTATAGCAATAACTTGACAGTTACACATGTTCATGCTGTGCTTGAAGTACTAACGGTTGCTGACAAATTTGATGTTCCTTCATGCATGAAGCACTGCAACCGTTTATTAAGAAATCTACAAATGACACCAGAAACTGTATCAGTTTATCTTGATCTCCCATCCTCTATATTAATGGCTGAAGCATTTCAGCCGTTAACTATTGCGGCCAAGAAGGTCTATGCTGTCCATTATAAAGACATAACCAAGTAATTAAGCTTCCAGAAAACAAAATTTCAATTACTAGTGAATAATTAATCTAAAATTTTCCTACCAATGGCATTGGCAGGTTTCAAAATGAAATTCTTAGCTTGCCACTTGCTGAAGTGGAGGCAATTATAGCCAGTGATGATCTCAAGGTGAGGTTAGAAGATGACGTTTACCATTTTGTCCTCAAATGGGCCTGGACCCATTACCCTGAAAGAAAGGACCGCCGTGAAATCATCATGACCCGCCTTGCAAAGTTTATTCGTTACCCTTATATGACACGTCAAAAACTTAGACAACTCCTCACTAACGAGGAGTTCGACCCTGAATTTGCCCAAAAGGTATCAACGGAAGCAATTTCTTTTAAAACAAAGGTCCCACACAAACGAAGTGATGAAAACTCTAATCTTGACCGTAGGTTTGTGGAACGGGCCTACAAGTTCCGGCCCATTAAGATGGTTGAATTCGAACAGCGACATGGTGTGGTGTACTTTGATTTAAAGCGTGACATGTGTACACGTGCACGTTTGTTTCCATTGGGCAATGTTTTATCTGAAATATTTATCTTGGGTGGTCAACGGTTTTGCTTGGTGGCCCGATGCAACATGGACACATTCGGGCTTTATTTGTGTATGCTGGAAAACAAGGCAGGATATTTTTTTGAGTTTGACTTTGAGTTTGCAGCAAGGTTAAAGCCCGCTGAAGAGTTTGTTAGCAAATTCAAACAGAGTTGTACATTTAAAGGTGGAACTGGGGTTGGGCATGGAAATTTGTTTGGAATTCCGTGGACTTGGTTTATTGGGGAAGATAGTTTTTGCTTCATTGACGGTGTTCTTGATCTGAGGGTTGAGCTTACTATAAGGGGTTGAGAAGCTAACGACAATCTTTACGTTATCCGGTATAGATTGAACCTTATTTTTATTTATGAGTTGAAATCCTAGACAGATTTTTGGTTAACTAATTTATGGTTTTATGTTAGATAAACAGTGTACTCCCCTCAACTCTCCACACCGAATAGTTAATTAGTTAGGTTGAGAGTGGTATTCCCCTCAACTCCTCTCATCGTAGCCAATGAAATACGTCTATGTGAACTCTCCTTTCCAAATCCTCTCAAGCACTTTAACCACAAGGATGATTTCACCCAAACCATTTTTTTTAAAGGAAGGGAAGATGCATGATTGGTTGGAACCCCTCTCTCTCTCCTCTTCACTCCTCTCCTCTACTAACCACAAGGGGTGATTTCACCCGAACCATTTTTTTAAAAGGAAGGGAAGATGCATGATTGGTTGGAACCCCTCTCTCTCCTCTTCACTCCTCTCCTCTACAAGTGGTGACTACTCCCCGCATCAGAAACACCTCGCGCGGCAAAGAGTGGCGATGGCGGTGTTCATCGCGCGGTGAAGGGGTTGCCCGCACTCTTGCCCGTTCACCCATATGGTTATATATTGTTAAATGTACCCCCTCTTGTTACTTTTTATACCCCTATTTTCATAAAATCACATTTAAATTTATCATATTTACCCCTTATACAGGTCAGCATTTTTTAAAAAGTATTCTTTCGTTACGAAACAAATTCAAAAGTGTAAGAAATATTATAGACGTTTTTTTTCAAAAATTTTGTTTGTTTTTTTTATGTTTAAATTTTTTTTTAGTTTTCAAATATTGATTTTAAAGGCACGTTCTCATATAGTATTTTGATTATGTTTTTTTTATTGAACATCTTTTTTCATATAAAAATAATAAGAAAAAAGTTTTGAATTTTTTTAAAAAAAGTGTATATTATGTTTTTTTTTCCTCATCTATTTTGTATTTTAAATGTCGTATATTTATTATTTTTAATATTTTGAAATGTTTTTTTTTTCTTTTTTGGAATGACTTTAAGTGGGTACTCTCATTGAGTCTCTATAAACAAGAATACACAAAAATCCACATAAAGTTTTGAAATCAATTAGTTTAATATATTTTTTAATTAAAGAAGAGAAAAATATTTGTGAATGACCATGTCCATTTCTTTTGCTTTAGAAAAGTGTACACTTCGACCGGAAGTCTTAAATTGTTTTTAACTTGTTTATAACATACTCGTTACACTAATTAAATTTGAACTTATATACATTGTTAATGTATAGTTTGATAATGTTATTTTAGTACCTATTGTTTATTTGTTTAGTTACATAGATGGTTGGAATAATTAATATGTGTTAGGACAGTAAACGATATTTTAATAGATTTCTTTTACTTATTTAATAAATAAAACTGTTAATTATTTTATAAACGCATTTTAAAGTATTAAAATTATAAAAGTAAGACCCTTAAAATACAAAGTAGACGAGGAAAAAACATAATATAGATTTGTTTTCAAAAAGAAAGTTCAAAACTTTTTTTTATTATTTTAAAAGAAAAATGTTATTATTTATTTGTAAAGATGTTCAATAAAAAACATTATCAAAATACTATTTGAGAAAGTGTCTTTAGAAACAATATCTGAAAACTTTTAAAAAATATGTTTCTAAAAAAAACTTAAAAACAAACGATTTCTTTTTAAAAAAAAACGTCTGTAATCTTTTTTTACACTTTTTAATTTGTTTTGTAACAAAAAGAATATTTTTAAAAATGATGATTTGTACAGGGCATAAATATTACAAGTTTTAATGTGATTGTATAAAAAAGGTTATAAAAAATAATAAAAGGGTACATTTAGCACACCCCTTTTTATAATTATACTTAATAGGGAAAAGATCAAATAGGAAGTTTATTTTGGCTAGGAAGTGTAGGAAGCAATACCATTAGGACATGCGGCAACATTTAAAATAAAGAAAAATGGTATTTTAGTCAATCCAACCCTTTCTTCTTCTTTTTCAAAAGAGTTAATTACTGTTTTCGTCCCTGAGGTTTGTCAAAAATAACGATTTCAGTCCTTTAGTTTAAAAATTGCGATTTCAGTCCATTAGTTTCATTTTCGTAACCATTTCAGTCCACCAACTTAACTCCCATCCATTTATTCTGTTAACTTTGGGTGAAATTACAAAATTGCCCCTATGGTTTAATTAAAAAAAACGCTGGTCACCATCCTATACCACTGTCGCCATCCACCGCCGTTCACCACCGTCACCATCCCCAATCCAAAACCCTGGCCCCCACCACCGTCGTTCAACACCGCCTACAATCACCATTGAGAGAGTTTCAATTTCAGATCTAAAAGGTCTCAGATTTGATAGATGGCAGTGGGGCATGGTGGTTGTGGTGGTGAATGATGGTTGGTGAGGGAGGGAGACGGGTGGTTGTGGCAATGAACGATGGTGGTAGTGGCGTGGTTGTTGTGTTTGCAAAAACCCCATTGATTCTTCCTCTGTTTCGAACACCATCCACCACCACCGTCAACACCATCCACCACTGCCACCATCGTTAATAATCAGTCAGCACCATCCACCACCACCACCACCGTCAACACCATCCACCACTGCCACCATCGTCAATATCAGTCAGCACCATCCCCACACCTCCGGCCACTCCATAACTACCACTGGCCAATTGAACAGAGGAGGAAATTGAACATGAATTTAGTTGAGGAAAGTTGGAATGGATCGAGATACATGTATATATACAAATTCAGAGGCGGTTAAGGAGTCAAAAACGTAATGAGATTTGTGGAGGTGTTTGGGGTTAGCAGATAAGCATGAATAGCAGAGAAAACGGGATTTGATTTGGTTTTTAAGTTGATACGGAGAGGAGATAAACATTGTGAACGAACACGAATGAAAAACGACTGTATGGAAGGAGCTTCGGGTTTGCCGGAATCCGACCGGAAATTTCGGAGAAGATGACCGGAAGAGCGGTCTTTCTGTTTGTTTGAAATTTGTTTTGAGGAATTGCAATGTGGTCCCTGCATTTTTAACTCTTTTCAATCAGGTTTAACACTTGAAGACAGTAATTAACTCTTTTCAAAACCCAGTAACTTCAAAACCCGCAATTTTCAAAACCCACCATCTTCAACCATTTCTTCACTTTCTATCTCAATAATCACTACATTATAGTGCGATTTTCATCACCAATCAATGATTCAAACACCCGATCAACGTGCTTTTCAGCTTTTTTGAAGAAAACCCAGTTTAATTTTATACAAAATCTCGTTTTTTTCCGGTGATTTTGAAGATAATCACTCGATCCGTTCAATTCGAGGGCTGATAAGTGTTTCAATCATTCAAAATTCGTCAATTATTGAAGAAATCACTTCGATCCATGTAAGAAATTCTTTAATTTCATTTTTACGATCTGGGTTTTTGATTTAGTCATTGCGTTTTACGATCTTGGCGAGGGTCCGGGGGCAGCTCCCTTGGTAGCGGGGTCCCAGGGGCGGCAGCCCCTGGTCAAAGGGGCAGAGCCCCTGGCTGGGGTTGAGCTGGAATAAATTTTCTGTAAATTGCCTCTGGAAACTGCATTCGTAAACTGCATTGGTTCAGACAATTCACAGCATAGACAAAACTATTGTCATGGTTCAATGCGTTTTAGAGACAACACTTTCTTTGGTGTTTTTAGGCAATTGCATTTTAGAACTAAAACATTTTTATGTGTTTTCTGGCCATTGCGTTTTAGAAAAACACATTCTTGAAGTGTTTTTGGGGCATTGCGTTTTAGGTAAAACACTTTTTTAGGTGTTTTCAGTCCACTGCGTTTTATATAAAACACTTTCTTTTGTTTTTTAGGCAATTGCGTTTTAGAATGAGTCATTTTTAAGTGTTTTCTGGCCATTGCGTTTTACAGATAAGACATTTTTTGTGTTTTTTGTGCATTGCGTTTTAGGTAAAACACATTTTTATGTGTTTTCGGTCCATTGCGTTTTAGAAAACAAACATTTTAAGTGTTTTCTGGCCATTGCGTTTTAGAAATAAGACATTTGTATGTGTTTTTGGTGCATTGCGTTTTAGAAAGTACATTTTCTTTTGAGTTTTTAGCCTACTGTGTTTTAGAAATAAGATATTTCTTTGTGTTTTCTGGTCATTGCGTTTTACAAATAAGTCATTTCTTTGTGTTTTTGGTGCATTGCGTTTTAGAAAAATGTCATTTTTTAGGTTTTTTTTCATTGCGTTTTACGTAACTGGGTGTTTTTCTATTGCGTTTTACGTAACTGGGTTTTAAATTTTTTTTTTTTTTTTTTTTTGAAAATATAGCACTACAAGAACGGGCCACCTTTAGCGGCGACAGGCGTTGCCGGTATTGATGACTTTTATCGCCGCTATTGACTTTTAGCGGCGACATGTCGCCGATATAGGGTCATCGGTATTGGTGGGACGCTATTGGCCTGCTGCCGCCGCTAAAGGCTGTTGTCGCTGGCATTAATCTTTAACCTTTAGCGACGACAGTTGTCGTCGCTAAAAGTGTCGCCGGTATTAGTAATGGCCGGTAAAGGTTGTAGGGCAATAGCGGCGACAGGTGTCGCCGTTAAAAGTCTTTTTTTTTAATGTTGCAGCTGTCAGCTGCCCAACGAGTTTTACGGCCGAAAAAATAGAACCTGCCTATTTTCAAACAATGCAAACATACGCCATTTAATCCCCAACCGTTAGATCAAAATAATGATCAACGGCTGGGGTTTGGGTTTGACGCGGATCGACCAATAGCGGCGACAGCTGGCCTGTCGCCGCTAATAGTGGTCTTTTCCTATAGTGGTATACTCGTTTTAAAGATAAAAAACCGCTCATTTTTTTTGGTGCAATATTTATAAAAAAATAATGTCGTATGAAAGAGTTATTAACGTTTAAAAAATGGGGGGAATTGGAGGAGAGAGAAATTATTGGCTTGGATTGACTAGAATGCTCCTAAACAAACTCATGCGCCTCTTTTCTTCCCTTCAATTTCCCTGATTTAATCTTAGCCCTTGATTAACTAAATGGATGGTCAAGATCACTTCATAATCTTCCTAGCCAAATAAACTTCCTATTGTATCTCCACCCATACTTAATAATAAGATTTCACGTGATATCGTTCAACTCCTTTTAAGAAGTATCTTATTACCAAAACCAGTAAATAATGACGGTGTTTATTTATTTATTTTTTTCATCACCGCAAAAATCAAATTTAGGTCCCTAGGAAATCTATATCTATACTATATAATAAAAGAGGGTGGAGATACAATGGGAAGTTTATTTGGCTAGGAAGGATAGAAAGTGATCTTGACCATCCATTAAGTTAATCAAGGGCTAAGATTAAATCAGGGAAATTGAAAAGAAGAAAAGAGGCGCGTGAGTTTGTTCAAGGGCATTCTAGTCAATCCAAGCCAATAGTTTCTCTCTCCTCCAATTCCCCCCCATTTTTTAAACGTTAATAACTCTTTCATACGACATTATTTTTTTATAAAAATTGCACCAAAAAAACGAGCGTTTTTTTATCTTTAAAACGAGTATACTATTGTTATATTTAAAAAAAAATTTTAACCCAGTTGCGTAAAACGCAATAGAAAAACCACGTAAAATGCAAGGAAAAAAAAACCTAAAAAATGACATTTTTCTAAAACGCAATGCACCAAAAACACAAAGAAATGACTTATTTGTAAAACGCAATGGGCAGAAAACACATAGAAATGTCTTATTTGTAAAACGCAATGGCCAGAAAACACATAAAAAAGTGTTTTAACTAAAACGCAATGCACCAAAAACACAAAGAAATGACTTATTTGTAAAACGCAATGGCCAGAATACACTTAAAATGTCTGTTTTCTAAAACGCAATGGACTGAAAACACATAAAAAAGTGTTTTACCTAAAACGCAATGCACAAAAAACACAAAGAAATGTCTTATATGTAAAACGCAATGGCCAGAAAACACTTAAAAATGACTCATTCTAAAACGCAATGGACTGAAAACACCTAAAAAATGTGTTTTACCTAAAACGCAATGACTAAAAACACTTAAAAATGTGTTTTTTTCTAAAACGCAATAGCCAGAAACCACATAAAACTCTCTTATTTCTAAAACGCAATGGACACATAAAACTGCCTGTCACTGTGAACTGTCTGAATTGTCTACGAATTACTGTCTTCAAAATGAGGCAATTTCTGGAAAATTAATTTTTCTGGCTCAACCCCAGCCAGGGGCTCTGCCCCTTGGACCCCGCCAATTTCTCAAAATGAGCCAATTTCTCAAATTCCAGAATGTAATTAGTTTACCCATATTATACAAGTCTTCATACTTGTTGGGTTTAAACTACATTCTATTCCGGTCATCGCTTAATCTAGCGTATTGTACCGTGTTTCACTCTTTAAGCTAGCTGGTCTAAGTCTATGACTTAAATAGGACCCGTTAGCATTCTAATTGGTTATTATTACCATCATTCCAGACTAGAGCCTCCCAGTAAATTCTATCTTCACTTGTTTTATTTGAATACAGCTGAGATACTTAAATCTTGCTTTTGAATCGAGTAGTATGTCACGTCCCCCGACCCGTACGCCGGTTCGGGCGCCGCGAGACAGATAACAGTGGTACTGGTGTTTGTTAATTGGCAGCAGAAATTTCATTAGGACCGGGTGTCAGGAAAAATTTATCAGAGTTTCAAAACACCAAATTATTATTTATTTCATAACTGTGGGGTAAACCCCGTATTTACAGAAAAGGAATTTCACTGGGGAAATACTTTAATTACAGAAAACACGTTTTATTTCTAATTTATTGAGCCACTTCTTTAAGCTGAAGTGCTTCATGGCACTTTTCCTTTCTTCACAGTAAATCACCTAAAACATATTTTAAAAATATTTGATCAACGAAAAATACTGGCCAGTGCATTCAATTTGTACAAAAGACACATTGTTATAATTTACAGCATTAAGAGTTTTTATATTTGTTTATATCTTATAATTATCTGACCAAGTTGTCACTCGGCAAGACCTGTGACCATGGTTGCAAAAGTCGCTAGGCGCTCCCTAGTCGGATTCGGGAGTACTCGGGAAGTACTCGGCTTAGGCGGAGATTACTCGGGGAGTAATTGGCCTGGGAGACCAGTACTCGTGCCTCGGCAGCCTACCTTGTAGCGAGTACTCGGGGAGTACTCGGAGCCTAGTCGGGACTTTTACAACCATGCCTGTGACTGTGGTCATATCACTATTTGGGTCCGTTCACCCAAAAGTGACGCTTGACAAGTACTATATAAAAAACCCCACGTACTGGCAGTAATTTAAGATTACAAAGACTTAATCACTATAAGTATAACTAGAAAAGCATTTAGGGTTTTGCAAAGCAATTTGATAAAAAGAGAATGACTCACATTGCAGATTTAGACTAACAGAGCTTGCCTACTGGTTTATAGCTGGTAAACCTAATTAAATATACAATGCACATGTATTAGTGTATTAACTTAATACAACATTTACGATAATCACGAGATCGAAACCCACAACGAATGACAAAGTATAGCCGAGTACTGGCAGCACTTAAACATCCGTCGGATCGGTTTTAGTCAATCAAATATAGTACCATAGCAGTAATCGAGTTATAATACTGATATCGCAGCAGAGTTTCGAGACTTAGTTTGTTATTTCGAAAGAAACAGAG
The DNA here is from genome assembly GCF_002127325.2 of Helianthus annuus. Classification (NCBI taxonomy): domain Eukaryota; kingdom Viridiplantae; phylum Streptophyta; class Magnoliopsida; order Asterales; family Asteraceae; genus Helianthus; species Helianthus annuus. Next base: position 173,397,175 of record NC_035448.2, on the reverse strand, counting down.
AATTGATCAACGTATTGAACGAATTTTTACGTCGTAACATGAAATCTGATCAAGTGCCAAATCATTGGCTTTATAGCCAAAATCGTTGCCTCCCGCGTGTCGCGCCAGCCTCCCCCGACACTGTCGCGTGTCGCGGGGCAGGTCCACCTAGCCTAGGCCTGCTTTGTGTCGAGTATAGCCTGGTCATGTATCAACTTCGAGTTACACGCGTCTAGAATTCGTTTCGAGGGTCGCAGAAGAATTAGGGGATCCCCCCATGAGTCTCCGGGGGTCCCTGTTGCTGGTTTCGTTCATTTTTCAATTTCGGGTCGCGTCGTACAAGTTGGGGGTTCCAATTAGGGTTCCTTAGTGTGCATTTTAGGAATAGGTGATTGAAATTTTTGAGGTTGTTACATAGTAGCTCAGGTAAATACTTTTAACTTATTTTCCTTATACGGGCTTGGGATACGGTAAATTATTACCGCTTGGTCGGGTATGGGATCACTTAGTTGGATTGTGGCTATTAAATCTACATAACCCGTTTTGATCTGTATTGTTTGATAACTTAAACATTGGGGGTTAACGCGACCGTGTCCTAGATATCCTCGGCTCATTTAAGTTACTAATGACCACGACCTAAGCACAGGGTGTAGGCATACACCAGACAGATTCAAATGCTAAAATATTCTACCCAGAAGGTGGGGATAACTCCTTTGTAGGTTTATAAGTGGTGTGTCAATTAATCATGTCTTGGTTTCTATATTGGGCCCCATATGTATTGACAAATATGTAAAACTGTATACAAGACTAAAATTCTTAGCCATCCCAAGTTATAAAAGATTTTTCATGCCTTGTGCACCTAAATCAATTTTAAATGGTATCAAAACGTGCCGATTAATTGTATTTACCAGTGAAAACTGACGTATTTTCAAAAGACTAAGTGACAGTTACAACACGAAATAGGTTGTGAGCTGCTTGGTATTGATAAGAGGATCTTGCAAATCCTTAGATTGCCTAAAGTCTGTTGAACATCATTTTGTACATTTTATGATCCGCCTGTGGATCTTTTATTACAACCGTCTGTTTGTTATTTTTGAACTTTGAACACTTCGGTTTGTAATAGTAATTTCATTCCAAGCCTTCTATTGTGTTGTTCTGTGTTTATTGACTATGATGATATCAACTTACGTCACGATACTCCCCACCGGGCCCACCGGACTTGTTGGAAATTCGTGGTGTGACATGGTGAAACTTGTGTTTTGGTGAAGGTGTGAACCATGGAAGCCTTGGCTTTCCAAACTTGTTCCACCACCTCACTTGATGTTTTACTATGTTCATCCAAGTAGCTTTCAAGACTCAAAGAAATACACCCCGCCAGACCTCCAACATTTACGATGATAGGTATGGAACACTCGGGTTGATCTTACTTGGCTACTTGGAAAACTAGTTAGTTTGTAATTCTTATTGTTATTCATGATCAACCGGATTATCAACTATGTTGATAACCTTGTGCTTTGGTGAATCCATACAATGAGGTTTAATGGATGTTAATCATTCTACCTCCATGCTTGACTTACATGATATTTATGATTATACGTGATGGACTAAATAAATAACTTATAATATATATACTTAACCAAATTCTTGATGTTAACCGGATTATGGTTATATGTCATGAATATAGGTTATCTTATCTTTGTTTTAAGCTCCTCGTTTATGATTCTAATGGGCAAGTCAGGGCCCATGAAATCACATAAAATCTTAGTATCAAAACGAGTGTTTAAGACAAGATATATTTTCGTGTACATACTTTTCATACTTAAATTCCGAATCCGAATCCTTCATCAAATCCGAATACTCACACACCTTTGTTTCCCTAATGTAGGGTAACTTCGGTGTTCCAACTCTTATCAACTCGTCAAACTCTCGGTCAATCGGAAAGCTAGCAAAACTATGAGTGTACATGACCCTTTTTACTTTTCGTCACTTTAGGGTGCAATACTTATTCATTATTAAAAACACACACTTACACATACAAACATGCTTACAAACAAACAATCTGATATACATGTTTGATACGTGATACTAGAACTCATTCATGCTAGATACTTATTGTGTTATACTTGTCATTAACTTCATACAAGTCTCCCTTAACATGTATAGCGATATAGGATTAACGGACCGCCCGTATTCTTTAGGTCATGTTAAGTTAAACAAAATGGTGTTGTCGTTGCTACGACAAGATTACACTGGTGGGAATCTTTGGGTTAACAATTATAAGTGCATGCTAGTATTGTTATGTTAGTCTTGGTTCACGATTATGCCATGTGGATTTGTTTAAAACGTTTATACTTATGCTAGTACTCAAACTTGTATGCTCGTCAATACTTTATGTGTTGACGTGTACTTTAATACGTATTGCAAGAAATTGATGATAAACGGAATCTAGTAGGATGATTAGAAACCGACTTTTAAATTAGTACTTATGTTGTATTTTGCTTCTTTGATTAAATTGTTGTAATTTGCTTTAAAACAATGTACTTTTCAATTTAGCAATGAAATGAAATCTTGATTATTTAATACTTGTCGCAATTAGTCGTTATGAAGTCTCTTGCAATCTCGATTTCGTCTCATTCCAATGTTTCCGCCATCGGTTGGGGTGTGACATGATTGTTCATTTTTTTAAAGAGGACTGAAAGTGTGATTAGGTGTAAACCCTAGGAACTGAAATTGTACTTTACTCGTATTTTTAATATATGTGTATATATATGTTAATAATAAATAGTTATGTTATCATTTTTTTATCTTTATTATCAACAAAAAAATTGATTCTAGGAATTAGTAATAAATAATAAATACTTATACGTAAATTACCATAATACCACCCCTACTGTTAACTAAATGTTTTGACCGAGTTAGAGTCGGAGAACAAAGTGACAACACAATCGAACCATCAGGAGGAAAATAACACTTTTTAAACTTATTAAGGTAAACGCGTTAAAATGGACAAAACAGTAGGGAGCAAAAACGAAGGTAACTCAACTTTAAAATAGTTGTATATTTTCCAAATTGACAATTATAATATGTTGGTTGTGATGCTCATTTATGATATTCCTCTGATATGTACCCGCGATGTTATACATGGATCTCATTCATATAACTCCATGTGAATAGCACATGTTATTTAATTGTCATGTTTTATTATTTTAGTATTTGTTTTGCAATTCGTAGTACTAGTGATCCATGATCTTAAGATAGAGGAGTAGTGGGTATCCATGATCCCCTCATTCCATGGATAGTCAGTTATTTGTTTCCATGTAATTCATGTTTAAGTGGTTTTGTTTTGATAATGAGATATGAAGAAGAAATTATCTAAAATCCTATCTTAAAGTCTCTCTAGAATTCTCCCTATTTGCTTTGGCCAATCGATTATCGGTTGGAACCACATCAGTGGTATCAGAGCCGTCGTGATCCCCCCCCCCCCGACCATGGTTGCTCACACTCTATCCGAAACCGAGTTCTACCAATGGATGAACGAATCCCTTGCGAAGCTCGAGTCTCAGTTGCAAACCCTTCTCAACGAGTTCCGATCGATTCGAACCAAGTGGGAAGCCCTCCAAACCAATATCCAATCACCACCCACCTCCCTTCCCGAACCACTACCCGCACCAACAGCCACAAATTCACCCAACCTCATCCAACATGTCGCGATACCGCCACCGAAAAAAGTTCGTTCACCCACCGCATCAACACCAAAACTTTTTGTTGCACTGCAACAAGACCCGTTACAAGTAACACCGGGCCATTGCGGTTCGCTGGGTGGAATTCAACAACATCAGCCACCAACCCCATGCTTCCAACCCAAGATACAGGATGCCAACAAAAATTCATTAATGGCAGACTCTTGTGAACCGAGACATGTTGATGACATTTGGTTTGGTGCTCCTGCCATAGGAAAAGTTGTTTTTTTGATACATGTTATGCATGTATCGTCTGCTAAAAGGAAAATTCAAATTTCTCATGACAACTACAACTATAAGCTTGGCGGTAATGATGTGAGACATTTAATGGAGTGGGTTGTACTTGTTGGAACTAGACCAAAGGCGAGTCCTATGAATGAGTGGCGGCCACCATGGCGCTTAACTACGATTTCTCCGACCGTCACCAAACGAACCGAGTGGCGTCCACCGTTGGACGTTTCGTTCGTGCTTATCCCGACTTTCACCTTGAGGACAAGGTGAATTCAAGCAGGGTGGAATGATACGTACCCGCAATGTTATACATGGATCTCATTCATACAACTCCATGTGAATAGCACATGTTATTTAATTGTCATGTTTTATTATTTTAGTATTTGTTTTGCAATTCGTAGTACTAGTGATCCATGATCTTAAGATAGAGGAGTAGTGGGTATCCATGATCCCCTCATTCCATGGATAGTCAGTTATTTGTTTCCATGTAATTCCTATTTAAGTGGTTTTGTTTTGATAATGAGATATGAAGAAGAAATTATCTAAAATCATATCTTAAATTCTCTCTAGAATTCTCCCTATTTGCTTTGGCCAATCGATTATCGGTTGGAACCACATCATCCTCATCGGTTATATTTAATTATGACATAAAGCTAATAACCTTTAAAACATCAGGCATGGGTGTATTAAATACTGCAAGCATGTGAAATATCATCTCGTGAAGACAGAAGAGAGTCTAAAGACCAAGACATCAGTGTTTATTTTTTAAAAGAGGTATGCATTTTCAGTAATTTTTAACACTTTGATAGATATCTCTTGTCTACATGATGAAATAAAACATAAAACCATCCTTTTTTACAGTTTGGTTTTACATTCTGCATTACATGGCCAACTAAAGGGAATGGAAGATGCACTCATGGCTTTAGAGGTATGTTTTTTGGGCGTCACAACATAATTATGTAGATCACTTTGCTTCTATTGTTTGTCTTACATCTAAAACCTTTACAATTTATAAAGATGTACATGACATTATGATTAGCAAGATATACAAACTGTAAGTTCCTCTATAAAGACTTCCCGATGACATGGCATATTCAGTTTTTTATTTACATAGTTCTGTACATGCTGATATTGAAAAGCGATTTGCCTAAAAAACTAAAGTGAACCTTTTTTTTACAATTTATTCTAGACTACCATCTTTTGACGACATGACGGGCCAAATAACACTTGGAAAGAATTAAAAGGTTCTTGGATATTGCTTGTCGTTTCTTTGAGTATGATGACTCGTTTTTTACTAATAAGTTAAACGAGTTGATATTAACGAAATATTCATTTTGTTTAAAACGAGTTAGTAGGACCCGCGCGTTGCGAAGGGACTGCTAATCTAAACAAATAAATAAATAAACTTAAAACGTTAAATCAGCATGCACCTTGCGGACAATTATGTAAATTTTTTTTATATAAAATAATAAATAAATTGAAATGAATCGCTACACCAGAGAGAACCCAAATGCTCAAAATGATACACATTAATCGAGAACCACAAAAATTAATGCAGAAATAAATGGATCATAAATTAAAGTTTTGCACATCAATAATTATTATATTGAAATCATATAAAGGAAAAATAATTCAAAAGATCTTTATTAGGAAATCCTTTTCTGTACATATGAAAAGAGCGTTGTTTTGATTTTTATAAAACTAAGTTATTTGTTTCTTAGATAATTAGCCTAACTCGACTGGTTTCAATAATTAGTTCCATTTTTATTAATATTAGGAGTGATAATGCGATTTAGGCAATTTTACGCAAACATTGTATTTTATGAGTAGTTAAGTAAAAGCAAAATATGAGTCCAATTTTTATATGTGACTTACTAAATTTGCTTTTTACATAAGTTTATTTAAAGTAAAATCAAAGTCTGATTTTTATACATGCCTTATATTGAATTTTGCTTTGTACTCGATCTTGAATAAATACATTGTATATAATATTTGAGAAAATGGTATAACATGGCTAAGTAACAATACTTAGGGGCTGTTTGTTTACTTCTTAATAATTCAGACCTCTTACTGATTTAGAGTGTTTGTTTCACGAACAGATGTCTGAATGGTTCAAACATTTGCTTCTGAACGGTTCAACATTATAAAGGATCTTAATGGTTCAGACCTCTGTACTTAATGCTTCAAACATATTACTAGTTCAACACTTAACCATACAGCCCTTATCCAATAGCATAAAACACAAACAATCTGTATCGTCCAATTACCACCATTAAAAGTCAAAACTAACATCTTCACTTTTGCAATCTTTTCTTTCTAATTTCTTCTACACACACAATCACACATTCATAAGGTCATGGGGTGTGGCCTCGCGCCATCCCACCACCTCAACCATCATAGCGCTCTTTATCACCCCGCCTCCATTAAAGGGGCGCCATCCTTGGGTTTCGCTAAAGGGTTAGCGAGCGCGAGAGGAACAAATGAAGGGGCCCCACCAAAAGTCAACCAATCAGCTTTTTTCTTATTTATCTTCTTTTGTTATAGTTAAAACGGACTTTATAAGGGGCGTTATTCCACACCGTGTAAGTTAGCGATAAAGCCTCATGCTAATGTGTCGTCTACGTGGCACTTATGTGGCGTAATAAAGCCCCTGGGAGTTTAAACCACATCCTCTGGCCTAATAACCAAAAACAAAATTGGCACAGAAGGAATCGTAGATGAAACCCGTACCACACCACCACCGAACCACAGCTAGGACAGCACCACCACTGAACCGCCGCCCAATTTTTGTAACAACACATCTCTAGTTTCATCTCTCTCTCTAAATAAACTCTTCATCATCTATTATTATGGGGAAAGTTCTTGTACAAATAATCTTAACATACTAAACATACAAATTGAAGGAAAACTCAAAAAGACAAGGTGGCATTTTTGTAATTATCAATAACTATCAAAGTTACTCTACAAATATCCCTAAAAAACCTAAAAAAAAAACTAACCCCCCTCCCCCCCACCCCCCAAAAACCTAAAAAAAAACCTAACCCCCCAAAAACCTAACACCCCCCCCCCCCCCACCCACCCAAGCTAAAACTAAACCCCAAAAAACCTTAAAAAATCTAAAAAAAAATAAAAAAAAACACACACACAAATTATTTTATTTTATTTTTTTAACATTTTTTTATTAAAAAATCGCTACTTTTAATAGCAGCAAAAAAAATTACTAACAAAATGTAGCGATTTTTTTATAAAAAAAATATTAAAAAAATTGTGTTTTTTAGGTATTTTTGGTTGAGTTCACATTTGTATAGTAACTTTGATAGTTGTTGGTAATTACAAAAATGCCACCTTGTCTTTTTGAGTTTTCCTTCAATTTGTATGTTTAGTATGTTAAGATTATTTGTATTTGATCTTTTGCCCTATTATTATTGGCTCCATTTTGAAGGAATTCAGGAGGGTGATAACATTGCCGGAGGAGATTCATGGGGGTTATATATGTTGGATATAATGTTCAATTGTCGATTATAATTCAATGTTGCCGTCAAGGTACGACCCAAAGAGTTACACTTTGGGCAACGAACATTTAGCGGTGTTTTAATCGTTAATCACCGGATCACGAAATTATAAGCGTAATAAAAGAAACGGGTAATTATTTAGAATAATTACGGGCAGCCGGATTAATATTATAATTAATTTGTTAATTATGATATATATATATATATATATATATTAGATAATTAAAGATAATTATAAGATAATGACAAAAGGATTTGTAATTGGATTACAATTCTTTATTTTTAGTTAAAAGATATATATGCATATCGGATATAACTTCTTTGAAGGAATGCTCCATATATATATGATATACGACACATGGATCAAGAATAAGAAAAAAAAGGATTTTGGGGTTTTGACCTTTTTTTTGCTGGTGGACGGCAAAACAAACACGGTGAAAACCGTTTGACTATATACTCCTCATTCGTGAATCACAGAAGGATAACCGGAAGATTCAAGATTCCGGTGGCGAGTACAACTCAACCTTTAGTTTCTTCGTTTACGCAAAAAGGTAAGTAAAGTTTTGAACTTTATTTTCTTTAGTTTAAAGGTTTCGTTTGAAATCGTTTCAAAAGAACAAATATAATTTCGTGGTCAACGATCATCTAGCGAGATCGTTCGTTGAACCAAGGTGTCTTTCTTGGATGTCACGATTCTTTAATTTTATACAACCTATTTTGATTGTAATGAGATCACTGGTGGAAACGGTTTAGAACCGAACCTCGTGTACATGTTTTCCGCTGCGTTCAGTTTGTTTGACAAATTGACTAAAATTATTTTTCAAAGGTTACACGAAATTTCCAACAGTGGTATCAGAGCCACCTTACAAATCAAAGTAGGTTAATGTGTTTATAGAACTATAAAATAGTTATAGAATTGCATGCTTAAAATCGAGTAGATTTGGCATAGGAACCTGTCACATACAATAGTTATAGGTAAGTTTGTATTAAGGCCAAAACTAACACTTGTCAAAGTCTTCTTTGAAATAATTTTTGGCCTTAACCTATTTCGTTTAACTTAATGATCGTACTATGCAAATCCGGGTTTAGATTTTTTTTTTACAAGCGTACTAAATTAGTTTTTTTTAGCTACGTGGTTAAATAAATTAAAAAGTTGGAAATATTGAAATAATGATTTTAATATCAAAGCGATATTTTTTAAAAAAAAAAAATCAGAACTCATTAAATTTTTCCTTATCGGAAATTTAAACAAACAAAAAAAAAAGGAAGTTTTTTTTTTTTTAGGATTGGATCCAAGATTAAGTGGGAGCACAAAAGGGTTTGTGCTACACTTAATGGGCTCGGTTCACGTTCTTGGGCTCGAACGAACCGAACATATTATGAACCCGGAATTGCATATTTATTTATTTATTATGCGTTTTGCCATGAGATGTTTGTTACGTACATAAAATTAATAATTAATACACGATCATTAAAACGACAATTTTAATAAAAGGTTTATTAAGTATTGGATAGGTAATTAAAATAAACAGTTTATTTTAAAATACAAAATCAAAACAGGTTTTTCAAAAAATTAAAAGTTAATTTGAAAACCATAATTAATAAAAGTTATTAATTAAAATAAATTTGCGACACGACCAATTTAGATTAAATAGGGTATTTAAAATTAATCGGTCGAGTGATTGAAAGGTGTTTCAAGTCGTCACAAATTAAAACGTAAAATTGATTTTTACAAAGGAATTGTATAGCCCATGTTCATGCCATAGGCCGTACAAGTATTTTAAAACGACCCGAACTGGTAATTTTAAAATATAACCCAAATTAAAATCGATATTCTACGCCACCCTAAATTAAGAACACCCGAACTGATCTATCCGAACCCCTGGTGCTAGTGTTTACCCTGCATTCGTCTTCTACGGTTGTGAAAGCGGGTGTAGTTGGGGTTAACGTACCAATGCTTGACAACACTCGTCATGCGACCCCAAACCGAGAATTGTGTAGTTGACACAATTGGTGATCGTCACCTACCCTTCAATCTATGCCAGTGAAGAGTGCTAAGTCCATTCACTGAGTTATGGGGAGATGGGATCTCATCCTAATTCCTAAAATTTTGTATATCTTAGGTCAAAATTGAATTAGGTTAATGCATGAAAATTACTAATAAAATTTTCTTCTAAATTCTACAGATGTCTACAAACAATTCTGATAACACCAAATTCTCGTTTAAGTCCATTCTTGAAAATGCTAAACTTGATAATTCTAACTTCATGGATTGGTACCGCAACCTGAAAATTGTTCTCAGGGCGGAGAAAAAGGCTTATGTCCTTGAAGGACCAATTCCCGAAGCACCTGCTGCTAATACGGGTCCAGCCCGCAGGACATGGGAAAAACATGTTGATGATTCCCAAGATGTGACATGTCTTATGCTTGCTATGATGATTCCAGAACTTCAGAAGAATCTGGAAAACTTAGGCGCATATGAGATGAGTGAGCAGCTGAAAAACATGTTTCAGCAGCAAGCTCGTCATGAGCGTTTTGAGGTGATGAGATCTCTCATTACATGTCGCATGCAGGAAGGTACTTCGGTCAGTGCTCATGTACTGAAAATGAAGTCTTTCGTTGATCAACTGGAGCGTCTGAACGCACCCCTTAGTAATGAGTTAGCTACGGATGTGATCCTTAACTCGCTACCCAATTCATATCATCAGTTCGTAATGAACTATAACATGAATGGGTGGGAAAGAACGATCCCAGAGTTGCATCAGATGCTTAAAACTGCTGAGACAAACATCCCAACTAAGGGCAATCCAGTGCTGGCGATCAGGGAAGGAAGAATTACCAAGAAGAAGCAATCCAAGGGAAAAGGCAAGGCGAGTAAGCAAGACAAGGGCAAAGGCAAAAAGGTTGCCACTCCGAAGGCAAAGCCTCATAAAGATGCCAAGTGTTTTCACTGTGATGAGATCGGGCATTGGAAGAGGAATTGTCCCAAGTACCTGGCTGAGTTGAAGCTTAAGAAGCTGCAGATTGGAGAATCCTCAGGTATACATGTTATTGATCTATTTTCCTTTTCGAGCAAATCTTGGGTGTTTGACACTGGATGTGGTTTTCACATTTGTAATGATTTGCAGGGACTAAAAAGGATTAGGAAGCTGAAGCAGGGTGACTTAGAGCTGCACGTTGGGAACGGGCAGAATGTTGCTGTGAAGGCAGTTGGAGAATTTATTCTTGAATTACCTTCTGGATTGTTTATTACTTTAGACAATGTTTTTTATGTTCCTAGTTTGACTAAGAATATTATTTCTGTTTCTGCTTTAAGAGAACAAGGTTTTAATTATGCTTTTGATATTGTTAATGGTAACATTTCTGCATTTTTAAATGGTGTGTTCTATTTTGAGGCTAAGCCTCACAATGGTGTCTATGAAATAGATACTTCTAACAATAGATCAAATAATATGGTATGCTCTCTTTCCTCTAAACGTGTTAAAACTAGTTTTAATCAAACATATCGTTGGCATTGTCGTCTTGGCCATATTAACATCAATCGCATGAGGAAGCTCCAGACTGCAGGGATTCTAGAATCCACGAGCCAGGAGACTTATGATTTATGCGAATGTTGTCTAAGTGGCAAGATGACTAAGGCCCCTTTTACCGGAACTAGTGAAAGGGCCAAAGACCTGTTAGGACTCATACATACTGATGTATGTGGTCCATTCAGGACTATGTCAAGGAACGGGGAAAGATACTTCGTTACATTTACTGATGATTATAGTAGATATGGATATGTTTATCTTATGAAGTTTAAACATGAAACCTTTGAAAAGTTCAAAGAATTCCAAAATGAAGTACAGAATCAACTAGGGAAAACGATTAAGGCACTTCGATCCGATCGAGGTGGTGAATACATTAATCAAGAGTTTGATGAACATCTCAAGAAGTGTGGGATTATATCCCAACTAACTCCACCCGGAACACCACAACTCAATGGTGTGTCTGAGAGGAGAAATCGAACCTTATTAGATATGGTTCGATCAATGATGTGTCGTACAAACTTACCACACTCCTTTTGGAGTTATGCTCTTGAAACTGCTACACGTCTTGTGAATATTGCTCCTACTAAAAAGGTAGAAAAGACACCATATGAGATGTGGCATGGTAAACCACCTAAAGTCTCTTACCTTCGCATATGGGGATGTAACGCTTATGTTACCAGTGAGTCTTCGGACAAACTTGATCCTCGCGGTGAAAAGGTTGTTTTCATTGGATATGCATATCCGGTTGGTTATTATTTCTATAATCCTGCTGAAAATAGAGTTTTCACTAAGCGTCGAGGAACATTCCTAGAGGATGAGCTTATGGCGCGAGGAATTGGAGATAATCTTGTGGATCTTGAGGAAATTCGAGAACCACAAATTAATCAACCAATAGTCGAATCTGCCTCTCAACAAAATATTGTTGAACCTGAACCTGAGAGGATTCAGGAATCTGATGTAACACTAGGCGTCCGCAGAAGTACGAGGGATAGTCATGAACCTAATCGGTATTCACCTGATAGGTACGTCTTGATAATAGATCAAGAAGAGCCCTCAACCTACAAAGCTGCGATTTCAGGTAACGAATCTGAAAAATGGCTCGAAGCCATGGGCGTCGAGATGCAATCCATGTATGACAACCAAGTCTGGGATTTGGTTGAACTTCCTCCCGAATGTCGGACTGTAGGAAGTAAATGGGTTTTCAAGTTGAAAACAGACATGGATGGAAACGTGCAAACCTATAAGGCTCGGTTGGTTGCTAAAGGATTTACTCAGACTCAAGGAATTGATTATGAGGAAACCTTCCCGCCAGTAGCCATGCTTAAGTCTATTAGGATTCTACTTGCCATAGCCGCGTATTATGACTATGAGATATGGCAAATGGATGTCAAAACCGCGTTCCTAAATGGACACCTTACAGAAGATGTCTATATGGAGCAGCCTGAAGGTTTTGTAGATCCTAAGAATCCTAAGAAAGTTTGCAAGTTGAATAAATCCATTTATGGATTGAAACAAGCATCTCGAACCTGGAATCTTCGTTTTGATCAGAAAATCAAACAATTTGGTTTTATCAAAAATGAAGATGAGCCGTGTGTTTACAAGAAGGCAAGTGGGAGTTCTATTACTTTTCTAATCCTGTATGTAGATGACATACTTCTCATTGGAAACAATATTCCGATGCTGCAGGACGTTAAATCCTGGCTTGGTAAATGTTTCTCAATGAAGGATCTTGGAGAAGCTGCTTATATTCTAGGAATAAGGATTTATAGAGATAGATCTAAGCGGCTACTTGGACTTAGTCAAAGTACATATATTGATAAGGTCATTCGACGTTTTTCAATGCAAGATTCCAAGAAGGGTCTCTTGCCAATGGCAAGTGGAACCGTACTAAATAGTCATCAGTGTCCCAAATTGGACAAAGATAAAGAGGATATGAAAAAGGTTCCATATGCCTCTGCTATCGGTTCCATCATGTATGCCATGTTATGTACTAGACCGGACGTATCGTTTGCTCTGAGCTTGACTAGCAGATATCAACAGAATCCTGGTAAAAGTCACTGGATTGCTGTGAAAAATATCCTAAAGTACTTAAAAAGAACTAAGGATATGTTTCTGATATTTGGCGGTTTGGAAGAAGAGCTGAAAGTAAAATGTTACACTGACGCAAGCTTCCAAACGGATCGTGACGATTCACGATCTCAGACAGGCTATGTTTTTACTTTAAATGGTGGTGCTATAACTTGGAAGAGTTCTAAGCAAAGCGTGGTGGCCCAGTCGACCACTGAATCGGAATATATAGCGGCTTCAGAAGCTGCTAAGGAGGCTGTTTGGATGAAAAAGTTCATTGCTGATCTCGAAGTTATACCAAGCATACAGAAGCCTATCGAGATATTTTGCGACAATACAGGTGCAATTGCTCAGGCAAAGGAACCAAGGTCGCATCACAGCACGAAGCATATTCTCAGAAAATTCCACTACATACGGGAAGTTTTGGAAAGAGGAGACATCGTAGTAGAGAAAATTGATACTGATCAGAATCTAGCGGACCCGTTTACTAAGCCTATACCTCAAGTGAAACACGAGAAGCATGCAGATAGTATAGGTCTTAGATATGCTAGACAGTGGGTCTGATTTTGTAATTTAGTAATTTGGTGCATTTTGAACTGTAAACAATATTTTATGTTTATTTGAATTTAATGGTTGAATGTCTTTTAAACTATTATATTTGTGTTCAAATATTAGTACGTTAGGTATCTATGAATATTGTATTCTAAAATGTCCGTAGTCTATCAGATTCGTGAGAACCAATCTGGTAAAAGACTATTGTGAATTAGATGGTTGATCCATATAATGGATACTCAAAGTGTTGAGAACCATATTCACTGATATGATTAGTTGAATCATATTGGGCGTAACTCGTTTCAAAATGATCTTCATGGATCTTAGTCATAAGACATTTTGAATAGGTACAATCATTGTATCCTTAGACCTGCGGTACATACTAGAACTAACTTAAATGAATGGTTGCTCTTTGATTCTATCTAACGCTGTACGTAACTGGCAGTAATAAGGATAGTTTTGGGAATGATCTGAAGTTTAGTGGGAGTTGTTTGTAGCCAAAGGGATCTGTACTTCTATACTTAGAAGAGGAACACTCTGGCGCCTTTCGTTGATTTGAACTGGTGTTAAATGCGTGGCCACGCTCGAACTAGTAGTAGTTTGATAAACCACTTTAAATCAGGAACGAAATTAGAAATGGTTGAATAATATATGAGAATGAATTGGATCCATGTCTCATGTTCAACAAGTGTTCAATACAGAGGGATAAATGAGTCGATAACCCGGGCTATAGTATTTGCATAACCAAAGGTTTGATTAGTGCAAAGAATTAGTTGACATAAGTATGTCATACCTTGCCGGGGGCAATATGATGCAGCTAGGCACCCACTATTGTCTACATTGAAACATAATCGGCCAATCGACCAAGTGGGAGATTGTTGGATATAATGTTCAATTGTCGATTATAATTCAATGTTGCCGTCAAGGTACGACCCAAAGAGTTACACTTTGGGCAACGAACATTTAGCGGTGTTTTAATCGTTAATCACCGGATCACGAAATTATAAGCGTAATAAAAGAAACGGGTAATTATTTAGAATAATTACGGACAGCCGGATTAATATTATAATTAATTTGTTAATTATGATATATATATATATATATATATATATATATATATATATATAGGACAAAGATCCGTTAGGAACCACCCTTTATTGCGAGAACCGCGAGAACCAGTGTGAACACAAACAGTAATAGCTAAAAAAATCTAAAAAACACCCAAAAAATTTTTTTTTTATTTTTTTACTATTTTTTATATAAAAATCTCTACTTTTAGTATCCAAAAAAAAAAAAAATTTTTTTTTTTAAATTTTTTTTTTTAAAAAAAAATTTTTTTTTTTTGCTACAAAAAGTAGCGATTTGAACATAAAAAATAGTAAAAAATAAAAAAAAAGTTTTAGATTTTTTTTTGATTTTTTTTGATTTTTTTAGATTTTTTAGGTTTTTTGAGGGTTTAGTTTTTAGCATTTTAGCTTGGGGGGGGGGGGGTTTAGGTTTTTGGGGGTGGGGGAGGGGGGTTTAGGTTTTTTTTGGGGGGGGGGGTGGGGTGGGGGGGGGGTTAGGTTTTTTTTAGGTTTTTTGAGGGTTTTAGTTTTTAGCATTTAGCTTGGGGGGGGGGGGGGTTAGGTTTTTTTTGGGGGGGGGGGGGGGGTTAGGTTTTTTCTTGGGGGGGGGGTGGGGGGTTTAGGTTTTTGGGGGTGGGGGTTAGGTTTTTTTTTAGGTTTTTTGAGGGTTTTAGTTTTTAGCATTTAGCTTGGGGGGGTTAGGTTTTTTTTGGGGGGGGGGGTTAGGTTTTTTTTTGGGGGGGGGGTGGGGGGTTTAGGTTTTTGGGGGGTGGGGGGTGGGGGTTAGGTTTTTTTAGGGTTTTTTTTGGTTTTTTTAGCTATTTTAGCTTGTGTTCACATTGGTTCTCGCGGTTCTCGCAATAAAGGTGGTTCTCGCATGAACCTTACCCTATATATATATATATATATATATATATTAGATAATTAAAGATAATTATAAGATAATGACAAAAGGATTTGTAATTGGATTACAATTCTTTATTTTTAGTTAAAAGATATATATGCATATCGGATATAACTTCTTTGAAGGAATGCTCCATATATATATGATATACGACACATGGATCAAGAATAAGAAAAAAAAGGATTTTGGGGTTTTGACCTTTTTTTTGCTGGTGGACGGCAAAACAAACACGGTGAAAACCGTTTGACTATATACTCCTCATTCGTGAATCACAGAAGGATAACCGGAAGATTCAAGATTCCGGTGGCGAGTACAACTCAACCTTTAGTTTCTTCGTTTACGCAAAAAGGTAAGTAAAGTTTTGAACTTTATTTTCTTTAGTTTAAAGGTTTCGTTTGAAATCGTTTCAAAAGAACAAATATAATTTCGTGGTCAACGATCATCTAGCGAGATCGTTCGTTGAACCAAGGTGTCTTTCTTGGATGTCACGATTCTTTAATTTTATACAACCTATTTTGATTGTAATGAGATCACTGGTGGAAACGGTTTAGAACCGAACCTCGTGTACATGTTTTCCGCTGCGTTCAGTTTGTTTGACAAATTGACTAAAATTATTTTTCAAAGGTTACACGAAATTTCCAACAATATATTGTGTGAAACGGTGGCCAACGATGGTGGAAACTGTGATCTGAGGAGACGGGTCTATATGGTTTCTTCTCTTTTTCCGAATGGTGATGTTTTATTGCTTGCATAACGGTTCATGTAAATTCCCGACGGTGTTTTCCTTTTTTTATTGGTTCTATAACGGAGTGAACACCACTGTAACGTCTGACTGTGTTTTCTTGTTTTTATTGGTTCCGTAACGGTGTGAACACTATTGTAATGTTCCACCACCAATGTAACTAAAGTCTCGACCGTTAAATATTATACCGACAACGAAGCATCATGTCGGTCGGTAATTGTACATGTCTTTCTTTGTTGTTAACCGACATGAGGTGGTAATGCAGCGTTTCGTTGCTCGTTTGTATAATATAGATTAATATAATGAATAGTTATGTTATCATTTTTTTTTTATCTTTATTATCAATAAAAAAATTGATTCTAGGAATTAGTAATAAATAATTATATATGTAAATTACCATAATACCCCTACTGTTAACTAAATGTTTTGACCGAGTTAGAGTCGGAGAGCAAAATGACAACACAATCGAACCATCAGGGAGGAAAATAACACTTTTTAAACTATTGAGGTAAAAGCGTTAAAATGGACAAACCGTAGGGAGAAAAACGAAGTTAACTCAACTTTAAAATAGTTGTATATCTTCAAAATGTTGGCTGTGATGCTCATTTATGATATCCTCATCGGTTATAAATTTATAATATTTAAATATGACATAAAGCTAATAGGGTGGGGTTCATTAGTGAACAGTGATGATTTTGTGAACCAAAATGAACAAATCTCAACCATTGATTACTTTCTGATCTTATTAATTTAAAAATAAAGAAAAAGGGCATAATTGTAATCTATTAAATTATTTCTTTCAAATTAAATAATTTATTATTTTCTCTCTCCAATTTTCTCTCTAATTAAATCATCAATTAGTTATTTTCATAAGAAGCCTTAATATACGTAGATTCGTAAAATACATATATGTATATATACATAATCATAACAAACAGTTATAAAAACATATTACATAATCATAACAAACAGTTATATACACATATGTATTGTAACAAACATAGTTCATAATTGGTATGTACATTTATATATATTCATATAACATTACAAAAAAAACAACTAAAATTAATCAATGTACATATGCATATATTCGTGTTCCTGTACACATATGTATACAGCAAGCTCTATAAAAAAAACAACTAAAATCAAGCAATGTACACATATGTATATGTTCCTGTACACATATAACGAGCTCTAAAAACAACTAAAATCAAGCAATGTACATATATGTATATGTTCCTGTACACATATGTATATAACGATCTCAAATCATATAGGTACACGAATATCATCTTCTCCGATTGTAACCACCACCTTCCTCTTTGCCCGCTTGACCAACATGGTCGTTGCGATTATAGCACCAACCGCGACCACATGTGCCGGTGTACAACACCGATTGCAATGCCTTCAACTATTAACAAGACCAATATTTCAATAATCAAATAACATAAATTTAAAAAGTTAAAATGACCAATCTTAATCTGCAAATAATACATCAAATACTAATTTTACTACCTCTGAAGAACAAAGTTTGTCGAAAACTACAAATGAATCAAAATAAAATCTTACACATCTAAATCAAAGTAAAACAAATATCCTGTTGAAACTGGATTCAATTAAAAATCAAACCAAATAAAGATAATTTACAAAATTGAACCTGAATCGACCAACATCATTGACCTCATCTTAACCCACCTGAATCGACTTCTTCATACTCCATCGTTTTTCTAGACACCTGAACCTGAACCGACCACCATTCGTCGACCTCATTTAAACCCACCTGCCATCGGATATTGACAACACAAACAACCCATTTGTTCTGATTTAACACCCTCTAGTAATTTTGGGCCGACAATAACAAATGATATGCGACTAGTGTGCCATTTGAGTACCAGATCCTTCCGGTAATAATGAAGTTACAAAACTCGATAGAGCGAGTGGTGGTATTAGGATTAAAAAAATTGAAAATCAATTTCTTTCCATCGCCATGGTTGAAGGTGATTCTGGCCACGTTTAAAAAAGTTTCTTGATGATCTATAGATGCTCAAAATATTGATTGAAATGTGTTTATGAGAAAAAGATGGACGTGATTTTCTCTGGAGATAACAAATGAGAGATATGATGTATGATAGAGAAAGAGAAATTTAAGGGCTTTCAATTACAAATGATAACTACCGAAATTAGTTTATTGGTAAATTACCAAACAACCCTTTATAGAATAATAAAAACAGAAAACTGTAATATATAAATGAGTGGCTACAAATGGTTCTTTTGGTTCACAATTAAGAGGAGGTTCACATCTGAACCTAACCCAAAGCTAATAACCTTTAAAACATCAGGCATGGGTGTATTAAATACTGCAAGCAGCATGTGAAATATCATCTCGTGAAGACAGAAGAGAGTCTAAAGACCAAGACATCAGCGTTTATTTTCTAAAAGAGGTATGCGTTTTCAGTAATTTTTAACACTTTGATAGATATCTCTTGTCTACATGATGAAATAAAACATAAAACCATCTTTTTTTACAGTTTGGTTTTACATTCTGCATTACATGGCCAACTAAAGGGAATGGAAGATGCACTCATGGCTTTAGAGGTATGTTTTTTGGGCGTCACAACATAATTATGTAGATCACTTTGCTTCTATTGTTTGTCTTACATCTAAAACCTTTACAATTTATAAAGATGTACATGACATTATGATTAGCAAGATATACAAACTGTAAGTTCCTCTATAAAGACTTCCCGATGACATGGCATATTCAGTTTTTTATTTACATAGTTTTGTACATGCTGATATTGAAAAGCAATTTGGCCTAAAAAATTAAAGTGAACCTTTTTTTTACAATTTATTCTCAACTACCATCTTTTGACGACATGACGGGCCAAATAACACTTGGAAAGAATTAAAAGGTTCTTGGATATTGCTTGTCGTTTCTTTGAGTATGATGACTCGTTTTTTACTAATAAGTTAAACGAGTTGATATTAAAGAAATATTCATTTTGTTTAAAATACGAAGAAAAACAGTTCTCATTATTATATAAAAAATACCCATCCATCGAATGGGTATAAAACTAGTTGCGGTCTTATGTGAAATCCATTTGGCCGTGAACAAAACCGATAACTAACAAAAATTCCTTTTTCCATGTTTCTGCAGCCCAAAAACCACCTCGACCCATACCAACCCTTGGCCCAACTTGTCCATAACCTATTCGTTATTATATTCAGCCCAACATTAAAGAAATATTTGTTAGCTAAAAGTAGAGATGCACAAACCGGTTAATTTTAATAACCGGTTATACCGGTTGAATTGACTTTTTGACTTTTACCGGTTATTACTTTAACCGGCTATTTTTTTAACCGGTCCGGTTAATTACTTTAACCGGTTTGTTAATTAACCGGTTATTTTCGGTTATTTAACCGGTTATTTTACCCTTTTTTGAATTTTTCGGTTTTTATATTGGTTAACTGGTCTATCGGTTAAAAATCACCGGTTAATAACCGGTTCCTATACTAAATACTTATAACCGATTACGAACCTACGGTTAAAAATAACCACTAACCGGTTATTCCTAAATCGGTTATTAACCGGTTACGGTTAATTAACCGGTTATTTTGTGCACGTCTAGCTACAAGTAAGAATAAAGATATATTTATTAGCTACAAGTAAGAATATATGATATTTTTCGATTTGAATGATTTATCTATATTTATATTATTATATAAAAGATTGAAGGAGGATAACAATGTAATTTCAATTGATTTAAAATATATATATATATATATATATATATATATATATATATATAGGAACAATGTTTTTGTATTTAGTACAAGTATTAATGCATAAACAACTTGCCATTTACAATTTTATCCCTTTGGTGTTTTTGAGAAAGCATGAAAAACTTGATGTATTTTACAATAGTAACTCTAAAAGTTAAAATTTATTATAGAAGTCATTAATGTTTCTAAAAAGTTATATAATTGTTACAATATTTAGTATAAAAAGGTGTTAAAATTGTTGTTTCACCATAAATAATTTAAAAAATGATAACCATACAAAAATGCATTAGTTGAACAAAGAAGCCGGTCATGCGTTAGTTGTAAAATTGTTTTAAGACAACCGGCTGCAGCGTAACAAAACACGATATCCCATAGCGCGGGTATACTTGCTAGTGAAGCCAACCCAAAATCAAACCTTAAAAGAGAAAGATTGATGGTGAATAGAGAGGCATGATCGAAAACGGTGGTGAGATATGTAGACTATATTGAAGGGAGCATACTGATAGGTGAAATGGAAACATGGTGGTGAGAAGATTGTGAAAGACTTAATGATTACATATAAGAACTAATTTCATCCCTAATTAATAAAAAATAAAAACTTTGTTACAACCATACAGTCATGGTTAGAAAACTTATCAAACAAGGATGATCACGTGTAACTTTTGAAGATCCTTACGTATTGTGATTGGATAAACATGTAGAACGTGAATTTAACCTATCACAACTTTTTTCGAACAAAGTGAATATCAATCTCAGTATGTTTTATACGTTCATATCGTATGAGGTTATTTGAAAGATAAATGACAGATTGACAATGACGTTAATAGATATTAGAGGCACGAAGTAAAGGGAAATTCTGTAGACGCAAAGTCCAAACCCAACATGTCTCTTGAATGGCATTAGCTACCCCCCAACATGTCTCTTGAATGACATTAGCTACCCCGAGATAGAGAACGTTAGTACAAGTGTGAGAAATATGGTATTAGACGGTAGGTGGATGGTACATACAGTTGCAACTTGCAAGCATGATCTAAGCCTAAGGTGTCCTGGTTGTAGCGGAGACCACACATAAAGCCTGGCTCTCGAGGAACATGCATATATAAACAAAATTGTTGAAATGGTTGATAAGTGCATTGTTTAGTGGAAGTTAAGTATTGTGGCACACCAAAAACATTCCGATACAAAGACAGGTCCTTAACCGGAGGTCATGGACTGACCTTAAAGTTGGTGTCATCAAGAGTAGTGCTTGCACGACTTGCATTCACACAAGCAGGCCATGCTCGATGTATAAAATCTCACAATAACTTCAAAGTTTACTGTGTTTGGAGATAAATTTTTGTTTTTGGAACTATGCAGGTATTATCACAATATTACATCAAATACCCTGGCATATTGGAGGCTATGGCAACGCATAACGCTAATACTCCGTTTTGTTCTAGCACATGTGCTACTTTTGGAGAGCCTGAAAAGATGCCAATAACGGTAGAAACGCCTCAGGTTCCATGGGCATACATGTAATTTCACCGTTTTTAGGCGCAACCTATGTATCTTGCTTGATACCTAGTTTCTATGTTGTGTTTTTAGCACCTTATTCATCCCAATGGGATGGCAGAAAAAATGTGAAGATATCATTCAGGATTTCCATAAAAACTAAAACATGGCCGTCATGATTTAACAATACTCATCCCTGTCATTAACAAGTTTGACTTTTGACTGCTTGTTTGATTCCAGATACTTTAATGTGATTGGCTCTCAGATCCAGATATAAGATTAAGTGAATCACCGAGGCCCGAATTACACGAATATGGAAGAATATCGGGTGTGTGCTTTGAATCTTTGATGCAGCCCTTGGAATTACTAAGGGGCTCAAGGTAATATTTTGGATTTTGGTAATTCTGTCTTTGAAAATAGATATTATACAGAGTATTTAACCAAGCATAATCTGATATCGACACAAAAATTTCATTACCCCAGGTTGTACGCCTAAGTAAAAAACATATTATTTTCATAATTTCTGTTGTGTAAAAGCTTCAAAAGCTGCCGTAAAAACTTTAATGGTATATGTATGTCTGAAAATATGTTTTGATATTTTGTACCAACGGGCTTAATACGGAAAGTGTTGTCCCATGTTTGATTCGCCTCTGGTTTCAATCTAGGTGGCTTGTTAAAAAGAAAAATGGTAATGGTAATCACTCATTTC
This sequence comes from Helianthus annuus, assembly GCF_002127325.2. Classification (NCBI taxonomy): domain Eukaryota; kingdom Viridiplantae; phylum Streptophyta; class Magnoliopsida; order Asterales; family Asteraceae; genus Helianthus; species Helianthus annuus. The sequence continues at coordinate 173,374,868 of NC_035448.2, read as the reverse complement.
TCAATCCAAACACAAAAGGCAACAATGGGAAATCCAAACAAAGGCACAACAAATACCATAACATAACACAAAACACGACTAAGAGAGCACAAAAATTACACGAAAAACATGCAACGAAGGCGGATTTGGTGTAAATACAGTTGGAGTATAGATCAAGTAGAGTAGGATAGGTATATGGGTGTGGCCATGTGGGTTGGGGTATAAAATACATCAGAATGATAGTCACTTACACCTGAACACTCGAGACCAAATATTATGATTTTCATGTAGTAGTAGTAGTAACCAGTTTTAAGGCCCTCCTTGCTACTGAGAGTGATCATCAAAATGTACCACATGTATGGAAATATTGTTGAAAGGGATGATCACAACTTAAAGAATCAAAATCAGGTACAACTAACCAGTTTAGGGGCTTAAGGGTTGGCGAATTAGAGCAAGTTAAAAGAAAATAGACGATGGATGATCGGAGAATAAACACACCACTGCACTGAACTTGCAGCCTCAAACTTATGGATAATACTCAAACTAACGCGAGGCACGGTTTTATTGTAGTGAGAATAAGAAAGGCGTAAATAACACAAGGCACAGTTTTATCGTAGTGAGAATAAGGAAGGCCTAAATATGGTCCAATTGTTACAAGTTGCATATGTTGTGGTCAGCAACTGGAATGTCAATTTATAGGGACTAAGTCAAAGGCTGAAAAGTCAGCAACTGAAGAGCAGTTTATTTATTGAATCAAAAACATATCAACACAATCACAGTCTAATTCTCAATCATATCAGGTTCAAGAATGATATAAAAGCACTATACCTGTAGTTACCTTTCAAAAAATAAAGCACTATACCTGTAATATTCACAATCACTCACCTTCATGCTTCCTCATCTCAATCCATCTCCTCAATCTCAGTTGAACGCCCCGCAATTGCATTCTGAACCTTAAGTTCCTCATCTGAATCCATCATCTCAAGTGAAGGCCCTAGAGAAGCATCGGAGAAAATGAGTACAAACAAAACAAAACAAAACAAAACTAATCTAACTCTATGTTATTTAAATCGGCGTAAGGAAAATTCGGTCTGAAGTTTACCTCCCCTATCTGCACCCATCAACACATCTCCAGTATGATGCTTACCAACTGAATCCATCATTGGAGCCTCCAGAGAAGGCAGAAAATATAGAAGCAGTTGAACAAAATCGAAGAAAATGAATACAACAAAATGAAACTAGCTAACCGGTTGAATGCCTCGGAATCGATAGACTCGGTGATGAAGAACTACGGCGGAGCTTATGACCTGCATCCGGTTATCCATCACGAATAATACATATGAACAAGAATAAGAACCAAACGATTTAATATTCTATCTAACCAATACGAGGAACCGCTAGAAACGACTCAGCTGGACGACGATATCCTCCAACAAACTGCACCACTCCTTCACCTATGCATCCGGCAACCGTTATCAATAGTAATACATATAATAATAGTAGTAATAATAACAACAAAACAATATATTCTACCAGTGAGAGGAACCGACTCAGTTGCACGACCTAACTCAGATCCAGCAGATTGCACTCTCCCTTGACCTTCATAATCCGGCAACCGATTATGATATACAATTATTATTAGAAGAATAACAAAAAAACAATATATTCTACCAGTGAGAGGAACCGACTCAGTTGCACGACCTAACTCAGATCCAGCAGATTGCACTATGCCTTGACCTTCATAATCCGGCAACCGATTATGATATACAATTATTATGAGAAGAATAACAACAAAACAATATATTCTACCAGTGAGAGGAACCGACTCAGTTGCACGACCTAACTCAGATCCAGCAGATTGCCCTATCCCTTGACCTTCATAATCCGGCACCGATTATAATATACAATTATTATGAGAAGAATAACAACAAAACTACAACTAACACACACTGATTCAGTTCCTTCACCCGACATCAACAATAACACATAACAACGAGAATCACATATGATTCCGGAAACCGATTATAATACATAATTATTATGAGAAGAATAACAACAGAAGAACTAAGACTAACACACACCGATTCAGTTCCTTCACCTCTATAGATCCGACAACTGATGATCATCGACAATAACACGTAATAACGACAATCACATATCATTCCGGCAACCGATTATAATACATAATTATTATGAGAAAAATAACAACAGAACAGAAGAACTACGACTAACACACACCGATTCAGTTCCTTCACCTCTATAGATCCGACAACTGATTATCATCAACATTAACACGCAATAACAACAAAACAAAACTATTGACAGACTAACACAGATTCATGTGTAAACTTAGCACCGATTGCAACATTACACCTTCATGTTTCACCTTTATGAATTGATTATCGATAATAATAATAATAATACGTCGTATAATAATAAGAAGAAAACGATTGACGACGATGACGTAACACAACCGATTCAGTTATTCTAAGTTGAAATAGCACTTATTCACTTGTTCGATGTTGATTCAATGCTCAGATCTGATTGTACACTTACAAAATTAAAGAAAACTTACCTCCTCGACTCTCACCTAGCCATGCCGTACCGTTCTCCAGCATTTCTAGATTCAAAACACCGAGATTACTGAGATGTACGATATGTATCACAAAACATAAGAAGAAGAAGAGTGTCTAACCTCTAATAAAGGAGAATGAGTGTGTACGTTCCACGTATGTGGAAGGTTTTCGCGCCTTTTCTGTGGTTGAACTTTTTCCCGCCATTTTCAAACAGGACATACAATTTCCCATGATATGTATGGGGATATGTTGTTATGAGATGATGGGACTGTTGGTAAAAAAGTAAGTCGGTTTCCTTTTATATTATACCTTAAATACCATACATGTTTTTAAGTGTCTTTTTTGTATGTGTGTTTAGGAGTGTGTTGAGTTGGGTTTTTTTTTCTTTTTTTTCTTTTTTTTTTGTAAGTTGTAATGATGAAAGTTTTTATCTATAATTATATTATATAGATATGCTACACATTATCAAATAAACATTTTTAACATAGTCCTTGTCCTTATTGTAGACAATCCCCATAATGGTAAATGGTTATAATTCTCGTTCCTGAACTTGCATGCTACATATGGAATGTGAAAATCATAATAAAGTTGTCTGATCACTGTAGTGATATGAACCAACTTAACTATTAATGTTGATATAGCAAAGGGGTGTTTAGGTATAAACAAAGCACAAAATGTGGCCATTAATTTACAAAAAAAAAAAAAAAAAAACAATAGTGCTAATATGTGAACATCAAGGCATTCAGCAACAATAGCTTGAACAGGGAAAAAACTAAAATAAAACTGGAAACAAAGTCGTTACACCTAAATTAACTACTTAATCCTTCAAATTTTCATCAATTAACAATATCATATATACAAAACAGCACAAATCAAGTAACATAGAAAAGCAAAAAAACTCATATACCTTCAGCAGACATATTCTCCGAAAACTCTTTCTCCAAAAATCGATCGAACATCCTCGCAATACTACCGTCGCCGGACTCTGGCGCCGTAATTTTTTTCTCCAGTTTCCTCATCAGATCTGGCGGAAACCACGATCCTTACGCAACACGAAACAATGATTAACACGGATAGAAGAAAACGATCATCCTGTTTGACGCAAATTCCCGCCATTGAAGATGATTATATGTTGATATTTCTAGCACAAAGTACCGGTTTGCATCCTTACTTGTCATGGCCATCTACAATATATGAGACAAAACGTAGTAGTCATTAGTAATATCATCATGTAAATTGTACATTATTAAAGTAATAGTCAATCCCAATTCCCATGTTAGATCCCCGTCATGAAGATGTACACTTCATCATTATTGTCGTCCCAAATCTCCGGGCCTGTTGTCTCAAAATGCACCTATTGTCGTCATCATATAATGTCAACTACTCAACTCGCACTAAAAGGCATTTTTTTTAATATAAACCCGTTTTGACCGGTTACTAATAGTATAATGTTATTTTGTAAAAATTCATAATTACAAATGATATAAGTTACCTTAATAGTCAGCAGCCTGAGAAAACACAGTTTTTCAAAAAGATGATTAACCAGCAAATGCTTATTATCTCCTTAAAAGCATGTTATGAAATGATCAATGGTATATTATGCATTGTTATTACCATGCTGAACCGTTTTGACCCGTTGTATAATTGGGTTGCCCATAGTTATATAAAGGGTATTTAGGGTACGTGTAGCTCGTGTCCTCGTCCTGGTGTGTACGTTGCATTAAACGGATTACGTTTAAGCATCAGTTATCGAGTTGCTTTCAAAGAAAAAGTTTTTGAAAGCCCGAAAATTTGCACAAGGGTTACAATCTTCCTAGATTGACGTGTAACACTTAATAGCATTGGTTATTAAACTGCGGGGAGTGGGGCAGCTTGGGTTGAGAGCTTTGCTCGACACGTGGCGATAGTGGGGTCCACCGGACCACCCAAAAAAAAAAGGGGTGTGGAAGCGGCGTTGGGCAACCATGTTGGAACCCACTTAAATTCTGGATTCCCGTCGTGCCTCCACTCGATCTTCGCGATATCCATTCGATCGTCGTGGCTTAGGTCCCCGCAGGGACACGACCGAAACAAATTTTAAACCGATCCAGCTTCGGTTTTAGTTCGCGCCACTTGTTTTGGCACGCGTTTAGATTGTGGTGATTATTACCAACGTGTTGTTGGTATTGTTGGAACGCTTTTCCCCAGTACGCGGTTTGACCACGTTGCAACGTATGTTGTGCGTCGACGATCGAAGTGACAAGCGCGATTTCCTCCTCCTCCGTCCAGTTCACCATTTTCGGTTTTGTTATTTGGTTAGAAAAAATTGAGAGTTTTGTGTGAGAGTGGGTTGAAACACTTTGTAAAAAAAATTGAAGGGGGGGGGTATTTATAGGTAAAAATTTGTAAGGTTTATTGAAAAAAAAATTGATTTTTACCAATGTCATGCTAAACGGCTATAGCTAACGGTCAAAAATGATCACCCATCCTGGCTAGCCAGCTCACCCCGCCCTCCGCCCCACGCCAGACTCTATAGCGACGCTGGCTGGGCAATGTCAAACCCAACACTGGCATGAAGTGGCTTAGCCAGCGTTGGCTGGCTTCCCTCGCCCAACCAACGACACCACTCCCCGCAGTCTTAGGAGGAAAATCTATAAGCATGATTGTTTGGCTCGAAATATGGAGGAGGAACTTTTTGCATGGCTTGGGATTAATGATTATATATGCATGGCTCGAGATTTGGAATAAAGCAACGATATTGATTATTCAACCAAGACTTATGGTTTCTCCAGTTTCTTAGACCATGTGTAGTGGTAGAACCTTATAATGCCCCCACCATGGGGCATTATACGACACGTGGCGTCCTAATCAGCAAGGGGCATTATAGCAAAAGTGGTGTAGTGGGTATAATGCCCCATAATGCCCATTCAATCATAAAAAAAAAAAAAAAAAAAAAAAAAAAAAAAAATCAAAAGTGGCTACACAATCACATGCAAAAGTTAGAGTGTGTCAGCCCACTTGTTCCCTTTCCATTGGTCCATCAAAGTTCTCATATCCATCCAATTTGTAGTGTGGGCGTTTTGAAGAAAACGCCGAAACCCTTTTTTTTCAAAATTTTTGCAATAAAACGCCCCATGTAGTGGTAGTGGGGGCGTTTTAGGGCGTTATTTTTCAATTTTTTTTAAAAATCACGCCCCACTACACATGGTCTTAGGATTATTAGATTTGGAATAAAGCGACGATATTGATTATTCAAATAATGATCTTTCAAAAAGCAAACGATTTAATCCATGACCTTGTATATGATATTTTTCTTTTCTTCACGCTTAGGTGGTCCTAATTGTAGCTGTAATATTCGTTCTCATGGTTGTCTTTCAGGGTTTATTGGGTTTCATTTATTTGTTTGGGGTAGTGACGTAGGCTGTCTTTTACCAAGTTTTTTTCCTTATTGTTGCATGTTTTTTTGTTTTCGCCTGGTGTTGTTTCCAGTAGTGGAGTTTGAACAAAAACTCGGTGGAGGTGGGACTTTAAAACTCTATCTCGGTGGAGGTCGAACTCTTAAAAATCCAATATTTTACACTAAAAAAACAATTTTTCAGAAATTTATTGTAAAAACAAAAGCATAGACCCGTTAATGTTAGTTGAATACACATATAACTAGTCCTACTTATCTTCAAATAATAATCCACCCTACGATGCACAAATTTCATCATTTATTTCAGTAAATGCTTCTTCTTTCTACACCCGAAAGAAGAGACATAAGTCCAAGCATAACGTTAACTTCGATTTTGACCAAGTGATAAGTAGGGTTCTTTACGAGCCGAAACGAGCCAAGCGGCAAGCTCGGGCTTGGCTCGATTATAAACCGAGCTAGCTCGGCTTGGCTTGGATTTGAAACCGAGTTGGAAATCTAAGCTCAGGCTCGGCTTGATTTTAAACCGAGCTAGCTTGACTCAGCTTGGTTTAGCTCAATTTTGAAAAGAAAAATTGATACATGGCTCTTAAAATTAGTAGTCTAAAAAAACATATTCAAAATAAGCTCAACCTAATAAATCACAAACTAAAATCAAGATCACTAACACAAAATAAGTTCTAAATTTCAACGAAATACAACATATAGCATTCAAATATGTTATATATATCAAAATTCACTCCTAAATACATGTAAATAAATAATCATTTTTTATGATATATTATAATTTATATAGAAATAATATATATTAAAAGTAAAATATCCGGACCAATCTAACAAACGAGCCAAACCAAGTGAAGCTAAACTCACTTTCTAACCGAACCAAGCTACTTTCTTTCTTTGTGGATTTGGGCCCAAACTCAAATCAAACTTGGACTCCCACATACACATACAGGGATACTAAAAGGTCAAACAATAAATTAAATGATAATCATGAGAACATTCTGGAGCACCCTTAGACAACTACAAATCACTGTGTCCTATGCGGGGACACACTTAACTTAGAGCCAATTGATCAATATCCATGTCTAACTTTGACATTGAGGGTTTAGCACGAGGCTTGTTCTTGAGATCCTCTAGTGCTTTTTTTTTCTTTCAAAAACCGCGTATTTTCTATTTGAATGACTAAAATCTCACCACACCTATCGATTGCAGAATTTAATATACAACCACTTGATTAAAGAATACACCGCTACGAGGCTACTTTCGGACCAATTTATACATGTTTGTTTTTGGAATACCTTCAGTTCTGATTTATTATATCCAATTAAACAAAACCTTTGTGTTTTCCAATAAATTTTATTATAATTTTTTTTGGAAAGCCAAGTCATTTTATTCCAACACACCAATTTGTACAGAAAAAAACTTAGCTAGTAGCTAAGACTAATGGGTATGGGGATCAGCACAGGGCCGTCCGCCCCCCCCCCCCTTTAGGCTAGTCACACACCGCCCCCTAGGGCTCGGCACGGCACTTCCGTCACAATTGTGACGATGGAGACGGGGCTAAAGTGGCGGGCCCCCCATCTGTCTCTCTCTCCTCCTTTATATATATATATTAATATATTATTAATGGTGGGGTAGTCTTGGCTAGTCCCCACACCCTTGGGTAGTCCCCAAAGAGACTATCCTCCTCCCGTGATTACGTGGCGCCTACGTGGCGGATATTCTCCAAAAAGACAAAGAGACTATCCTCCCCATACCCACCGGTGTAAGTGACAAACATCACCCGGCAGTACAGGAAACAAAAAGGAGCCAGACTCCTACACCAAATTAAGACCTACTAGACTTCGAAACGACTCCGCTGTTCCCACGTAAAATTCCTCAGTTTTGCACGGTTTCTGGTTCAAATGTAACTCATGGATTGGACTTCATTGAAGATTTCATCCACCTTTGCCCTTACTCCTGAAAAACCTTGTTATTTCTAGCTTTCCATACAACCCAACAGCCAACTAAAATCACCGCTTGCAGCAACTGTTTCTTGTTCCCGAAAAGCCCACAGTTGTTATGGAAGGACAACAGCTCATGAACTGAAAAGGTGAACATAGGGGACAACCCACACCACGCACTAATCTTGTGCCACACTACCGTAGAGACCAAACACGAAGTAAACAAGTGTTATGTTGATTCCCCTCCTCACATAATGCGTTGGCCCGCCTCCAATTAAATAACGTGATTTTTTTTTTTTTTGTTTTCAATTAAATAGGAGCCAAAATCAAATCTATACTATATATACTATACTAGGTTAGAACCCCGTGTATTACACGGGCTAAATAAATATAATTTTATATATTAAGTAATAAAAAAGTTACATCTTTAAAAACCCGTACATTGCAAGATTGAATAACCACGTGTATTACATGACTTAAATACGAATAATGTAATCAACTAACACACACAATTATCAATATATGTTTTTAGAAAAAAAATGAACTTTGATGTAACATTTTACTTTGTTTTTTATTTATTATTAAGTTAAATTAGATGCTTGTGTATTACATAAGTTATAACATTTTACTTTATTTATTTTTTTATTAATAGGTTAGAAACTTGTGTGTTAATAGTTATTAATAAGCAAAAAAATAAAAGACAGATTTAAGAAAAAAAATATTAAATATATAAGAGACAAGCAAAAAAAAAAAGAAATAAAATAATTATAGAGCAATAATCATTGAAATTATTATTAATACATAACCCGTTATATTAATCAATATATTGATTGACAAAACGATCCATTTGTATTAATTATATAGATAGATTATTCAGATGTTTCTTAGCTAAAAGAACATACAAAAGTATGTAGGAATAATATATGTCATGTAAATAAGTGAGGTTGAGAGGGTTAAAAAAATTACATAGTTAGTCCAAATGTTACAAAATGAAAAGTTAATACCCTAGAAGGTGATTTTAAACTATTAGTACCTAAGTCTGTTATTTTGTGCAAACCACAGGGACTAACTATATAATTAACTCGTTAAAAAAAGTCGATGGAGAATACTGAAAATCACATGTATTAATATTTTATTTATATAAGAGTTAATTACATAGTTAGTCCATGTGGTTTGCACAAAGTATCTAATTAACTCTTTATATAATTTAAAGATAATTTTATGTGAAGTGAATAGATTATTTTTATATATCTTTGAATTTTAGTCTTATCATTTATTAATATCTATATAATGAATATTTTTAATTATAAAAATAAGTATTTATAATTAAGTAGGAGATAATTAAGGAGGAGATAATGGATATATTTAATTATATAAAAATATGTATTTATAATTAAGTAGGAGATAATTAAGGAGGGAAAAGAGGCGGGAAAACAAAAAAATAGATAGTTCCAATGAATGACACGTGTCCACTATTGGTTTACTTTATTATATGTATAGATAATAAAATAAACCAATAAAAGGACACTTGTCATCATATTAGACCATCTATATTTCACACTTTATCTCTTATTTATTTTCTTAACTACCTAATAATAATAAATAAAATTCAAAGTTTTGAGATAGATTTTCACGTAGAAAAATTGTTTTCCTATTCTTTAGCTTTTTGCAGCAAAAGTGTCCCATAAATTAGAAATCAATGAGAGGATATTAAGCCATCTATATTTCACACTTATCTCTTATTTATTTTCTTGACTACCTAACAATAATAAATAAAACTCAAAGTTTTAAGAGATTTTAACGTAGAGGTAAACATTTATTTTATTAAACTAAAGTAGTTACGGGTGTAATTTATTTCAAAATTGTTTATAACGGGTAAACAAAAATATTGATAAATGTTTATTGGTTTTGTACTTTTATCTTCGTGTTCAACTTTCAACTAAAATATGGTATTCAATGTGCGTTTACATGAAATTTAGATGTAAACTTTTATAAAAAAAAAAAAACAAATAACATTAAGAATACACGGGGTTATTAAAGATATTTTTTATTAGTTGGTATATAAAATTAGATTTATTCAACCCATACAATACATGAGGTTTTTAAAGATGTAACATTTTTATTTATTAGTATACAAAATTATATTTTATTCAACCCGTGTAATACACATGCTTTTTAAAGATATAACTTCTTTTATTATTTAGTATATAAAATTACATTTATCAACCTATACAATACACGGGGTTTATAAAGATATAACTTTTTTTATTATTTAACACATAAAATTACATTTATTAAACTCGTGTAATAAACGATATTTTTAAAAATATATGGTTTTATTATTTAGAGTATACAATTACACTTATTAATCCCGTATAATACACGGGGTCTAACCTAGTTTTATTATAATTAACATTGGGTTCAGAAGGTGTTGCGTAGGTGGGTGCCCATTAAATAACGGGGTTTTTTTGTTTTCAATTAAATAGAAGCCAAAATTAAAGTTAAGGGGCCAACAATGATGTGCATTCACTCATGCCATATTTAATTATTAATCGTCATTCAAAAAAAATATTAATTGATCCACGTGGGTATGAGATACATCTATTTATACATTTCTTACGGTTGTCTACTTCAAATTAGTGATGTATTGAACTTCCGCCTAACTTCATACTTATAACCCAACATCATACTATAAAAATTACTCATTCAACAAACTTAAATTTTCACATTATCCTTTATTAATGCAACTTATAATATGACTATCATATTTCATAATTTTTTTTGAAGTAAATTTCATTAAAACAAGCCCCGAACCTAAACGGACAAAGTCTAACAATACAAACACGCCCCTGATCTAAACGGGTAAAAGACAAACAATTACAACATATACAGAGGATATTTACACCAATCATCCCAACAAATAGATTTAATAGAAGACTTATTTTTTAACTAAACGAAACCTCTAGACTTGACTTCCCCTATAACATCTTGCGGACTGCACTTTTTACGTTGAAAAACCATTTCATTTATGCATTTCCAAATACACCAACATGTGATCAATATTACACCACGTATAACCTTCTTTGCTTTCCCCAATTGTAAAAACCCATTAGCTTCCATAAGATCTTTGAATGCAAAGAAGTAGAGCAGATGAATATTGCACCAAGCACTAAAGCTCATTCAGATTTTATTCGAAAACATACAAGCCGTGAATAAGTATTTCGTCGATTCCTCATGCTCCTCACAAAACAAGCCCTACTCTCATGGGATATTCACGTTTCTTTTCCTCAAGTTCTTCTTCGTAGCTAACCTATCAAGATTAGTCATCCATGCCATAATGTTACATTTAAGAGGAACCCACTTGCACCATTTATAAGTTGGGACTGTAACAACACCCCTATCTTATTTCTTCATTTTTTATCCGAGTTAACCAAAAAAAACTACCTGAGTCATCTCCCAACCACTTCCATGTATCACTTTTGTTATATAGGACCACTAATGCTAAAATATCTTGGCATTCTAGCCATTGCATCAATTCAACATTTGGCTCTGGTGCTATAGACCAGTGCCAAATATACCCATTACTAGACTGATCCAAAGCGTGCATCTTCCCCACTTTACATGATTTATCCACCTCGAGACCGAACAGGTGGGGCCATCTATCCTTAAACGGATGATTGCCCACCCATGTATTGACCCAGAACCAGATATCACAACCATTCCGTACACTACCTATAATATAACTTTGTAAGCATTTCCCATTTATCTTCAATTTCGATTCCAACATAGCAATATTTTTCCAACACACTGAATAGTGACATTTAGCGGAAGAAATCCCCAACTATTACTTTTATAATGATATGCTTCCACAACTTTCCTCCATAAGCTTTGGTTCTCCACCCTAAACCTTCAAACCCATTTCGCCAATAACGCTTCCTTCACATCTTTAAGTCTATTAATTCCCAATCCCCCTTCTTTTTAGAACATGTTACCTAATCTCACGCCACCCAGTGAATTTTATTTGCTTCGCTAAACCCGGGCAAAAGAAACTTTCTCATTTAGCTTCTAAAATTTCAAGGATACCATAAACTTATATAATGAGAAAAAATCGGAAGGTTTTCCAACACCGCTTCAATCAAAGTAAGTCTTCCCCCAATCGAAAGTGTTTTAGCTTTCCAAGAGGACAATCTTTTATCAAAAACCTCAATAATCGGTTTTTATTGTTAAGCCTATTCACGTTAGCACCAACTGTTATCCCAAAATAAGTTAACGGAATATCATCTCTATTACACCCCAAGACATCCACCATTGAGCTAACCTCCAGTGAATCCACCCCAATACCATATATATTTGACTTGCATCTTAACTCAATCTGCTATCAATCAAAAAATTGAATATACGGATAGTTACGTCCGTTTAAGTTGGATCCCTTTCTGAGTTTCTAAGTTGGATCCCTTTCCGAGTTTCTGGTGCACTTCTCTATGTAGTTGTCTCATTAATGAATCTGATAGCCATTCAGTTAGCTTCGTTCCCTCTATTAGAGTCTATCACATGATGTTCAACGTTAAAGCCTTCCCGTGCCACACTTACAGTCCCTGTAACTCTAAAGGTACCGATTGTTACATCCTTTTTGTTGATTTACTTTAGTTGATTACCTCTATAGTACATAATATAACACTGGCTAATTCAGTCACTTGATAAAATGGTTAGTGAGCTTAATGGTAATCATGTTATCCAAAAATGTATTGAATGTGTACCTCAAGACCATAAACAATTGTCTAATCATAATTTGTATGGAAGTTGCCCTGAAACAGTTGTTTGATTTAAATGTCTATTATACAGATAGATGTATATATAGTTTTGAGAATTTAGGTTTTTTTTTTTTTTTTTTTTTTTGAAAGGCTGAGAATAAAAACGCAGGGAACAAGGGGAATAAACACAATCAAGATCCTAAGGCTTAGGAGCCAAACTAGGAAACACAATAACTAATAAAATAAAAAGATAATGATACTATATCCTTTAAGTTTCATTGATGTGATGGTGAAATAGTGTGTATTTTATTAGTGGTTATGTGTTATGAACTAGTAATTGTAAATCAATCTGCATAATAGAAATTGTAGTATGTGTTGATTATCTATGTTTGTACTCTCAAATACGTTTGTTTTTCACTCCATTATAAATTGTTTTTCAAAAGTTTTGGAGTCAATGGCCAAGTTGGTTTTTCACTCTTCTACATTCACTTTTATTTGTTGGTAATATTTTGTTATAATTTTGTAACTTAGGGGGTGTTTGGGACTCCTAGTGTATGTTAACTTTTGATATAGTAATTAAGAATATTTGGGTTTGCTTATCCAAACTGCTTATCTGATTATTTGCAAGTGAAATAAGCAGCTATTACAAACAACTACGAGTTCATCATCATCATACTCAGTAAATCCCACCAATAGCAAAGCTAAGGAGGGTCTGAGGAGGGTAAGATGTAGACAACCTTACCTCTACTCCGTAGGAATAGAGAGGCTGCTTCAAGTGAGACTCCCGGCTCGATAGTAGTTTTGCATCAAGCTTTGGGCATAACGCACATAACACTCAGCAATTGAGACAACTACCGATTAATGCATGTACCCCTTGTCTTTCGGCTATCAACGCCACCACATGATGCATAATTAACCATTTAACCATCCCCTCGTTTAACGTTATTTTCACGAAATTAGTAAAATAACGTTAAAATTAGTGCACTTTCACTTTTGCCCCCCAGCGCCCACACATATCTATCTATTATAAGCGCATACCGTAAGCGGGGCGTAAAACAACTACGAGTTGTTATTTCAAATTACTTACTTTAAAATAAGTAGCTTCAGGTTTTGTTTATGCTATGCCAATTTGGCATCTATGACATATTTGATTGGACTGATCCTAACTATTAATCTACACTAATGTATTTTGATGTATGAAAAAAAAAGTAATGCCACAAGGCATGGACTTTGCTCAAGGCTTTTGGAGAATGCGAACCACTTCTACAACTAGCTAACTTGGTACGATTCATCTATCTTTCTTGATCTAAACTTATACAAGTTCAATGAAATTGAAAAATTGTTAGCTGAAGACAGTTATACTTGGAAATAAGGATGACATAGAAGATATGTCAAGTAGCAGCTTAGTTGTTCTTAACATAGTTTTCAAACTCAATTATTTACACGTGGTGTGAAATTCAATCAATATCGGTTTACGATACTGAGACACGTTACAACAATCGAAAGAAAAAACACAAAAAATAAAGTTGTATCACATCCAAAAGGATATATACACATGTTCGTTCCGTTAAGGGGAAAATTAACCACTAAACACTCGTATATGAATACGTGTTCGGCTTGTTACATTTTTTAATTGAATTATAATTTATTCACTTAAATATAAGCTAAAACCATGGTTGAAAAAGTCGTTAAGCGCTCCCTAGTCAGAGTTGAGAGTATTAGAGAAGTATTTGGTTTAGGCGAAGAGTACTCAGGGAGTACTTGACTTAGACAAAGAGTACTCAGGCCTCGGCATCCTAACAATGGCTAAAACAAGAAACTCAAAAAATCAATCAAGTTAAACATTTTAAATTAAATTATAATTATGAAATTTTAATAATAGTTACTAAATTTGATAATGATGTTTGATTATTGTGAAACAAATGAATTAACAGCCCAACCAACCAAACTACCGGGCCTAACATATAACAATTAGTAAATGTGGTTCCCAAAACATCTAAGTAATTGCATCAGGTGCAAGCTTGTGTTATTTATCTGTTTCCATGTGTACATATATACTAAAATAAGTGGATGTTGAGAAAAAAACAAACTTAGTGGATGGCAAGTGACACACATTAATTGGTTAAGCGTCCACCAAAACCAATCAAACTTAATCACTATTTATTCATTTGCTTATTATTAGAGCATAATATAATTAATATTCAAAATAATCCAACTCAATTAATTCGTAAATAATAATTAGTGGGGTGGTGACGGATCGGTGAAAAAATTACACTGGGTCGCTTGGGATAGAGTCTCGCTTCCTATTAAGAATGGTGGCCTCGGGCTAATAAGTTAAAAAAACATCAATACGGCTCTTTTATCCAAATGGGGATGGAGATTTCTTACAAATAAAAACAAGCTGTGGAATAAAATTATCGAGGCTTTACATGGCAATAGGAACTGCGGAGATTTTATTCCTGTTAAAAAATCACTCGGTGGGGTGTGATACAATATTGTGCATGTTCTTAATAATACGATCATTGACGGAATCCAATTAAAGAATTTGTTCAAAGTTTCAGTTGGCAATGGCGAAAACACAACCTTCTGGTCGGATCACTGGCTTGGTATCAGGCCTCTCAAAGAGTTATTTCCAAACCTTTTTAAGCTTGAGGAGAGTAAAGACTGCAAAGTGAGTACCTGCAAAGTGAGTACCTGCATGGGAAATGGGACTGACGGAAACCGGTTTAAATGGAGATGGAGGAGACCGGTTTCAACGGAAGTGGAAATAAACGAGTTGGTGGAGTTATGCACCTTGCTGATTCAGATCAAGTTAAACCAAAACTGTGATGAATGGAAGTGGAATGGGGCCGAAGATGGTGGAGAGGAAGAGTTCAGCGTTAATTCGGTTAGAAGAATCCTTGACAAATGCAGGACTCGTCTGGATACTTATGTGCCCGAGAGGTGTAAGTGGATTCCAAAGAAGTGTAACATTTTCATCTGGAGGGCAGAGATCAACAAGATAGCTACGTTAGATTCTCTAAAAAGGCGAAACATTGGTGATGGTAACTCGAATTGTGGGTTATGAGAAGAAGGAGATGAGAGTGTTGAACATTTGTTCACATCTTGTTTTTTTTTTTTTTTTTTTTTTTGCGTCAATGTTGTGGACGCGTATCAGTATGTGGTGCATGTGTTAGATTGGTGGTTTTTTCTTTTAGGGATCTCATTGAAATTCATAACCATGCGGGAGCGGAAGGAAAGAAGAAAGAGGTTCTTAAAGGCCTTATTAGAATTGGATGCTGGGCGATTTTGGAGAATGAGAAATGATGCTAGGTTCAAGAACAAAGAGGTTAAGTTAGAGTATATTTTCGGTGAGGTTAAGAAGATTTGTTTTTTGTGGTACACGTCTAGGAATAAAGGAAACGCCACGTCTTGGGATGATTGGTGTAAATTTATAAATTTGTAATGTTGTTCTTGGTTGTCTCGGTTTGAGGCAGCTTGTGTGTTAATGAAGTTTACCTTTCAAAAAAAATAATAATTAGTGGTCAAACTTTATAATTTTTTTATAAGAATCAGTTTTTGAAGAAAGGTATAATTAATAAGACAAAACAGATAGTTGTTAAAATTATAAATGAAAAAAAGAAAAAAAAGTTTTTAAAATAAGAGATGAATTTTAAAAGTTGTGGTTTTTAGTTAAGTTTTAGAGTTAAAGAGATGGATGGGATGTAAATGCTCTAATGAGTTTTTAGTAGATTTTTTTTTTAAATTTAAATATAGGGAAGGGGTTGATGAATGAGATGTGAATGCTCTAAGTAGGCTGACATTTTAGTAATCGGATGCCCAAATAAAAAAAAAAAGTTTTAAAATGATTATCAAATTTGGTTGCCTCAAATTAAAAAAAGAAGTTATAAAAGAGTTATCAAGTTCTGTTAATAATATAAATAAATTAAAAAAGACGTTATAAAAGGGTTATCAAATTCTTAATAAATAAATTACATTTATCACGAATTAACAAATAATATGTTATTAATTTATATTTTGTACTCGTGAGAACGATAATTCATTTAAACTTCATGGTTGATATTTTATTATCAGGTGGAGATACAATAGGAAGTTTATTTGGCTAGGAAGGATAGGAAGTGATCTTTACCATCCATTAAGTTAATCAAGGGCTAAGATTAAATCAGGAAAATTGAAAGGAAGAAAAGAAGCGCGTGAGTTTGTTCAAAGGCATTCTAGTCAATCCAAGCCAATAGTTTCTCTCTCCTCCAATTCCCTCCCCATTTTTTAAACGTTAATAACTCTTTCATACGACATTATTTTTTTATAAAAATTGCACCAAAAAAACGAGCGTTTTTTATCTTTAAAACGAGTATACTATTGCTATATTTAAAAAAAAAATTAAAACCCAGTTGCGTAAAACGCAATAGAAAAACCACCAGTTACGTAAAACGCAATGAAAAAAAAACCTAAAAAATGACATTTTTCTAAAACGCAATGCACAAAAAACACAAAGAAATGACTTATTTGTAAAACGCAATGGCCAGAAAACACACAGAAATGTCTTATTTGTAAAACGCAATGGTCAGAAAATACATAAAAATGTGTTTTTACCTAAAACGCAATGCACAAAAAACACAAAGAAATGACTTATTTGTAAAACGCAATGGCCATAATACACTTAAAATATCTGTTTTCTAAAACGCAATGGACTGAAAACACATAAAAAAGTGTTTTACCTAAAACGCAATGCAAAAAAACACGAAGAAATGTCTTATATGTAAAACGCAATGGCCAGAAAACACTTAAAAATGACTCATTCTAAAACGCAATGGACTGAAAACACCTAAAAATGTGTTTTACCTAAATGAGCCAATTTATGAAAAATTAATTTTTCTGATGCGTTTTTAGTACAGCAATTTAATCGAAAAAAAAAATTCTTACATGGATCGAAGCCGATTTCTTCACCAATTGACAAAATTTGAATGATAGAAACACTTATCAACGCTCGAATCGAACGAATCGAGTGATTATCTCCAAAATCACCGGAAAAACGAGATTTTTTTATGAAATTAAACTAGGTTTTCTTCAAAAAAAAGCTGAAGAACACGTTGATCGGGTTCTGAATCATTGATTGGTGATGAAAATCGCACTATAATGTAGTGATTATTGAGATAGAAAGTGAAGAAATAGTTGAAGATGGTGGGTTTTGAAAATGGTAGGTTTTTGAATTTACTGGGTTTTAAAAAAGGAAGAAGAAGGAGTTTGATTGACTAAAATACCCTTTCTCTTTATTTTAAAATTTGCCACATGTCATAATCATATGGCCTTCTATCCTTTCTAGCGAAAATTAACTTCCTATTTGATCTTTTCCCTTTATTATCAATCAAAACAATTTAGCGATTTATTATTTTTCTATTGCTTCAAAAGTTTTTGACTTGATATGTGACAAATGAGTTGAGTCGGCATCATTAATTTGTGAATCGTATTAAAGCGCTAACATTTTAATTTGGGAATCATTAATTTAAAGGATAAGAGAATAACGAAAATAGTTTTGAATTTTATTTTTCAGAAAATAATATTGCACAGATATTGCGAGCAACAAATTCTAAGCATATTAACAAACTATAAGTAGGTTTACGTATATATAAAAGTTAGCTAGTAATAAATCATTATATAAGTAGGTTTACGTATATATAAAAAAAGTTAACTATTAATAGGAATCACATTAAATACAAACACTTAGTTAACTATTAATAGGAATGACATTAAATACAAACACTTATGTTTGTAAGAACCAACACATAATTGACAATTGTCTCTCAATAAAAAATTAGTTTACGGGTAATTTAGACCTTTTCACCATATTTATTTATAACTAATTAAAAATAATTATTAAAATATCCAAAAATCCATGCAAGTTTAATTCAAATCAAAGTTTGAATTTTTTAACATATCCATGATCTAGTAACTCTCCATTATCGAACCAACCTGTAGGAACCACCACAAAAAATATAATCAGCACAACACTATATAATTAGCATAACATTCTTAATCGTTCTCCATTATCAGCACATCGTCCTCAATCGTTCCCCATTATCAACATAAACGACATTAGTACAACATCCTCAATCGTTCTCCATTATCAGCACATCAGATGTGCTAATTATATCTACTTTTGGTGTTTGTTTGTATTATATTGTAATTAACACATAATCAACACATTATCAGCACAATTATAAAACAACTTTTGGTAATTTTTTTAAAAGTTACCTTTATAAATAAAAAAAAGTATAGCAATATGGTACTAATATTAAAGATAAAAAAAATACTTGATTTTATGATATATTTAAAAAAAATAATGAAGTATATAAAAGTTATTTTAGTTTAAAAAACCTTGGTAGAATTTGTATTTAATTGAAAATGGTCAAATGACTAGCAATTTTACGAAATTACCTATTAGTACTAATTTTTAATTATAAGGGTTTTATTTATAATCAACCCCAACCCTTGATTTAGACTATCAATGGTTCAGATCTGTTCTTACGATTCTTACAATTAGCACTGTTTGTACATGATCTTAACCCACTAGTAATAAATCATTACTTTTATTTTGTCCTCAAGGTAAATGGTAATGATATTTCTTTTACCATTTATTATTGATTTCAAATAAAAGAACCATCATGAGGGTGAGAGGGGCACTCCCCTCTTAGGGGAGTCCCCTCTCTTACGCACACCCAATCAGGTTATGCCACGTCAACTCCCCTCTTAAACTCTCCTCACACCCCAATTTGATGGCGGCACTCCCCTCTTAGGTGACTTGTTTTTTTATTAAAAAAAACAAAATAATTGATTGGTTGAAAATGAGGGTGGCCCCACCATCTCCTCTCTCCTTCTTCGGTGAAACCACCCCGCACCCTCTCCCTGCACCGATGGCGCCGGTGTTCCCGAGCGGGGACTTGGGTCACCGTACCCACTCCCCGCGAGTGCCCCGATCACCCTGACTCAACGTTAAGGATATATCTCAAATATGTAACAATGGTAGTGCCTCACTTCCTCCAAAGTACATGTGATGTTGGATAACGATATTAAAGCCTCCAAAGTACATGTGAAGTTGGATAACGATATTAGTCTCTTGTTTGTTGTGACCGTCTAATTTTTGGGTTGGTATTGTACTTTTTTATAAAGTTTACCTTTAAAAAAAAGGGTGTATCTATTTGTACACACATTTGCCTATTGGCACACCAAAAAGGTGTTTTCTGTCTTATATGCACACCCGCAGTGTCGAGTTGTGACCAAAGCGTGGCGTTTTGGTCCGGTCAACCAGACAAAGACTGACGGGTGTCTGACGGGTCTGTTGACCAGACCAAAACGCCGAGCTTTGGCCATGTTTTGGTCCTGTCAACCAGACAAAAGACTGACACCCGGTCTGGTTGACATGACCAAAACGCGACCAAAGCTCGGCGTTTTAGTCCGGTCAACAGACCCGTCAGACACCCGTCAGTCTTTGTCTGGTTGACCGGACCAAAACGACGCACTTTGGCCACAGCTCGACACTGCATGGTATGCACATAGGACAAAAAAAAACACATTTTTTGGTTGGCTATCTACACACTTGGTGTGTAGATAGTTTGAGCCAAAAAAAAAAAAAGAAAGAATGAATGAGAGCGTCAAAATATTCGTGGGGTAAAATCTAGCATTATGTCTTAGGGTCAGGGGGGTGCGTGACATAACCCATAATCAACTTTTTTTTTAACGGTGAAGGATTCTATGATTTATAGAAAAAACGGGCGAGCAAGGCTGTAAAACCCAACAAACAAAACAGAAAAACATAAAACAACGAAACACAACTAAATTATAACATCGCTAACATTGAAATCATACCATCTCTCCCAATTTATGTCCTCAAATTTCGACCTTTTCTTAAGCCAAAGAAACGAATTTGCCTTGATATCCTCTACCGTTCGAATAATAGAAACATTTATACCTTGAAATACTTTTTCATTGCGTGCTTTCCAAATGTGCCCCAAATGTGCCGCATAGTAACCATGCATATCATACCAATTACTTTCTTCCAGCTCTTTGACCCAATGTATTTGTCTGCTACTTTTAGGGCCTCTTCACAATTATTAAAATCAATGTTTGCAGGCAATTTTAACCAAACCAAAATGGTCCACCAACTTCCTTTTGCAATCGGACAATTTATCATTAAATGCTTCACATCTTCATGTTGTTCTCCACATCTAGCACATTCCATATCATGAATAGGCACCCCCCCCCCTCTTTCCCAGCTCAACCTTGCATGCTATTTTATTCCTTGTTGCATGCCAACAAAAATAATTAATCTTTTGAGGCACCCAACGATTCCAACAGCCCCACTAGTCCTCTTCCGCTTCATTCGACATCTTCATAATTTGATCCCGCACATTTGCCACTACATACCTACCATCCGATTCGTGTCTCTCCATTTCCACACGTCTTCCCCGCCGCAAATTTCTACTCCTTCCAGCTCTTTAAATAAATCTGCAAAAGAGGCCCACTCAGCGGTGTTGTTCGGCCAGCGTACCATTCCCACGCCCAACGAATTTCACTGCCCAGCCGAAAAACACAATCTTTCACAAGGCTTCTTTTGTTTTTTGCAATTGCATACATGTCTGGAAATCTATCCTTCAACGGACCATTACCAACCCAGCTATCAGCCCAGAACATAACATGATTTCCTTCACCAACTTTCGCTACCAGGTTTGTCTTTAGGGGCATATTCAGATTAACAAACTCTTTCTCAATCGAAACAATATCTTTCCAAACCCCACAAACATTATTTTTAACCGGCACCGCTTGTACACTCCGTGTGCTTCCATGAATAGATTTCACCACTTTGACCCAAAGCGACGTAGGGTTATCTTTAAACTTCCACCACCACTTGGCCACCAACGCTAAATTTGCACTTCAGATATCCCCAGCCCCGAACCCACCATACTTGTTAGGAACAACCAACTTATTCCAAGCCACCCACCTAGTTTTGCTTCTCCCATTATTTTTACCCCATATAAAGTCCCTTCTTATCGACTCCAAAGTATGGATAACCTTTTTAGGGGCAACAAATAAAGATATGAACTAATTTGGCAAGGCTCCTAGGACCGCTTTCGCCAACACAACTCTACCCGCGAATGAAAGGCAATTAGCTTTCCAAGATGACAATTTAGATTGAAAACGGTCAATAATCGGCTTCCAACATTTCACTCTATTCATATTAGCCCCTATTGGAACCCTGAGGAAAGTAAACGGAAAACTTCCCACTTTACAATTTATGTTATTCGCCATTTGATCCACCGCATCTTCCCCCACTCCAACCCCGAAAATCCTCGATTTAAACAAATTCACTTTCAATCCCGAGCATAGATAAAAACATCTAAGAATCCTATTCAGATTCTTTATGTTTTCTTCCGACCATTCCCCCACGAACATTACGTCATCCGCGTAACATAGGTGCGATATCATTGGACCATTATTCGGCAATCTCACCCCCTTGAAAATCCCGTTATTTACAGCCCTTTGCATAATCACATCAAGCGCTTCAAGAGCCAAAACGAACAAGAAAGGCGACAGGGGATCCCCTTGTCTAAGCCCCCTAGACGGTTTAAACTCCAAAGTTGGGGATCCATTCACCAAAATGGACGCCTTACAAGATTTAAGACAGGCCCCAATCCATTTCCCCCCAACGAGAGGGAAACTCATAGTTACTTAATAAGATTCTACCACCTCATTTAATCAAATTCAACTTAATCAAGAGGCAGCACCCACCTAGCTCAACACGCAATCCAATCAACACCACCGCCACTATCGCCATTCAACACCATCGCCAATCAACACCACCGCCGCCGTCTTTTTTGTTTTCCAACCAAGGTTCATCATCATCAATTGAGGTAATTTTGATGCCAGTCAACTCGTCTCCTTGATTTGATCAAAAGTCCCATGGTGGGCTGTTAATCTATGAAAATCGAAAGCAAATTTCAAGGTGTGAATTAGGGTTCTTGATGGGGAAGAAGGTGACCGGGGGAGGGGGGAGGTGTTGTACGGGTTGCGCTATTAACGAAACGAGTTCCACAATCCGCGCGTGCCCTACTCGCTTCATCTACTGGGGAATCTTTGCGGCAGTGTACCCGCGATACTCGTGTCAACCCAGGGGCTTACGGGTTAGACTCCCCTGCCACCCTGTTTTCTTGATATATGTTAGGGCTAATCACGAGAATAGCCAAGTTTTGGTCAAAATTTCAAAAATAGCCAGTTGACACCCCATAAAATGGGCTTTCACGAATTCCCACACGGCTCACATTAAAAGTTAAGAGCTTTCCCCATGACCAATCACATTTTGCCACGTGTGCAACTACAACTGTATTTGCTTCAATAATTCTTGACACGTTTATGTTCAGTCCCTCTCCCTCTCTCCACTGCTTCCATCATCATCACCCCTACATTTCTAGGGTTTCATTCTGTGTATGTATACATAATATACATATCTTCTTCTTCTTCACCGAGCACCATCACCCTCTACCCACCGTACACCACCACCACCCTCACCGAGCACCACCACCCTGCAACCAACCACCACCCACCACAACCACCACCGTAAACCACCACGGTCCACGATCACGTACCAACCAACCACCATTATCACACTCAAATACTTCGGATTCACCGGAGCTATCAAACCGCATCCACAGCCTCGCCTCACCTGCCTTCTTCTTCACTTTGGCCACCGCAGGAACCAGTTTCGCCGTCGAAACAACCTCGTTATTGGGAGACGGTGATTGCTCCGACAAAAGAAACGGAGATTCGACGGCCTTCTTTGTCGTCTTCCGCCGTCTGGTTGTGCTGCTGCTCCGGCGAAACGAGAAGGGGTTCGTTTTGCCCATTGGTTGACCCCTCAATCAAATGTTTGATGGGAAATTGGGTTGGATCTTGATGGATTAATTAATTAAAGATATGTTGTGTTGATGGAATCGATAATGTGAAGGAGAAGGTTTTGTTGCTGAAGTGAAGATTAAGAAGAAGAAGATGTGCACATAATCATCAAAGAAGAAAGAAGATTTGCAGAGACAAAATGTATACAAACGAGATAGAGAGAAAAAGAGAAACACTTGGTGATGACAGAGAGAGACTGGGGGAACAGTGATGATGACAGCACACACGTGGCAAAATGTGATTGGTCGTGGGGAAAGCTCTTAACTTTTAATTTGAGCCGTGTGGGAATTTGTGAAAGCCCATTTTATGAGGTGTCAACTGGCTATTTTTGAAACTTTGACCAAATGTTGGCTATTCTCGTGATTAGCCCTATATGTTAACCCATTGGGATACACGTCACTAATCCAAAGGGAACCAAGAAGCCACTACTTAGATATTATAATTCCCTATCATTTAGTGATCAAATCAAAAGTAAAAAACCAATTGTTAGGAAGTTAGAATTTCTATCACAACTAACAATGGAATACAAGTACCATGTGTTACTTCAATGATTAACATGTTACTCTAATACTTAACAATTTATTCCGAGAATAAAAAAAAATACCTCTAACAACGCTACAAATCTAAATAAAATACAATGTAGAAATATCCACATTTTGATCAAATGTGTACTTGACATTATGGTTTATGGTTGAGCTTGAGACCAAGTTAGTTCTAAACCAAAATGGGGCTAGTATCGAACCAAGTTATATCTGTTTGGTTTTCGGATGCATTAAGTTTTGATTTATTACATTCAAGTAAAATCTCGAAGTTCACTAAGCTGCATCAAACAAAACTTTGTGTTTTCCTAGAAAATAAAAATTAGAAATTAGGTGTGGTCTAAGTGGGTGTCCATTAAAGAACGTGATATTTTTTTGGATTAAATTAAAACCAAAATCGAAGTCATGTACGGGGCCAACAATGATGTGCATTCACTCATGGCACCTTTAATTATTAGTTGATCTTTTCTTCAGGTTCTTACAAAAGTTATACTCATAATAGGGGGACATGCATATTTGGCATAATCGAATTCAACTTAAGGGCTGGTTGGCAAAATCTGAATGGTTAAGTGCTAAACTAGTAAGAGGTCTGAACCATTAAGAGCCTGTATAATGCTTAACCGTTCAGAGGCAAATGTCTGACCAATTCATATTAGAGATCTGAACCATTCAGACTCGGTATAATGCTTAACGATTCAGAGGCAAATGTCTGAATCATTTAGACATCTGCTCGTGAAACAAACAGTCTGAACCATTAAGTACTGACGTAGTAAGATGTCTGAACCATTAAGAGCCTCGTTAAGAGGTAAACAATCAGCCCCTTACTCATATTAAAAAAAACCCTATTGTAGTACACCGTAAAGTACTTTGATATTCAACTTACTCATATTAAAAAAAAAAAAAAAAAAAAAAAAAAAAAAAAAAAAAAAAACTATTGTTTACACCGTAAAGTACTTTGATAGAATTAATTTAGTAAAGCATAATGCTTGGTTCATTTAATTACTAATATTTGCTTAATCATTTCACAAAACATACCATGACGAATTTTTTTATTTAAAATTAGATATTCGAAAGTTAAAGTTGAAAGATTAAATGTAAATTAGATATTGAGAAAGAACATTTAAGTTTTTAATAATACATTGTATCAAAGAAAATTAAGCGTTTTCTTTCATTCATTTTTATAAGTTAGATATTTTATGATTGATAATATGTGATCTAGATTTGTAATAAAGACTTAGGGAGTGTTTGGCAAAGCTTATAGCTTTTTTTTTTTTTTTTTTTTTACAAAATAAGCCTACCTTGGTGTTTGGTTTAGATTTTTAAGCTTATGCTTATTAGCTTATATAAGCTAACTAGCCTATATCCCGTGTGACACACGGGTTTAAAAAATACAATTAATAACCTATTATTCAATATGATGTTTTATATCTTAACAATCAAAATAACATCTAAGAGCATTGACATTGATGCCTTCATCTTCATTTATATAATTTAATCAAAAAAATTATTTTTCTCTAAATTATCTTTAGTTTTAAAAAACCTATCACGTCCATCTCTATATCTATATCTTTATCTAACTCACAAACACTAATTTTATTATTTATTTCTCTTTCCTACACACTCACAACAAAAAATATAGTGGATGGATATGAGCCTCTAAATATACAGGTTTACTTTAACGTCTTCACAAATTCTCTATTATAGAGATATCAATGTAATGGTATTTTTGTTGTTTCCTCTATTTCTTTACGTATGATTAATTATCGTTCGCATCCTTCTATACTTTGATTATCTAAATTATTATTACCATATGTAACAAATTTAAAATATAAATGTATAAGAGGTCTTTAAAATTAAATAGATGAAAAGTAATTATTTTGATATAACACAATTATAATTTAATAAATAAATACGTATATATGACTAAATTAAGTTATATATAAAAAAATACACAACTTATACAATGTTAATACATATGATATAAATAAAATGTTACTTTAAATTTAAATTACATCTGAATTTTTATATATACTACTAAAGTTATCATTATATTACATTTTAAACAATGGCAATAAATGAACCTAGAGATATTATAGGAAAACATATATATTACCTCTCTTGTTTTCGAATAACTATTCTTTTTCCAAAATCTAGAATGAATAAAGATATTTAACATATAATCAAATACGAAAAAAAAAAAAACATACCATTTGTAATGTTTGAAAGCGGACTTCGTATTTGAACGCCTGAATAAAAAAGGAAGAAAATTTCATTACTTTAAAAGAATTGTTTAAAAAAATAGAAATATTATTATTGAATTGGCATATATTATTGACACATATAGGAATGTATTGAAAAAACAACCTTGGCTTTGGCAACTAAAATCATAAAATTTGGCTTTTTTGGCTGCCATATGTAATTTCCTTTTTTTTTCGCATAACCTTTGCTTCAAAAGAGCGATCGTTTTCATCTGTGGATAATATATGCAAAAAATAAGGAAAAAAGTAATCTAAATAGAATAAAAGAAAAGTGAATTTCGAGAGGTATTTGAAAAACTTATTTATTATAATTTTTAAGATAAAAAAATACATAATAAGTTATGGAATACTTTCAAATTCGAAGATTTGAATGTGTAAAGGGAAAAAAATGCAAAAATAAGGTATGTAAAATTAAACATATGTGGTTAAAAATGAGTTTTTAAAAAAAAGTAATAAGTTGATTTAAGTATATAAGAAAGTCAGTTTAAAAAAGTAACATAAATTTATTAAAAAATATTTTGTTAAACCTAAATTATAGATTTATAAACAAAAATTCAAGATTTTTGGTAACTACTATGAAATGAAAATTATAATGTGTATTATAAAAATAAAGTTGTTGAGAAAGGACTTAGGTTTAAAAAGTTATAAAAGTTATCTTTAAAATAGAATGACATAAAATATAATGATTGGAAAAATAAAAAGACAAATGTCACAAAACATTAATAAACTTAAAAACAAAAGATAGTACTTGCTTCAGAATAGTGTCTTAAACCATGGAGTACAACAAAAGGAAATGCAAATTCGGAAACATAATTGTGGGAATGATTCCAAGCTTTTAAAGTACTTCTTAAACGATTAACCGAAATTAAAACACACTAAGATAACATAGAAATAGAACACGTAGAACATAAAGACTGTGAAGTCTTCATTTCTCAATTTTTGGAGTTAGGAGACTTGGTTTCCCAGGTTTAGCTGTTTTCGTGGTGGACAATGCTCCCTTTTCTTCCATTTCATAACTCCTAACCAAGTTTTTCTTGAAAGAAGGTTTACGGGTTCTCCTTTTAGAGATCGCGGGCTCACCAAATTCCTTAGTGGCAATGTCAGTCTCTTCCAAATTATTGACCAAAGGGGTGATGACATTATCATCCATGGACTCAGCAACATCCTAAAAATGATATACAAATTTTACGTGAAAAAAAATAATGGAAAATGCTTTAAATTTTATGGATTCAATTGTGAAAATTAAAAAGTATTTGCTTAAAATAAAATACCTTTGCTTTCACGTCTTTGCTTGAATTGGTAACATCGACTCCCATAATAACATCAGTGGGGTTATCATCCTGCGTTTTATGTAGAGTACAATTGTAAGGAAAAAATACTCAGAAAAATATGTAGGATAACATATAATTGAAAAATAAAGTTTAATAAAGAGTAATTTTAGAAAGTAGAAAATGCATACATTCAGGTTAACAGTATCTTCTGAATCCATATCAGTGAACCTGTTGTTCAAAGAAACAGACGTCTCAACCTACAATGTAATACGAAAAATTAGTATTGAAAAATACAATAAACATTAAATGAAAAGTTAAAAAAACATCCACAATTAATACTATTACCTCAATGTTGTTTGCTTTCTTCTCAAGCTCAAATATGATATCCTCATCATCAGAAAACTTAGAAACACCGAAAAACCAAAAGTTGTTTTCAATGTTGAACTCACTGATATCAATCTTAAATGCAAATTTTTTCCCCAAAAGAGATTCAAACTCGTCAGGATAGGGACCCTTATCACCACCCTGTAGTATATATACAAATATAAATATGAAATATTAGAGGGGACAAAATTAACAATGTGCAAAATTAATAAATAAAAACTTACAGCAACATGTTTCTCAATTAACTTTGCAGCAGTTGTTTTTAGGATTCTGCAAGCATCTCTGTCAAACAATGTCAATGACACAGTTCCACTTGAATCTTGAACAGTCAATGGAATTTTAAGCCTACATAACAAAGTGTAACAATGAAAGTTAAGAAATATAAACACCTAAGAGAAACAAAATAATTATAACGTTTTCAAATATGTTTAGACCTCTCAGTATATTGAATCACAGTGTCCTTGCAAGTTGCCGTTTTGCACTCATAAACATCTTCTTCATCAACCAACACATCAACCGTAGGTGTATCATCAACAACTTTTTTGAAAACCTTCTTGTTACAAGCTTTACAAGCAAAATAATACCATGGCAAACCTTCGGATATCATTTGAACAGTACCAACAACAACAACAGACTTTGCCTAAAAAAATAGTAGTTTAGTTATAACAGAAATAAAGTTAATATAAAAACAGAGTCATGTAATTTACCTGATTAAGATTTACTTCAGCTATGTTGTTGAATTCAGATTTAACAACATATTCATTATACAATGATAAAAAGATTCCAAAAAGCCGAGAAGATTGACTCGAACATGAAGAAGCAGCAGAGCTTTTAATAAGCCTGTTAGAAATATTTATATTAAATTAATAGTTTTGTATGTATAATAACTTACCAAACAAATTTATTTAAGGAAATCTGGGGTTTTTTAATTAAAATGATTAACCTGTTACGAAAAGCAGTAATTTCATCACAAGCAGAATTGATGAAAAGCTTTGAAACATTGAAACAGCTGTTAACATAACCAAAACGACCAAAGTACTTCAGTGTACCAAACTGCAGAATGACAATAATAACACCATGTTGTTCTCTGTTTTCCCAGTGCTCTAGAATCCGATCAGCATAAGAATCCCAAAAAGAAAGGTATATAGAATCCATCCTTCAAACAAAATGATGTACAAACAGCGTTAAACAAAAGGACTAAAAATTTTAATTTAGAATTTCAAATCAATATATTGATTACGAATAAAACTACTTACTCTAGATCTTGAATGATGACATTGAGTTTCTTGGTGTCTTTACCCCTTACTGTCTTAAACTTCTTAAGGTCTTTAACATCAGCAACAAAACCAATAACATCTAAATAATCACAGTTAGGCAAAATGTTCAAAAATGTTACCTATTTTAAAAATTTAGCTAAAATACATGTATAAGGTTTATAGTTACCTATAGATTTGTTTTCAGGAACAGTTTTCTCAATGATATCCTTAAAGGATGTGAATGAGAAGCCATAGATGGGACCATTGAAATCCTTACATGGCTGAACATCAGTATCACAGTAGATTCCCAGCTTGTTTTTGTTGTCCACATACTTGTACTTGGACTCATTTAAACCAATAGTGGGTTTGACAATGAAATAGCAATCTATTATGAACGCACAAAAATTACATGGAAGTTGATTAATTAAGAAGGTTATAACTAACTTATTATAACAGGCATAAGTACGCTTTTTTAAAGCTATTTTAATGCAATCAATGTTCATACTATTTGGAGATTAATTAAAAAGGTAAACATATACATTGCAGTTGGCTATTTAACCAGGTTTTAACTTATTGAGATTAAGATTAATAACAACCAAAGTTCAAACTATTTGGAGATAAAGAATTACATTTTATCAATTTAAGGGATAATGTAAATGTAAATTTTCTAAATATTTTGGATGTATAAAAGATAAAAATGTAAGCTACTTCATTCATAATAAGGTCAAAATTTATGGATGGGGTTTCGATCTACTCAAGAGTTTTATGTGCTAGTATAATGAAAAAATTCATAATACAAAAAAAAAAAGATAAAAAACCAAGTATTTAATAAGTATACATTTATTGTAAGTTCATAAAGACCCAAAGAATATTTCATAAGTACACCTTTATGGACTTTAACAGTTATAAGCAACTGAAATAATACACATATACAATTAAATAAAAACCGTCGGGTATTCCTAAGTACACCTTATTTATAATTATGTATATGTAAATAACCTCAATTTCATATCTTAAATTAATGTCATTTTTAAGTTAAGTAATTGCATGTTGTGTGTTCAAACAAAGATTGGCAGTTCATAAAGAAACAAAGAATATAACAAAGTCCACTATGATAAATTACATCTTATATAGAAAGGAAGTTAGAAAAAACAGACAAACATGCAATATTGTGCACTAAAATAAATATACAAAACTTAAAAAGGTAGAAACATATTACCAGATTCATTCAAAAGATGTTCAAATTTGGGAAACCATCTTCGGAGAACATTGGCTTGCATGGTTGTTCCCTGAAAAAAAACATGAAAATCTACGTCAAAAAAGGGAAAAGAACAGAAAAATATGACATACATGGTTGTTACAAACATATACCTCTTCATCAACAACAATCATTTCGATTGAGTAAAACTGATCTGGATTGTTATACATAGGCTGCTTCCATAACCGTAGTACACGAACCTTCACAGTGTAATCACGGCGAGCAAGGTCCAAATCCTTCAAATAAGTGATGTTACTGTATCATAAAATATAGGGTTAATAGTATCAAGTGTAAAATATTCAATGAATAACAAAACCATTAAAGGGAAAAATATTAGAGAGATGGGTACCCGAGCTCCATTAGTTAACTCTTTTGCTTGAAAGCTGAAATGCAACAATGAGAGTTAAGTGGATGATGAAGAATGAAGGTGGGAGAGTGGATATAAATAGTGGGGAATGAAAGAAAACAACAAAACTATTTTGAGGTATGTGAAAAGCAGAAAAAGTTATCTTTCTTGGTTGACTGTATTTGAATAACTAAAACATGAAACAATTTGAAATGTGTTGTTTGTCCTTATAGTGGACCGTTTAAAAACAGACCTGTACACAAAAAGTGTGGTCAAGCTTCATTTTTAAATTTTTATCTTATCTACTTAAAATGAACAGTCAATTTCAAGTGTTAACCATTTGAAGGTCAACTGCTGAATTTTGTGAAACAAACAAAACATTCAGTCCCATATTAGGCTTTCAATTTTGTTTGTATTATTATGTTTTTTTCCTGCTGTCTTTTTCAGGACATTTATAGCCTGTAATATAAGTTACTTCTGTTTTGTTAGCTTTTGTAATGTTAATACTTGTTCTGATATTAGAGATGGATGTGAGATATCTATTTGTATAGTTAACGAAAAAGTTTGTTCAAGATCAAATTAAGGAAGTTTTATAAAGAACAACAACGACTATAGTGTTTAAAAAGAAACAAACTAATGTTTGCGAGAAAAACAGTTAAAAACAAAATTCGGGTGGGTTGTTAAATAAAAGTATCTTACTGAAACTGATTAACATAATTTGTTTTAGTTTCAAGATAGCAAATATTGTTAGTGAATTATTCAAACACCGAGAAATATCTACTTAACAGTTTAAATGTTCAAATACTAATAAATGAAGTGGAATCACCAAAAAAGGACTTGTGCGTTTAAAAACAGATGGATAAAAAGTGAGGGAAAAAATTGTTGGTAAGGTCAACTGCAACAAAAAGGTCTTTCATAAGGTCAAAATTTAAAATTATGGAAAAGAGGAAACAAAGAGTTTGTTTTTATTTGCTTTTACTGCTGTCTATAACTTAGGAAAGCGAAAAAGTTAAAAAGCGGAACAGTGTTTTTAGGAAACGGTTTGAATACCTACTTGATCAAAAGACTAACTTTTATACTTTAGGAAATTTAAGAAGTTTACAGTCTAAAAAGTTAAAAAAACTGTTAAAAGAAATACCAACATTATTCAGATATTTTCTATAGTTTTTATTCAGAAATACATAATGGTTACAAAATATTCACAAAAAAAAAAAATACCTAATAGGTCAAATAGGTGACATAAGGGTTAACCAAGATGAAATCATAGCAACAAACTTTTGGTTTAAATTGTACAATCATTAGTAATAAACGCATTGTTCTATTTGTGAGTAAATTAACAACAAAAAGGAAAATGGAACTTAAAATTGTATGTACCTTTCGTCAATTTGAAAGTCCACTAAATAACAATTGGGATTCAGGTATGCATCAATCAAATGATCAAACTGATGACTCGAAGGAAAGTAGGTTGTATGCCCTACAACAAAAAACAGTTGTTGAAAATCAAAAGTATAAACGCATTGATCTAATTGTGAGTAAATTAACAACAAAAAGGAAAATGAAACTTAAAATTTTATGTACCTTTCGACAATTTCAAATTCCACTGAATCACAATTCGGAATCAGGTATGCATCAATCAAATGATCAAACTGGTGACTGGAAGGAAAGTAAGTTGTATGCCCTACAACAAAAAACAGTTGTTGAAAATCAAAAGTCTATGATCAACCAAAACTGAACTTAAAAAAACATGTACTCCAGTGCTAAACTACAAAATATCATCTAAGGCTAGATATCAAAGGTGAAATTATTCACGGCAAACATCCACAAACAAAAAGGAACATTCAACAAAATATTGGATTATCAAATCAAATCATATTCAGATTTCAGATATTAAGATTCAGATATGTTATAAATAATTACTTTTTCAAATCCATAATCCATAATGTTAATATAACTAAAAATTAAAAACCAAAATATTAGTCATATTAAGTCAACAATTGAATTTGAATTATCAATACAAAAAATTAGTATGAATATTCAAGTACCAAGTTACAATTCCTCAATTACATTTTAAAATGTTTATTAACAGCTTGAGTTGGTTTATGGAAAATTATCAATATTAAATAGACTTATCTGATTAGAGCAATTCCAAAGAAGAATGAACTGAAGTGCTAATCAAATGAAGCCCACCAAGTTGATTGACTACCAATACTTGAATAAACCCTAATCTGTTCAAAGCAAAATCAAATGTTAGAATAACAAAAATGAATCACAAATCATAAAAACTAACACAAAATCAACAAAGACATGAAGAAAAATATATTTACCTGTTTATCGAGTGGTTAAGATCTCCAGACATGATTGACTGATGAAAAATATCAATGGATGAAGAAACCCTAATATCATAAACGGTGGTTCAGATCTAGAAAAAAAATAAGAAAATCAACTAAAGTGCAAGAATCAAGAACAATGATCAAAAATTGAAGAAACCCATACCTGTGAAACGCGTGGTTAACAGCTTCAAGCCTGATTCACTGCCGTTAACTCAAGAATGGATGATGAAACCCTAATATCATAAACGGTGGTTCAGATCTAGAAAAAAAAAATAACAAAATCAACTAAAGTGCAAGAATCAAGAACAATGATCAAAAATTGAAGAAACCCATACCTGTGAAACGCGTGGTTAAGAGCTTCAAGCCTGATTCACTGCCGTTAACTCAAGAATGGATGATGAAACCCTAATATCATAAACGGTGGTTCAGATCTAGAAAAAAAATAACAAAATCAACTAAAGTGCAAGAATCAAGAACAATGATCAAAAATTGAAGAAACCCATACCTGTGAAACGCGTGGTTAAGAGCTTCAAGCCTGATTCACTGCCGTTAACTCAAGAATGGATGATGAAACCCTAATATCATCAACGGTTGCAGCAGATCTATAAAAAAAAAAAAAGGAAATCAAGTAAACAAATTGCAGGATTGAAGAACAATGAAAAAAAAAGTATTAATCACATACATGTTAAGCACGTGGATAAGAACTTCAACCATAGATGAGAACTGAAGAGAAAAATTGGATGAGGGATTGTTGAGGAGAGAAGAAGGAAATGGAGCGGCGCTGTAAAGGATTAGGGTTTGTGTGGAATGAAAGAAAGAACCCGGTTCACAATCGTGTAGACGTGGACACCCTATCTTTTGAACACGGTAGTATATTGATTGAGGGGTTGACATGTGTATAGGGGGGAATGTGGGGGTGCCAAGTGGCAGAACGTTGTTTCTTTTATTATAGTTAGAGATTTGAAGAAGCTTATTTGAAGAAGCTTTTTTGTGTAAGGGCAAATAATAGAAAATAAGCTATAAGCTAATCCAAACACTTAAAAAGAGCTTATCAAACAATAGAAAATAAGCTATAAACTGTTATGAATGCACCATAATGTGGTGACTCTCCACATATGTAACCACCATCTCTTCATGTCCTTTGTATTAATGTAAGAACACTATATATAGAGTTTTTTGTATTGCATGTTGATATCTCAATGAAAAAGAATTCCTATTAACTTATTCTCTATAGTCTTGTTCTCTCATGTTTAGTATAGTTGTATATGGATTGCTAATAGACCATTGTTTAGTATAGTTGTATAGTTGAAAAAGATTTTTAAGCTTATGCTTATTAGCTTATATAAGCTAATTATTTGAAGAAGTTTTTTTGTGTAAGGGCAAATAATAGAAAATAAGCTATAAGTTAATCCAAACACTTAAAAAGAGCTTATAAAATAATATAAAATAATAGAAAATAAGCTATAAACTACTTTAATAAATAAACATAAGCCAAAAAATAAAAGCTAGGCCAAACACCCCTTAGTATTACAGAAGGTAAATAAGTAGGGAACCACAATAAGACCATCACCATTCATTACATTGGTTCCCAAGTTTAGTAACGGAAAGAAGTGGAACAAAAGTAAAAGGATAAATTACACTTTTCGTCCTTTATGTTTGTATCAGATTGCAATAGATAGCCTTTAACTTCAATAATTACAGTCGCAATCCTTTATTTGGAAAACTCATTACACGTTAGGTCCTTTTACACTAACCCAGTTAAAAAATTCAGTTAACTCTAGTCATGTGCATTGCACATGAGGGCACTTTGGTCATTTTAAGCATTAATAATATATATTATAAGAAATAAAATAAAAAAAAACTTCGATATAATTAATTATTTAGTTAATTTATTGTTTTATAATTTATAATATGTATATATATCAGTATATGTATGTGTTATTTATACAATCCAATCATCTGTTGCATACCTAACTATCAGTCTATCACCATCTCCATCTCCTTCATCACCACCACCGTCCCACCACCACCACCACCCAACCTGCCGGCGACCACGACCACCACCACCAACTTCGCACACAACCACCACCATCTTTGCAATCAACACCGTCAGAACTACTTAAGAAGTACCACTGATCCGTCGTCGCTGATCCGTGCACCTCCGACCAAAATGGTGCCGATGCTGATGTCGTCTTTTCTCTAGGCTAAACTGAACAATCCAGCTCACTCAAATCGACCCTATGTGAAGAATTCCGCCGCTGTCGCAGTCAACTCCGGCCAGGTTACCATCGTTGAATCAGGCAACCACTTGAGGCAACTTTGATACCAATCAACTCGTATGTAACTACTGAATGAAAGCCCTATGCTTTTGTTCCTAATTTGTAATCACAAAACTCCAATTTTTGAATTTAACAATAAAAGAAGTGGGGATTTTAAATGACCGGACGATGGTCAATCCGGTTCATAAATTTCCGGTACCAGTAATCCCGGCTCCAATTTTTGATGGATTTCATGGAAGGAGACAATATAGTTCCTCTGTCGATGAAAACTCTTCTTCTTTGTAGGTAAATTATTAAGGTAAACATTTAGATTTTTTTTGGGTAGATTCTGAATGTGGAAAGAACAAGATGAAATCCCTGTAAAAAAGTTTGGATCTGAATTAAGATGGTTGGTTATGAAGAACTGATTGTAATATTTTGTTCCTAATAGTGTTTGTTAGAAGAAGACGGTGTATAATCCGGTGACATACGAAAATGTATGAAGAATTGATTGGTAATATTTTGTTCCTAAAGTTTGAATCTGAATTAAGATGGTTGGTTATGAAGAACTGATTCTAGTCCGGCATGTAATCTACGAAAATGTATGGGATCTCTGTAGTTATGAAATTCACACTTAATGGTGTATAGTCCGGTGACTTCTATAGGATCAAGGCGGGTATCGCCGGAGTGGTGGCGGCAGGATGTGGTGGTGGTGGTGGCAAGATGTGGTGGTTATGGTTTTAGGGCTAGGAAATTGGGGAAGATGAAGTGTATATGCATTTTGTTTGGTTATACTTATTAAATATTTAAATAAAAACATGAATTGACCAAAATACCCTTAAGTGAATAAACTTGACTGAAATATTTAATCTGGTTAGTACTAAAGGACGTAAAGTGTAACGGATTTTGCAAATAAAAGATTGTGACTGTAATTATTGAAGTTAAAGGTTATCTGTTGCAATCCGCCACAAACATAAAGGACGAAAAGTTTAATTTATCCAAAGTAAAATAAGTGGGAAGAAGCGGAAGAAAAATGTTTCACTCTAACTTTTCTTTCAAAATGGAAGGAATTGGAAGAAGGTAAACGAAAACAATTAAAAGACTCTACAATTTACCATTTATTATTTTACCCTCTCACTGTAACACCCCAATCGCGTAATATAACAATACGCGGCGGAAATATCGGGGAGTCACGTTACAAATTGCTCACAACTACTGGTACTAAATTGTTTCAATATCATTAACATTGTTTTACAAACAAAGAATACATGTAATTGTTCTTTTTAGAAGTCTAAGGCCCGTATGCAGTCCTATGCGTTGCATGCTTGAATAGTCGAAAACCTGAAACATGTGCGAAAACAGTCAGCATAAAAATGTCGGCGAATACATAGGTTTTATTAGCCAAATAAATGGCAAAACATTTGGTATTTATCTTAATTGTGAAAACTCGTGACAAAATAGGTCTGTATATGGCAATATGATATTTACTAAGTCATTTTATGCCTTATATTGAAATCTTGATTAAACCATTGTAAAAACTTGACAATGTGTTATTAGGAATCCAATCAAGGATTAATAATAACTGTTTTGAAATAAATCAAAACTTATATAAGTATTATATAAATCAAATCAATGAGTTATGATAACACTTCAGATATCTTTCTAGGAATCTAACATATAAAAATATGGGAGATTCTACAAAGATTATGAAAATCAAACATTGAAACAATTGTACACAAAATCTTAAAGGGATCCAGATAACGCTACAATAACAATAAAATAAGAACACTTTTATATAGGAAGTACCAGCGGCGTACCCACCATGTTCTTATTTTATTATACCCGTTTCGTTATTTAAATCACAACTACCACATAACACATAAATTTTCAACTTGTACCAACTTGTAAACACGCATTAAAGCACACAATGAATCCAATAAAGGATTCTAATATCAGTACTTTAAACATCCCATATACGTCTAACTATGAACATAGATAGATATTACGGGGATTCTGGGTTCTCATAACATTGTCTAACTTAACACGCATTAAAGCACATAATGAATCCAATAAAGGATTCTAATATCAGTACTTTAAACATCCTGCAAGAATCAACCTATGAAGATAGGTAGATGCTATAAGGATTCGGTTTCTGTCACATTGAATCATTGAATCAAACAATCCTAAATCCTAATAGTGATTCGGGATAACGCCGTGAAAGGCAATACAATAAGCACACTTATATATAGGAAGTACCAGCGGCGTATCCACCATGTGCTTATTGTATTATCTAGTTTCATTATCTAAATCACCAACAATCTACACAAAAACCAACCAACTGTCGAGTTTGTAAAGCACTTCTTAAAAACCTTACTATGAAGACAAGAAGATCTATGACTGTACTTCAAATATCATACATGAATCTAACTATGAAGATAGGTAGATCACTTAAGGATAAAACATAATGTTTGCATAATCGGAATAATACACATAAAAGCACTTAGTGAACACATGTATGCCATACATTTTGAAAACAAATCGATTGCACATATGAATCACCCCAAAACATTTGAAAACAGTAAAAGAGGGGAACTATGTACTCGCCTGGGGTTGCGTATAGTCCCAGTTCAAAGGGTATAACAAAGCTCAAAAGACCAAGAGTTCAAGTGTTGAAGCGATTCCTAGGGTAACAAATACTATGTTAGGGAATCGACACCTAAATCGGAAAATCGGGTAGAATGAGGTCTTGTAAACCAAATGAGTGTTGGAACTCAAGTGGTATGGTTTAACA
This sequence comes from Helianthus annuus, assembly GCF_002127325.2. NCBI lineage: Eukaryota > Viridiplantae > Streptophyta > Magnoliopsida > Asterales > Asteraceae > Helianthus > Helianthus annuus. The sequence continues at coordinate 173,336,590 of NC_035448.2, read as the reverse complement.
AAGCCTACATTCTAAAACGAAACCTATCCTAAGTGCTTACGACCCATTACGACCAGTTAAGGTAGCTTACGCCACTTTAACGCGTCGTTCGCACGAATGCGCGTTCGAGACGCCTAACTAGTCCTATGACAAGTATTATATGCCTTAACATATCTAATTATGTTATATTATCAGTTTAGATGTCAAAACATGTGTTACATATGCTTAAAATGAAATTATGCGAAAAAGGGCATTTTGGTCATTTTCCTAAGGCATATAAACTACCTATCATACAACTAACTAAACGAAGTGACCATAAGGTATAACCTCGGAAGGTTATTCCCTATTCAACTATGGTCACCTAATGTGTTCGGTCGAATCCTAATGATCGACCAAACGGGTCGTGTTCGAAAGTCTAAGCGGTTGTTTAGACCGCTTGACTTACGACTCTATATAAGCACTAAACCTAAAGTGACGAGCTAAACATGTTAAAACATGTTTAACGAGGTTAGAAAACAGGTTTGGTATTAAAACAAAGGGTTTTGATACCCAAGAGTAGTTTGGTTACAAAATACGCAAGAATACGCATTTTGGCCGAAACTACGACTCGTCACTATGCCTAGATAACGTAGTAATCAGTAGGTATAGTCATAAGAGACTATAACCATCGTGATTATGCTCACGTTACAAAGTTCAAACGAACTTCGTGTTGACCATAAACTGGTCAAAGCAGAAAGTCAAACAAAGTTTAACTTTCACGCTAAAAACGCGTAAAAGAACGAAAGAATACTTACAAGGGGTCCAAGAATGGAGGTTTTGATCTAATAATTCCTAGGTATGAAGGTTTTATCCTTCAACTTAGGGAAAAATCTGATCAAATGTGGGTTGCAACAATGAATGGGTGGGGTTTATATAGGAAAGCCATGACCGTTAGGATCGTTTATCGTAAAACGAGCTTTGATCACAACCGTACACATGTGCCCATGGTTTTGTGAAACCATAGGAGCCCCTAAAATGGCCCATAGTATTGAAAATACCATTTGCAAGAGTGCACAACATCTGGAACAGCTGGAAACAGGCTGAAAATCATTTTTGCAGATCTAGCATGTCCATACCGGCCGCATAAGGTTCAAGGGGGGCTTACGCCGGCCGCCTGAGCTTCTGGTCTGCACAGAAAGTTTCAATAATTGCAGTTTTGGTCCCTGCATGCTTCTAAGGCCATTTTTGATGCGTTTGAGGCCCGTTAAGCCATTTTCAAGGCTCTACAATGATGATTAAACACAAGGGACATGAAACATGTTCAAAAATATCTCGGATGTCGGTTCGTTTGGTCGTACGATCGCGTTGTTCGGTTAATTACGACGAAACACGAATGATTGCGAAAAACGATCCAAATTACGCGACGAATGGAATTTTATCATGCCAATCACTAAAATAAAATATTTTAATGATTACGTAAATTTTTGGAAGTCCGGATATATTCAGAACGTAAGATATGCGCGAAAATGCAAACTTATGCACTTTTTGACGCTTTTAGTCCCTATTGATCAAGAAAGTTTATTTTTGCGCACCAAACGTCTCAAAGCCTATTTCTAAGCCATGTGAAGGATATTTAGGGCATATTTAACTTATGACCAAGTTCCGGAATGTGCAATACTATGTGAATCAGCAGACTTTCACAGTTTGACGCAAATAGCCCCTGAGTGTGAAATAACTTGTTTTTGACACACCAAAGCCTTCAAAACTTATTTGTAAGTTATCTAAAAGTTATTTAAGGTATGTTAAGCCTATGTAACTATTTTGGAGTGTTTGCCGCATTAAACTGATTACGTTTACACATCAGTTCGTGTTTAACTTTCCAGAAAACGATTTAAAGCTTGAAAATGAACTAGAATCAAAATGTGAAATTGTAAAACCAAAATAAACAAATTTTTGTGGTCAAAACACATTGTTTCTTTGATAAAAGATAGTGTCCTACATTGTGTGTGTTTACGGAGCACAAGTGTTACACTCACTTAATCTAACATGAAACCCAATAAGTGTATAACTGTAAAATTGTATATTTCTTTTCTCCTCCTTTCAACTCGGGAAAACATAAAATTTTTACTTTCTTTCGAACTCAGGAACACAAAATGAAATTATATCCCCCCCCCAAATGACCCTCCCTTCGCGAATCGTACTTGGAAACAAACTTCCTTCTTCCCCCACATCTGTCGCTTTTCTCCATCTTAGTCTTCTCTCTTTCACGTAAGAGTTTTAAGGGTCGACGAACCCATTGTAGGTGCTCTCATCATATATATACATACTACATAGTGATAATCAAATACAAGGAGAGAAAAATGAGGGCGGTTTACACGGTCATATAATAATCTTATGCGTTATATTTAAAAAGATAGATAAATACTCATACTAATCTACTTAAAATTAGTCATGTATTGAAACATCCGCTTAATTTCATATTACCAACAAAATACCATAATATAAAGAATGTACCCATTCAACACACGTAACATGTCATATTATCCGTTTACATATGCAACTCATAATATAACTATTCTATGATTCTTCTCATATGTAATCCGTAACCTAATTTGCGACCCGTTAACATGTGAAGATAATAAAATCTAACAGCGACTCGTTATTTCTAGAGGAAAATAATTAAACATATAAAAATTATTAATTTAAAAATGAACATAGTTAATATCAACATATCATATATTTAAAAATGAACATAGTTAATATCAGTTAAGGTAAAATGAAATCATACGAGTTGTAAGAACTTAGATAACTCGGTTTTACGAAAAGTTTTTCAATTTTTTTTATCAAAAATCCTAGAAAAAATTAACATTTCCAAAAAAAAATCTAGTTTTTTTATTTACAGCACAACAATTGTAAGGGGTCGAAAATATTGGCTCGATTTTTTTATTTTTTAGGCTGTTTTTGTAACATTATAATCTATAGCGTGAACAGGGGCGTACCCACCTATATCTCAAGCTGGGCGGGCGCACTCACCCCTTGAAAAAATAAAATTTAGTGTTAAATTCCCTTGAAAATTTTCGTCCGCACCCCTTGGAAATTTTCGTCCGCCCCCCTTAGGAAAAAAAATCTTATGAATTTGTAAAAAATTTACGTAAACACTGTTTTTTTTAAATACAACCTAATTAACTTTCCACTTAATTAATTAACTTTCACTTAACCCAATTAACTTTCTCTTAACCTTTAACCCAATAAATACACCATAACTCAAGCCCAACCCAATCTAATAATCTAATTTGAACTAAAATATAATAACCCAACCCACCGCAGTTTCGGCCACCAAATTCACGAAAACATCATCTCATCACTATTTTCGGGTATGGTTCGATTATTTTTTTGTTTTCTTGTTTATTTGGATTTTTAGGAGAAATACAATTGTTAAAAAAGTTTGAAATTTTAGATGTTTTGTTGTTTTTTTTTGAAACTTTAGTTGGTTGATTTTGTTGTTTTAGTTAAACTTTAGTGTTTTTAATTGGTTAGTTAGAAAGAATCACCAGCTAAAACTAGGCTTGATTTTAAAGTTGAAAATTATGAAGTTTGGTGATGATTGTTTAAGTGTTTAGTGTTGAAATTTAGTTGTATATGTTATATAAATAAAGACTTGCTTAGAAAAGTAGCTCTAGATGTTTTGGATAGATTTCAAAAATTGAAAACCCGTAGGACGACATTTTGAATAGAGTTAATTACATAAATGGGTCCTGTGGTTATACTTAATTTCGCCTTTGGGTACTAACTTTATTTTTTAACAGATTTAGGTTCTATGGTTTCAATTTTGTAACACCTTTGGGTACTAACACCAATATTAGTTAATTAAAGACTAAAATACCCTTGCATTTTTTTTAAGTTTATCAATGTAACACATTTGGGTACTAACACCTAATTTTATTTAAGTTTAAATCAATTTTACAAAATCTATTTATTTTTTTTATTTTCATCTTTTTATTATATCTCTTAATTAACATAAAGTCTATTTATTTTTTTATTTTCATATTTTTATTAAATTTCTTATTTAACATAAAATCTACTTGTTACACCAGTATTTTTTAAATAGATTTTTTAAATAAAATCTACTAGCTATATAGTTTTATGTAAATTAAATTTCTTACTAGTTTTAAATAATGTAAATCTTACTCGTTTTCAATTTTGGATATATATGATTGATAATAATAATAATAAATATCTTTCATGTAAAAAAGATTAAGCCATTTTTAACTTGTTTTTTTGTTCATTTACATTTTACTATTTTAGAAAGATATTTAATTTTCATAAAACCTACTAGTTGCACCAGTAAAATCTACTAGCTATATAGTTTTATATAAATTAAAAATCTTTTTTACAAAAAAAACGAGTTAAAAAAAGGCTTAAATTTTTTTAGTTTTATCTAAAATACCTAGCTATATAGTTTTATCTAAAATACCTAGCTATACAGTTTTATGTAAATTAAATATCTTTCTAAAATAGTAAAATGTAAATGAAAAAAAAAACGAGTTAAAAAAAAGCTTAAATTTTTTTACATGAAAGATATTTATTATTATCAATCATTTCAATCGAAAATTGAAAATGATTAAGGTTTACATTATTTAAAACGAGTAAGAAATTTAATTTACATAAAACTATATAGCTAGTAGATTTTATTTAAAATAATTATTTAAAAAAATACTGGTGTAACAAATAGATTTTATGTTAAATAAAAATATGAAAATAAAAAAAATAAATAGAGTTTATGTTAATTAAGAGATATAATAAAAATATGAAAATAAAAAAAATAAATAAATTTTGTAAAATTGATTTAAACTTAAATAAAATTAGGTGTTAGTACCCAAATGTGTTACATTGATAAACTTAAAAAAAATACAAGGGTATTTTAGTCATTAATTAACTAATTTTGGTGTTAGTACCCAAATGTGTTACAAAATTGAAACCATAGAACCTAAACCTGTTAAAAAATAAAGTTAGTACCCAAAGGCGAAATTAGGTATAAACCACAGGACCCATTTATGTAATTAACTCTTTTAAATATGTTTGTAATGACGTTTGGCATGTTTTTGATAATTACATAAATTTTAGCTTGATATTCTTTTGTTTTACATGACCCGGACCGACCCGATACGACCCAATATGAACCGATTTTTTTTTTTAAATATTTAGGGCCCTAAAATCTTTAAAAATATGCCCCGCCCTCATAAAAAAATTTATGGGTCCGCCACTGAGCGTGAAAAAAATGAGGGCAAAACTTGCACGAGAATGTCGATTCTTTAAATTCTCACAACTCGTAAAAGTTTTTCCTTGATCCGAATAGCGAATGCTATCAAAATATCATATAAATTCTATAGTGATGAAATGATATTAACTTACGTTCTTGTTATCAAGATATCATAGTGATAAAATGATATTAACTTACGTTCTTGTTTAATTAAGTATCTTGGTTAACTAACATTAATAATATTATTAAATTGAACGTTACCTTTACCTGTTTCTTTCCTCTCAAATTCATCCAACAAGAAGATATTCTGCAACTGAAGCAATTGGCTACACCGACCCCATTAACTGTTGCATAAACCAATCCAACTCAACAACGAAGCCGATTGCGACTTTTAGAGAGAGAAACAAACAACACACCAGTTTAAGCTTTGATCTACTTCAATCGGTAACAATAATCTTCACCTCTTTCACTTTCACTTTCTCTCTCCTGTTTTATTGATCGTAAATTTGCTTTCAGTGAGTTGAAACTGATAAACAATGGGGCTGATTTCTGGAATTCTTATGGGGACCATACTCGGGATTGCGATTATGGCTGGTTTCCGTCAGATGATGAGGTATCGAAGCAGTAAACGAATCGCTAAGGTAATTACTTGTTAGGGTTTGTTGATATCTTGCTCTGATTTTCATCATATGTTTGTTAATTTGATTGCTAGGGTTTACTTTTGCTACTGATTTTGTTTACTTAGGGTTTAAGTAAGAGCTGTGTGACTGAAATTAGATAGATCAGTGATCATAGCTTGTTCAAGAAATGTTACTTTAGGGGTTTTTTCAATGTTGACTTTATTAGGTTTAGTTATAGGATGTAAAGATGGTTGTGAGGCTGAGGATAGACTCTGATTTTTTGTGGCTTTTAAGCTGCAAAGGTTCTTGAATGAAATCTGATATGTTAACGCGTAACTACACGAGTTTCGGTTTTTAGGAGTGGGATGTTTGACTTGAGGTCAAACCACAACCACAACCACCTATGTTTTCTTCCATTCGGTAAGAATTCATGTTTGACCCTAATAGTCAAACACTTTGAAATTCTTGTTTGTAGTCAAACATGCTGGAATTTTGTTTCACTTCATCTACTTATGTTTTTGAAAAAAAGTTGAACTAAATTTACTCGTTAAGCATACTGTGAACCTTAAAATAGCGTAACGATATCTTGACAATGAACATATGGCTTGAACGGAGGGTCAACTGGTCAAGGAGCTGCATTGACACATTTGCTGTTAACATGATGGTGTTTACTTTTTGACGTACTTGTAGTAACAATAATTTAAGATGACCATGTTGACTTTGTAGCACTGAAATAGTGTAATATCTTTCTTTTGAGATGAAATGATATTCCAACATATTGAGATGCATTGTTTCTTCCTCAGGCAGTTGACATAAAACTCCTTGGATGTCTCAACAGAGATGATTTGAGGAAAATCTGCGGTGACAACTTTCCAGAATGGATATCTTTCCCTGTTTATGAACAGGTTAGCACTTTCAAAAGACAAATAATTACGTTAACTTTGTATGTTTTTTCAATCGTCAAAATATCATAAAACCTTGTGTTGAATGTTTCTAATCTTCTTGGCTTGATGTTTCAGGTGAAATGGCTGAATAAACAGTTAAGCAAACTTTGGCCATATGTCGAAGAAGTAAGTTCTCTATGTTGAATATTCATTATAGATAAATTTTGCATTTATATTTTCTAAATTTATTGGGTTCTTAGGCTTACTGGATTTTTGGATAAATGTTATATGTTTAGGCAGCTCGTATTATTATTAAGGATTCTGTTGAACCACTATTGGAAGATTATCGCCCAGCTGGAATTACATCATTAAAGTTTAATAAACTCTCTCTTGGGACTGTACCCCCAAAGATTGAAGGTACCATATAATTAGTCACAAATTAGAGTTTTCGATTTTATATAATTACTTAAAATGTGCAGGTATTCGCGTTCAGAGCCTTAAAAAAGGTCAAATAACGATGGACATAGATTTACGTTGGGGAGGTGATCCAAATATTGTTCTAGGAGTTGAAGCTGCAGTTGTTGCTAATTTACCTATTCAGGTCGGCACACTTACGATATGATTAATCACCTCCACGTATAAAGTTTATGAATCATTGTGCTAATATTAGATTGTGTGTTCTTGTAATGCTTACAGCTGAAGGATCTCCAAGTGTTCACAGTTGTTCGTGTTATTTTCCAGCTCTGTGAAGAAATTCCCTGCATCTCTGCTGTTGTTGTTGCTCTACACTCTGAGGTATAACTTATATTTTATTTTGAAACATGTGAAACTCGATGCGTATTGACCTACCATATAATTTATCAGCCAGAGCCAAAAATTGACTATACATTGAAGGCTGTTGGTGGAAGTTTAACAGCCATTCCTGGACTATCCGATATGATTGACGTAAGTTTGTTTATGATGTGATTAATGTTCGTCGTTAAATAATTTTGTCTGATTCATTTAGGCTGATAATCATCATACATTTACTTGTTAATTCATGTAGGATACTGTAAAGACAATAGTTACCGACATGCTTCAATGGCCACATAGGATTGTTGTTCCAATTGGCGGTTTAAATGTGGATACAAGGTGATAATAGTTCTCGGTTTAATATTGTTTGTAAAAGATGAAAAATTTAATTTAGTTTGGCCAGTTTCGCGACTTTCGTCCAAAGGTTTGTTTTTTCGCATCTGGATCCAAAAGGTTTGAAATCTTGTCATTTTCATCCAGCTCGTTAACCCCATTTATTTTTCTTCGGCAAGTCGGGGGAATTTTCGTCTTTTTTGTTAACTTAAGGGACAATTTGGTCTTTTGAATACTTGTACATTATGCTAGATTCTTGTACATAAAGTGAAAAAGACCGAATTGCCCTTTAAGTCAACAAAAGACATGGAAATACCCCTGACTTAACGGATAAAAAAGGATGGAGTTAACGAGCCGAATGAAAATGACAAGATTTCAAACCTTTTGGATCCAGATGCGAAAAAACAAACATTTGGACGGAAGTCGCAAAACTGGCCAAACCTCAGGGACGAAAATGGCATTAACAATTGTGAAGGCAAACAATTTGAAAAATATATTTATTATTGTCATATTATGCAGTGATCTGGAGCTTAAGCCACAAGGACTGGTCTCATTAACAATTGTGAAAGCAAATAATTTGAAAAATATGGAAATGATCGGGAAATCTGATCCTTATGTGACTGCGTATATTCGGCCACTTGAAAAGTTTAAAACAAAGGTTGTTGATAACAACCTTAATCCTGTTTGGAATCATCCAATTCAGTTGATTGCAGAGGACAAGGAGACTCAGTTTGCCGTATTTGAGGTTAAAATCTTTTCTTCTATTTGGAAACATGTTTTTTAGTTGAGTAATATTGATCATATGTGGTGGGCCCCAAACAGGTTTTGGATCAAGACATTGGGCAAGACAAGCGTTTGGGGATAGCAAGATTGTCTCTAATTGATCTCGAACCAGAAGTCGAAAAAGAGATTGAATTGAGATTGCAACCTTCGCTTGATATGCTCAAGATAAAAGATAAGAAAGATAGAGGAACTCTTACAATCAAGGTATGCAGCTGATCACACTTTATATAATTGATTATTATAGAAAACTGGTGTGAGGTTCAATGGGGAACGCTAAAAAGTGGGGGTCCGGGGAACAGTGTATTTACCATGTTAAATATATCTTAAAATTCAATTTAAAATGCTAAAAGTTATTTCTTTTTTTCAAAAGATTTTCGTAGCTTTTGCATATAAAGATGTGTAGAAGCTATTCCAATAAAAAATAATTTTTACCTTTTTCTACTGTATTATAAGATTTAAAAAAAAAAAAGATTTTTGAGTTCTTGAGTTTTCGAGTTTCTTTTTTTTTTATTATTAAAAAGGCTTCTATATATATTTATATGCAAAAGCTCCGATTTTTTTTTTAAATTGATTTTTAACATGTTAAGTGCATGATTCACCGGTTCCCTACTTTTTTAGTATTCCCCATTGAACCCTCCTCTAGAAAACTAATTATAAATCGGAATATATATGTGTATATAGGTCAAGTATCATGAATTTACCAAAGAAGAGCAAGATGCTGCTATAGAAGAAGAGAAGAGGATTCTGGAAGAGAAAAAGAGACTCAAAGCAGAAGGAATAATTGGAAGCACCATGGATGCCATTGATGGAGCCGCAGGGTTAGTTGGGTCCGGTGTCGGGCTCGTGGGTACAGGAGTCATCTCTGGGGTTGGGCTCGTGGGAAGTGGAGTCGTCTCTGGGGTTGGCGCTGGTGCTGGGCTGGTTGGAAGTGGGCTGGGGGCTGTTGGTAGCGGACTAAGCAAGGCTGGAAAGTTCATGGGGCGGACCATCACCGGAACCAGTGGTTCTAAAAAGAGCGGTGCATCGACTCCCGTGAACTCTGTTGAAGAAAATGGCGGGGCTAAACCGCGCTAACCAGTGTCGGTTATATATGTTGTCTATCAAATATGATTGACTTGTTATGTGAATTTGATTCTTATTTTCGTTTCGTTTTGTTTTTTCTGTGTATTAAGATTTTAATAAGTAGATTGACTGTAAATCATTGACGCTTGTTAATGTGGATATTTGAATGATACTATTCAGACCCTCCTCACCTCTCTAGTTCCGCCCATGGTTCTAATTTCTGAACATGTATTGGGATTCAGATCTAAATCCGATGCAGGGACCCCGTATCGTATAATCTAATAAGGTGGCGAAAGCAGGGATTTGCGTACCTTAATTTCGATGTGAGCTTTGGAAGGAAGGACATAGATCTGTTTGAAGGTGTTAGTAATCTGTTGTTTGGGGGAAACTAGAAGGATTGAGACGCTAGGTTAGTTTGTTAAGGTTTCTGTTTATAGATTTAGGTAAAACTATAATTACAACTATAAAAAGCTGAGTGAAAAAATATTTAAAAAGATTATTATTTATTAATCTGGTCAAATAATATAAAATGATAAATATTTTGTTCCTACTTTTAAGGTTTGTTACACTAGACTTGCGTTCAATAAGTATTTTGGTCTAACTTCACGGGTAACCGTTAATATGCAAACATGAGACCAGGGAGATAGGGTACGGTCAGGTTATCTGGGTTGGTTAGCCTGAAAGTGCAGCGGGTCAGACAATCTTAAGTTACAAGTTCTATTTAGCTATTTGGGTAGCTTGTTATTTAATGATTTTTGGTTGTCTAACAAACTTTTTTTAGCGACAAACTAACCTACTTCTAAATACAAGCACCTTGCATGATTTGAATATTTTATCTGTTGGACAGAAGGTAGACACCTTGCCACCACACATTCCATCTTGCGTTTAATAGTCAACCATTTATGTAGGCCAAAATCAACATGTATTGGTGATGCATTGTTTAGCCGTCATAGGATAAATATTTTAGGTTTCTGTTTGGAACAATTTGGTAATCAACTAATAAAGCATATGAGATGGATAAAGAGACGAAGATAAGAACACATAAGAGAAGAAGAAGAAGCTAATTCAATTCAATTCATTGATGACACATTCTGTTAACTGGGTTTGTTTAAGTTAACTGGGTTTGTTTGTTTAACTTACATCTACAACCCTCCATTATGTTACAGTTACGCACGACCTCCCTCAACTCTTTATAGAGTAAACTGCCATTTTGGTCCCTGTGGTTTGGTCAATTTTGCCACTTTAGTCCAGATCTCAAACTTTTTGCAATTGGGTCCCTGTGGTTTCAGTTTTATTGCCATTTTGGTCCAAAAATGAAAACAGACCAGATTCCCCTAATTAAACCCTCAACTTTTGTCCTTTTCCTCAGGGGTATTTTAGTCATTTACGTTTTATTATAACTGATTATCAGTTAAAATTAATAAAACTAAATTATAAAAACTGAAACTCAGTCAGTCTCTCTCTCTCTCTCTCTCTCTCTCTCTCAACTCTATCACCACACACACACAGAACTTAATCAAACACCTACCACCAACCGGATAACATCCACCACCACCTCTAATAGCCATCGCCCACCAGAAACACTCCACCACCTCTAACCGCCATCGCCCTCCACCGAATCGGAACCCTAGAAAACTACCAGCCCCCATCGCTGGAATAAGAAGAGTTCAAACCACCAGGGTTATGGTTTCGTTGTTGGCAGCATGTTAATCGTTGAGCCAGAGGCTTCTCCAGCTTACGGCTGCCTAGTTCCAGATAACATGATTCCGTATGTTGTTCCGTCACCGTCGCCGGAGACGGTGGCGTTGCGGCGGACGAATTGAGAGCTTGAAGTTTCTGCAACGCTAGGGTTTTGGCTCTGGTTCGAACACCGAGAGAAACATCGAGTACAGCTATTGTGTTGCCGGTGAATTTAGGTTTCCTCATGTATTTCCCCATTGATTGATGATGATGATGATACTCTATTTGAGAATGTCATAGAACTGTAAATTGTTTGAAGATGATGGTTGCAGGAGTTTGGAGAAGAGATGATGATGATGATGATGATACTCTATTTGATGATTATTTTGATGATTTGGGTGCTGGAACAAACTCGTGGGTTAGCGGCGGGTGGCTATGGGAGGTGGGTGGTGGTGGAGCATGGTGGGTGTGGCGGAGAATGGGGTGGAGAAGATGATGGTTGCAGAGAATTGGGGTTTGGATTAGGGTTTGCTTGTGACTCATTTGGGGAAGATGAAGATTTTTTATTTAGTTTTACTATTAATTAATAATCAGTTATAATAAAATGATAATGACCAATTTACCCCTGAAGATAAGGACAAAAAACAAGGATTTAATTTGAGGAATATGAGCTGAATTTACTTTTGGACCAAAATGGCACAAAACTGAAACCACAGGGACCAAAATGAAAGTTTTGGACTAAAGTGGCAAAACTGCCCAAACCTCAGGGACCAAAATGGCAGTTTACTCTTTCTAATATAAATGATTAAGGAATGATTCAGTCATCTTTTAGTTTCTTATGGTTCAAACATAGGTCTAATTGTAAGTCGGTATCTTTTAGTATCTTGGTATGCTTGGTGCTCTTTTAGTCTAATGTAATTGTTTAGGTTTTGGTCGTTGTGCTTTTTTTGTGGTTTTTGCAGCGTTGTTGTTTGTTTTAATAAAATTCAATGTTCAAAAAAAAAATCTATAATAGTTATTGTAACCTTATATTTTGCTTGATTTTGACGAATTCCTTTGGATCTAAGATGTGTTTCTATGTTTGAAAGTCTCAATGCATATTTATTAATTACCGTAAATTAGTAATTGTATATACGAAATTAATTATTTAGAATTGAACTAAAATATAATAAAACCTTAATTAAACGTGGAAAGTACGATGAAATAACCACCAGTCCCATAGAGGCATAGATTACTACAAAAGTTTGACTGAATATAGATTTAATTTCATAGGATCCAACAACATTAGCCCATACATCAAATATGGAAAAAAGAAAAAAGTACACATTTTTTGCCAGATTTTATTTTATGAAATCATATCGAGGAAATATGTTAAACAAGTAAAACACTATTATAGTGATATTTAATATTTAGTACTAGTATTAAGCCACTGCTTTGCAGCGGTTGTCATAAGACTGCGTTAAGTAGTAGCAATACTATACCATTGTCATCGACCACCAACACCGGAAAAGCTCGTAAAAACAAAATAAATAAAAGCGGGAAAAAATAACGTCGAGCGAAAAACAGACGTAAAATCTTTAAGTCATGCGCGCTCGTTGCTAAGAAATTAAACTGAAACGTAAAACATAGAAAAAATAACTAAGTCCATCCAGGACCCGCGTGTAGGACGAACTTGTCAAATGCAGAAAAATAGATGTGATGCGACGGGGCAGTCAAACGGGAAAAAAACATATGAAAAAATGTTGAACCCCACACGCACGTTGCGGTGCGTTAACTCATAAAATTTAGAACGAAACGAAAAACTTGGGAAAGATGAAAAGTATGGTGGACCAAAATTGAAAATAAAAAAGAGTTGGCATTAAATTGTAAAAGATGAAAAACTTTTGGTTAAAAGTAAAAAAACAAAGGGTCTAAATTGTAAAATTGAAGTTATTTATTAATTTTAGATAAAGATAAGGATAAAAATAAGTGATATTTATATATTAGTCATTAATTAATATTAATATTAAAAGAAATTTATTAAACAAATATAAATAAAATTTATGAGGTTGCAGAAGAAAATGTCATGTGATATTATTTGGAGTCTTTTATTATAAGTTAGATTATTAGAGATGGATGATGCAAATTCATGTAGTTGAATTTCTTCATTATATGAAATAAATGTTAAATTCTTTTAATGTGTTAGAATTAGAATTTTCTTTACTTGAAAGAATTTTCGAGCCGGAGACTCACCGGAAGCAGCCTCTTTATTCCTACGGGGTAGAGTTAAGGCTATCTACATCTTACCTTGAAATAATTAATTTTATTTCGATTCCTACCCTTGTTTGTATTCTATTTTGATGGTTCCAAGTTCCAACTAAGATTTGTGAAAATGGTTCCAAAGTTCTAAATTAATGAAAATGAAAATTATAAGACATCAACAACCAATTCCTTTCGAAGGGTGACACCATGAGGCATGAACCTCAATTTCCCTTTGAAGGGGTAGCACCCTAAATGGTCCGGTTCTACACGGATATACATGATTGGTGTGGAAAATACGATGGTGATCTAGTATGTTAATTTATCCAATCAAACACTGGTTTAAATCGAATAGTTGATGAAAAAGACTACGGGTTATCCTTTTGGGTGACCAATGCAACTCAACAAACTAGGGGCCACCACTTAACAAATTAATTAATTACGAACATATACATAACAATATTTGCTCTGAAGGAGGAATCACATGCCATTCAACTAGACTGTATTTTTTTTTTTTTTTTTTGTGTTACCTCTAAGGTATACATATAATACATAGTATTAAACTCATTTTGGTTGCTAAAAGGATGTCAATCGAGTCTAGAGGGTCGGAAATGCCAGATCTTGGAGCTAATGGACTGATTCTACTTTTTCCCATGCTAGAATAGAGCAGCACCATTTCGTCCCTTCTTTAAAGGAGTGGTACGGTTTTAATCAGATTCAATGACTAAACCTATCCAATCCTGAAACGATAATGCGCGATCAAAGACAACCATATTATCTCTAAACTAAGCCTCAACAATAAACAACACTAAAAAAAATTCATAATCCTTAGAACAAACACATAATCCTTGACCATTAGCGTAATTTAAAAGGAAAAAGAAAAAGCCCTTTAACTAATGAGTTGAAGTCTATCTAAACCTGAAATCAACTCGTTTAACTTGTGTGGCTCGAGTTCGACAGGTGTCAAACTCTATGTTGAAAACTCAAGCTCGATTCAATTCAAGCTTTTACCGAGTTATTTTTGAATAGCTCACGATCAGCTTGGCATGTTTACGATTAAACTTAAGTTTAAGAACCGCTCATAAGAAGCCAAAAAAAACTTTATTAATGAAATTATCACTGCATATATGCAATATTTTTGGACATAAAGAAAGTATTCGTTTCTTTAAGTACTAAAATCCATACCTAATATATCTGTATCTGGTTGTGCTATGCGTCACAATTATGTGAACCAAAAATTCTTTTTCTCGCATTTCTTATTTCACCCCTTCGTGTCCTATTTCCTATTTTTAAAACGTTTGTTAAATAAAGATAAACAATAGTAATACACATAATATAATTTCTGAATCTTTATTACTAATTATTTGAAATTTCTTTATCCAAACCGTTTATAAATAGATCAGTTTAACCTAAGTATTATATATTCAGTCATATATATTTATCGATGTATGTATGTTCCATTTTGTAGGATCCAAAGAGTAATAATACGATTATTATAACACAACTAAAACGGATCATGTCCACTAAACTTATATTTTATAACTAGCTTTAGTTTCAAGACTTCAACCACCCCATGCAAATACGTATACATACATACATACATACCATATCATACTCTCTGGCGGACTGGAGAATCGCCTGTCCAATGACAACGCCACCGTTAGCCACCGCGATTCTTGTCCTCGGTCCACCGCTCGTCTTCAAAACCTACGAAACCGAATTTTCAGAAAAATTCAACTTCTTAAAACCATGGAAAACCCCTCTTCCTCTCCACCAATTCATTGCCACGCATTCATGTAACGTGAGAGCCATTTTCTGCTCGGCTGTTAGCCCGGTCACTGCCGAGATCATCCAAAGCCTGCCGGAGCTTCGGTTTGTGTTAGCTAGTTCCATTGGTGTCAACCATATTGACCTCCGAGAATGCAAACGCCGTGGAATTGTGGTGGCCAATGCCGGATCGACGTTTTCGGAGGATGTAGCGGATATGGCAGTCGGGTTGTTGATTGATGTTGTGAAGAGAATTAGTGCTGGTAATCGACTTGTTAAGGCTAGGGTTTGGCCCCGACAACGAGACTACCCTCTTACTTATAAGGTTTGTTATATTTACATGAAAGAATTGTTACAACAAATTTTTTAGGCTGGTGGGTGTGGGTTGCCTCCTTGGCCCGTCGAGGCCCGGCACCACCGCCCCTTCGGTCCGTCACATCACTTTCGCGGGCCCCTTGCTGCATGTGACAAGCCTCCTTTCACAAATAGAGCCGCGAAGGTGGATTTTGTTGACCAATCAAATAGCAGGGGAGCTAATCACCCACACCCCAGACCCTTCATATTTAATCTTTTATTTTTGTAAATATATCATAGAGTAAATTACACGGATGGTCCTCGTGGTTAATCAAAATTTTGGATTAATCCCTACTAGTTTTTCAAAAGTATACGGATAGACCCTATGATTTGCAGTTTGTAATGTATTTAGTCCCCAATTTTTGTCAAAAGTACACGGATGATCTCTGTGGTTTGCACTTTGTAACGCATTTAGTCCCCAACCTTTAGTGGTTAAATATGTTACAAAGTGCATACCATAAGGACCATCATATACATTAGCAAAAGTTAGAGACTAAATGCATTACAAAGTTCAAATCACAGGGACCACTCCTGTACTTTAAGAAAGTTGAGGACTAAATCCAAAATTTTGATTAACCACATGGATCAACCGTTCTTTACTCTGTATCTTATCTCAAAATATTGTTTTGTAATTTTTAAATACGCGAGTTTCTAGCCTAGTATGCATTTAAAGTATGTTATAGTTAAATATTAAATTTCAATAATAAGTATGAAATTTAAAAATACGTATACTATACATACCACATATTTTTATATTTTAGTTACCAACGTTAAAGTTTGTCAACTTTCAAACAAGAGGTATTGGGTTCATATATCAAACCTCTCATTTGTGGAGTCACACCCACTAGCTAAAATTAACTTATAATAAGGGCTAGGGAAAATCCAAAAAAAGACTTCCGGTTCGGTCTGATTATAAAAACAATGGTTAAAAGTATTTCCAATTTTCAGTTAGGTGGCAAGCGAGTCGGTATTGTTGGACTAGGAAACATCGGGCTTCATATCGCGACGCGACTACGTGCCATGGGTTGCATCATCTCGTACACATCAAGAACCATGAAACCACACGTGACATTCCCTTTCTATCCTACAATTCATCAACTAGTGGCCAACAGTGATATCTTGGTCATTTCTTGCGCCTTAACGGAGCAAACACACCACATGATCGATCGAGAAGTGATGTTGGTTCTCGGAAAGGAAGGAGTTATTGTAAATATCGCCCGAGGAGCAATCATCAATGAGAAAGAACTAGTTGAATGTTTGGTCAAAGGGGAGATTGGTGGTGCTGGTTTGGATGTTTTTGAAAACGAGCCCCACTTTCCCGAAGAGCTTTTCAAACTCGATAACGTTGTATTGACACCTCATCATGGTGCGGTGACCGAGGAGGCATGTAGGAATCTTTATGATCATATATGTAAGAATCTTGATGCATTCTTGTCAAACAAACCTTTAGGAGTGTTTGGTTCGCAGGAATTCAATGGAATTTAAGGGAATTGGAATTTGAATTCCATCTTTTAAGATGTTTGGTTCACAGAATTTGATGGAATTGGAATCCCAATTCCAATCTTCATGTGTTTGGTTGACAATGAAATTGGAATTACGCATGAATAAGGCTGTAAACGAGCCGAGCTGAACCGAATCAGGGTGGGCTCAGGCTCTGCTTGTTTAAAAATCGAATCGAGCCGAGCCAGCTCGTTTAAAACCCAGCTTACTTTGAGCCGAGCTTTTTTCGAGCGAACTTCGAGCGAGCCTCGAGCCACGAACTTCTTAAACAGAATAGTAATTTTAGGTGTACTATAAAATGAAGGGTAAATTACACTTTTCGTCCTTTATGTTTGTATCAAATTGCAATGGATAGCCTTTAACTTCAATACTTACAGTCACAATCCTTTATTTAGAAAACTCATTACACTTTCCGTCCTTTACCACTAACTAGGTTAAAAATTTAAGCTATATCTGATCATGTGACTTGCACATGAGGGGAGATCGGTAATTTTACTCATTTATTTTAAAAAATAAAAATAAAAATACATAATATACACATACAAGTCTCCTTCTCTCAGCTAATTCCATCTCTTCAACCAACCTCACCACCACCAAATTCAGCCACCACCACTACTGTATCCCAGCCACCACCACCGAATTGAGCCCCACAACCACCACCGTATCCCAGCCACCACCACCGAATCGAGCCCCACCACCATTAGACTGGTTTAAATTGTTGCAGAAAGTTAAATAAAAAGACTTGAAGAAATTGTTGCAGAAAGTTAAATAAAAAGACTTGAAGAAATGTCAACATCTGCATTGACATTCCTAACATTGGAGTTCACGATTCCAACGTTGTATCGCATCAAGAACTCCTCTCGAGCATTGGCGAACAATGGCGAGACGGTAGGAATCATGGAATAATGTTAATGGATCAAATGGGTAGTCGAAATTCGCAAGGACATGGACCATCACTGAGTCTGGGTTCGCATATTCAACCGGCCGGAATCCAATTCCATTCCGGTGATTACAGGAATCCCAGCATGGGGTTCTCTTCATTTTGGTTTAGAACAATCAATTTTGGTTTAGAACTTTCATCAAGCACCTCATGTGATTGTTGTAGATCTGTTGACTACACCCCACCATAAGAAGATCGCCGCCGGCGCTGGTGTGAGCTCCGGCCATAGCCTCTGACCGCACAGGTTCAACGTAATTCTTGCACCAACATACTCGTCTTCATCTTCTAATCTAAAGCCCCAACATCTTAATGTCTAACTATGATTAAAGAAATCGAATTTTAGGTTTGTTATAAGAGGGTTGTTCCAGCTTCTTAAATGGTGGTGGTAGGGTTTGGTGGTGATTGCCAGATCTCTGGTTATTTAGAGAGATAGGGACTTATATTAAAATATTTCTAAATGATTTGATAATTGGTAAAAAGACTAAATTACCCTTATGTGACTAAAGTTAACTGAAAATTTTAACCAGGTTAATGCTAAAGGACGTATGTTGTAGTGGGTTTTACAAATAAAGGATTGTAGCTGTAATTATTGAAGTTAAAGTCTATCCATTGTAATTCGATACAAACATAAAGGACGAAAAGTGTAATTTACCCTACATATTTTAAGGGGAAAAAAATCGATAACAATAATATGGGGTACATGGGTTCTTAAAATGCAGTACCTATTTTACTCCCTAAATGCATGCAAAATAAAACAGAAACAATTGTGGGATACTTCATGGCTCGGATCAACAGGACGTTAGAGTGTATCATTTTAACTATGTTCCAAGTGTAAAGTGTGCTATAAGTATGATTCATAAAATACCTTTGTGTTTATGATTAAACAAGCAAAATATGCCAATATAATTTTTTTATGTTTGTAACACCCCGGAAATATAAAACTTTATATTAAAATTATAAAGTTTAAATAAACAAGAATTTATTTAACTAGGAATTTATAACCTAGTTAACTACAAGTCTAAAAATAACTTAAATAGGGTTAAAACAACAAAACCTTATGTTAAACAAAAGTGAGGGGCTAAATCAACTTGAAATCGAAATCTGAGCATAGAATCGTGATCACCTCGTCAAAAGGATCATAAGGTATGTCAAATTAGGTTGTTTTGATTCAACCTAAATTTCTTGCATATGATTAAAATTGAATGTTGAGCTTAATTATGTGTTATAAACATGAAATTAGAAGTGATATGAGGTTTAGGGACAAACCCTAGACGATTTCTTGTCAAAATCTTGCATGATACTAGGATGGATCAAAATCACTATAGTGGGTGGTTAATAAGTTAGTAGAACTTAGAACTTGATAAACACTAGGATTAAGACTCTTGTTCTAGTGTAAACTGAAATTATGAGATAATCCCTAAAATCATTGATGTTAACAATATGTGTATATTGTCTAATTGAAGTTAATTTGGATGATAATTTCAAGTCATAAACTTGGTTTAGATCATGTAGAAATTTGACCCGCTAGGTGTTTGATAAAACGCCTAAATTAGGGTTAAAATGTTAAAGGTTGTGTAAAACGCAGATTTGAATATGTTAAGAAAATGATGCGTTAAAGCTTAAGAAAGAGTTCTAAACTTGTTATGAATTGAACTCTTTAGGCAAGGAATCCGGAACGTCGAGCGGACACGCCGGAGGGGATACACGTGGAAAAGGAGTGCTTTAAAGGTACGTGACTTTAGTCTCGATAAATTGTGCATATTTGTTTGAGTTCAATGTATAGATAGAATCAAAGCGTGAAGGATGCGTTTGATGCATTCTAAAGTGGCGTAGTTCACTCGAACATCAAACGGGTCAAAATAAAGACTTGGGATTGGGTTTGACTTGTTAATAAAGTGATGGTTTCACTAGATAGTCAAACGAGTTGAATAGATGTTATAAGAGGAATCACGACAATAGTGACCATGATTGTTACTTGAATTAATATAGTTAAATTGATAAAGAACCGTTTGGTAGGCATTACAATGGAGGATTTTCCATAAAATGAGCCAACGGGTCGAATAATGGTGTTATTTGTAGCGTTGGTGTCTAATTACTTAACAAAAGTGACATCAAGCACAAGAGCATTAAGCCATGGAATTGGTAAGGAAATGCGAGTGATGCTAAGCCCCGGATGTTGGGTGAAAATGCCTCAAGGTTGCCATTGAACGATAGCAAAGTTTTGTAAATATAGTGGGTCGAATATCTAAATAGAGCTTTTAGTGACTAAGCCCGTAAACCAAATTTTCGGGATAACAATTATGGTAGACACGTCGGTAATTTAAATACGGTCGTGTAGGAAAAAGAATCACCAAAAACGGACTTACGGATCATAAGTTATGGCGATTTTAAGTTGGGATTGAATATACTTGGAGCTGGGAATGTACAGCAACAGCTGAGCAAACATTCTATGAAAAACAGGGCTAGGCGTGACGCCTAGGCCCTTGGCGTCACGCGACGGCCCCTTGATCCGAGAAAATTTTATTTTTTGATTGTTTGACCCTTGGAACTTGTTTATATCCATTGTAGCTTTATCAAAACTAACATTTGTTGTGGTTTTGATCTTAAATGATGTTGGAACTAACCGGAAGATGATCGAGCTAGCTTTTGAAGAACCGAACACTACATACAAGCTTCCGCAATGTTTTAAACTTTAATATATTATGATTATGGGTTGTAAACAAATTGTTAACAACTTTTGGATGTTTTAACTTAGTCGTTAGTCGACTAAGGTTTTTGCTACTAATGAACTATATTTATGGAATCCAAGTTAACTAGGCACGTTTTATCTAAAATGGTTTGAACTATTATTTAATTCAAGTAAATTAGACGGGTGTTACAAGATGGTAATCAGAGCTTAAGGTTGTCAACAAAGTGTTCGGTTCAAGCTCGATCGATCATCCGGTAAGAATTAACTTATTATGTTAACAAATTATGTCTTATGTAAGAATGAGAAAGGAATTGAAGTGCATGGGAAGAGCGTGTTAACACACTCAAACCCGGAAAGTGCACCAAATTTGAACGGTTAAAGCAAGTTGAGAACTTGGCTAAACCGAAACAAAAGAAGCAATGTTATAAATGAAATGTTTAACGTTTAGATGTAAACATTTCAGTTTTAAAGATGACGGATATGGGAAATGACGAAGCGGTGCCAAGAGTTACCGAGCAAATGAGAGAAGTGATTGTCGAGGAAGTAGGAAAGGCAATCGAAAATAGCTTATCCGGTTTTATTGATAAGATTCAGAATACGGTATTATCGGTGGTTGATGGGAGAATCAAGAAATTGGAAGATGATGCTAATGTAGCTAAGGAAAAATCTGTAGAGCGCAAGGGTTGCTCGTACAAAGAGTATATGGCATGTAAACCGCCACTCTATCACGGAGAGGTGGATCCGATAATGTGCCAAAGATGGTTGAGTGATATTGAAGGGGTGTTCGAGAGAACCCACTGTGATACAAGTGACTTTGTAGCTTATGGCACGGGTCAGCTGAGAGGTCAAGCAAAAGACTGGTGGGATAATAAGAAAAAGGAAATCGGAAGTGAAGCGGCGAAAGCAATGACATGGGAGGAGTTTAAGGTACCATTCCTCAGACATCACAGTCCTAAAGCGGTTATCAATCGAATCAGAGAGGAGTTTATTCAGCTTAGACAGAAAGGCGAATCTATTGATAAGATCACGGGGATCTTTCTTGACAAACTGAGGTTTTGCGATGAATTAGTGACCTTCGAAGAACAGAAGGTGTATTATTATTATAACATGCTAAGCGCAAAGTATCGGGAGTTCATGGCTCCCTCAAAATATGAGACCCTTACTGAAATTATCAATACTGCTCGAGAAAGAGAAATAGAGCTAAAGAAACAAATTGAAAGGGGTGAAAGAAGGGCGCAAGAGGTTAATCCGAGCCCTACGAAAAAGGCACGCACGACTGACTCATCGAAGAAGCAAGAAGGAAAGAGCAGTACGCCAAGTTGTAAAGTATGCGGGAAAGGGCACAAGGGTGAGTGCCGGTTTAAGGACAAGCCGTGTCCTATTTGTGGGAAGACAGGGCACACGGCTGCGTTGTGCCCGGGGAAAGTGTCGGTGTGCTACAAATGTTATCAGCCGGGTCACAAGAAATCTGAGTGCCCGGAGTTGGTCGGAAAGAAGGATGACAAGAGTACGCACACAGAGGCACCAAAAGCAAAAGCAAGATCCTTCCAGTTAACAGCAGTGGAGGCGAAAACGGAGCCCGATGTGGTCTTAGGTATATTTGCCATAAATTCAATTCCTGCACATGTGTTATTTGATACGGGTGCGAATAAATTCTTTATTTCACATGGACTTATTCGACATCCTTCCTTTGTACAAACGAAATTACCTATGCCATTAGAGGTAGAAATAGGTGATAACAAAAATTTCCTTGTGTGTGATATATGTCGAGATTGCAATATAAGCATAGACGATGAGGAATATCCAATAGACTTGATTCCTATGTCCATGGGAGAATTCCAAGTAGTGGTCGGGATGGATTGGCTATCCCGACACCATGCGAAAGTCGCATGTTTCCGCAAGGAGATAAAATTAACATCTCCAAGTGGGAAATCAGTTACCATACATGGCGAGAAAGAGGGTAAACCTGTTACGTGCTCAATGATAAAAGCTTACAAGCTCATGAGGCACGGTTGTAGGGCATTCATGATATATGCAAACGAACCAGACAAGGGGTCACTAAAGATTGAAGACGTACCAGTGGTACGCGAATATTCCGACGTGTTTCCGGAAGACCTACCGGGAATACCGCCAGAACGGGAGGTAGAGTTCGGAATCGAATTGATTCCGGGCGCGAAACCCGTGGCCAAGGCGTCGTATCGGCTCGCACCCTCAGAATTGCAAGAATTAATGTCTCAAATTCAAGATCTCCTCGACAAAGGGTTTATTCTCCCAAGTGTGTCTCCGTGGGGCGCACCAGTGCTGTTTGTGAAGAAAAAGGACGGGAGTATGCGTATGTGCATCGATTACCGGGAGTTGAACAAACTCACGGTGAAAAATCGATATCCACTCCCAAGAATTGACGACTTATTTGACCAATTTCAAGGCGCAAGATGATTCTCCAAGATCGACCTTAGATCGGGGTACCATCAGTTGAGAGTCAGGGAGGAAGATATACCGAAGACGGCTTTCCGTACGCGGTACGGACACTAAGAGTTCCTTGTGATGTCCTTTGGGTTAACAAATGCACCCGCAGCTTTCATGGATCTTATGAACCGGGTTTTCAAGTCTATGATAGATAAGTCGGTGATAGTGTTTATTGACGACATTTTAATATACTCAAAGGATGAAGCGGAACACACAAGACATTTGCGTGAAGTATTGGAGACGCTCAGAAAAGAAAAATTGTATGTAAAATTTTCAAAATGTGCCTTCTGGTTACGAGAGGTGCAATTTCTCAAGCATGTCATTAATGCAAACGGGGTGTTAGTAGACCCGTCGAAAATAGAAGCCGTGGCAAAATGGAATCCACTGAAGAATCCTTTAGAAATCAGAAGCTTTTTGGGGCTTGCGGGTTATTACCGGAGATTCATACAAGATTTCTCCAAAATTGCTATGCCATTAACCAAATTAACCTGCAAGGAAGAAAAGTTTATTTGGGGCGAGGATCAAGAAAGGGCGTTTCAAACGCTTAAGGAAAAACTGACCCAAGCACCGGTATTGTCGTTGCCGGATGGAACGGATGATATGGTAGTTTACTCGGATGCCTCGCATTCGGGGCTTGGCTGCGTTTTGATACAACGAGGCAAGGTTATAGCCTATGCCTCAAGGCAGCTGAAGACTCATGAAAAGAAATATCCTACGCATGACCTTGAGTTAGCGGCAGTGGTGTTCGCCTTGAAAATATGGAGGCATTATTTGTATGGGGTAAAGTGCACTATCTTTACCGACCACAAAAGCTTAAAGTATTTCTTCGATCAGAAGGAATTAAATATGAGGCAGAGGCGGTGGTTAGAGACTGTCAAGGACTTCGATTGTGATATACATTACCACCCCGGGGAGGCTAATGTGGTGGCGGACGCGTTGAGCCGAAAGACAGATTATACGCCTATTTGAGTCTGATCGATGCAACTAATTGTGACATCGGGATTGCTTGACTAAATCCGAAAATCTCAAATTGAAGCAATAAAGGAAGAGAATGTGAAAAAGGAAAGAATAGTAGGGCAGTTAAAAGACTTGGAGGACGGTAACCAAGGATTGAAAACTCGATTTGGGAGAATTGGGGTTCCAAATACATGTGGAGCCAAAGCATTTTTACTTGACGAGGCCCATAAATCTCGTTATTCGATACATCCGGGGGCGACCAAGATGTACAATGATTTAAAACAAAATTATTGGTGGCCCGGGATGAAGAGAGATATTGTAAAATATGTGGAGAAGTGTTTGACCTGTTTGCAAGTCAAGGCAGAGCACCAGCAACCATATGGTAAGCTGCAACCATTGGACATCCCGGTTTGGAAATGGGAACAAATTACAATGGACTTGTTGGCCAAACTACCCAAAACCAGCCGTGGTTTTGATGCTATATGGGTGGTTGTGGATAGATTAACTAAAAGTGCACACTTCATTCCAATCCGTGAGACTTATACATCAGAAAAGATGTCAGAAGTGTATACCAATGAGATCGTGGCACGTCACGGGGTACCGATATCCATTGTGTCCGACAGAGATATTCGGTTTACTTCGGATTTTTGGTGTGGCTTCCAAGAGTAAATGGGGAACTAAGCTGTTCATTAGCACTGCTTACCATCCCCAAACGGATGGGCAAGGTGAAAGAACAATACAAACGTTGGAAGATATGTTGCGTGCTTGCATTATCGACTTTGGGGGCTGTTGGGATGTCCATCTACCCTTGGTCGAATTCTCATATAACAATAGCTATCACGCGAGTATTAAAATGGCCCCATATGAGATGTTATATGGTAGAAAGTGCCGAACCCCAGTATGTTGGGGAGAAGTTGGTCCGCGAGGACTAGCTCAGACCGATGTAATTCGAGCTACGAATCAGAAAATCGACTTGGTCTGCACTCACTTAAAAGCAGCTCAGGATCGACAAAAATTGTATGCGGATAAACGAAGGAGGCCGATAGAATTTCAAGTAGGCGATAAGGTAATGTTGAAAGTATCGCCGTGGAAGGGGATAATTCGGTTTAGAAAAAGAGGAAAATTGAGCCCAAGATTTATTGGGCCATTCGAAATCGTTGAACGGGTTGGTAAGGTAGCATACCGTCTCGAGCTGCCTGAGGAGTTGAGTGGGATACATAGCACATTCCACGTGTCACGTCTCCGAAAATGTTTAGCAGATGAAACTACTCGTATCCACTACGATGATATCGATGTGGATAATAGTCTCAACTATGCGGTGAAGCCAATTGCAATTCTAGATCGTAAAGTGAAGAGTTTGAGAAACAAAAAAAGATCAACCAAGTGAAGGTTAAATGGGAACACGGGAAGGGTGCGGATACCACATGGGAATCCGAAGAAGAAATGCAACGGCTCTACCCTACATTATTTGGTACGTAATTCGGTTTCGGGGACGAAACTCTTTTTAAGGGGTGTGGACTTGTAACACCCCGGAAATGTAGAACTTTATATTAAAATTATAAAGTTTAAATAAACAAGAATTTATTTAACTAGGAATTTATAACCTAGTTAACTACAAGTCTAAAAATAACTTAAATAGGGTTAAAACAACAAAACCTTATGTTAAACAAAAGTGAGGGGCTAATATTGTCAAAACTTGAACTTATATTACTAAATTAGTGAAAACAAAACCAAACACCCATATTTGAGGTGTCTGGTTGATCAACAAGCAGAGGGCGACAAGGGGTTCTCCACCCAAACCCTAATTCACAGAAAAACCACAAATTGAAGGCCTAAATCAACTTGAAATCAAAATCTGAGCATAGAATCGTGATCACCTCGTCAAAGGGATCATAAGGTATGTCAAATTAGGTTGTTTTGATTCAACCTAAATTTCTTGCATATGATTAAAATTGAATGTTGAGCTTAATTATGTGTTATAAACATGAAATTAGAAGTGATAGGAGGTTTAGGGACAAACCCTAGATGATTTCTTGTCAAAATCTTGCATGATACTAGGATGGATCAAAATCACTATAGTGGGTGGTTAATAAGTTAGTAGAACTTGATAAACACTAGGATTAAGACTCTTGTTCTAGTGTAAACTGAAATTATGAGATAATCCCTAAAATCATTGATGATAAAAATATGTGTATATTGTCTAATTGAAGTTAATTTGGATGATAAATTCAAGTCATGAACTTGGTTTAGATCATGTAGAAATTTGACCCGCTAGGTGTTTGATAAAACGCCTAAATTAGGGTTAAAATTTTAAAGGTTGTGTAAAACTCAGATTTGAATATGTTAAGAAAATGATGCTTTAAAGCTTAAGAAAGAGTTCTAAACTTGTTATGAATTGAACTCTTTAGGCAAGGAATCCGGAACGTCGAGCGGACACGCCGGAGGGGATACACGTGGAAAAGGAGTGCTTTAAAGGTACGTGACTTTAGTCTCGATAAATTGTGCATATTTGTTTGAGTTCAATGTATAGATAGAATCGAAGCGTGAAGGATGCGTTTGATGCATTCTAAAGTGGCATAGTTCACTCGAACATCAAACAGGTCAAAATAAAGACTTGGGATTGGGTTTGACTTATTAATAAAGTGATGGTTTCACTAGATAGTCAAACGGGTTGAATAGATGTTATAAGAGGAATCACGACAATAGTGACCATGATTGTTACTTGAATTAATATAGTTAAATTGATAAAGAACCGTTTGGTAGGCATTACAATGGAGGATTTTCCATAAAATGAGCCAACGGGTCGAATAATGGTGTTAATTGTAGCATTGGTGTCTAATTACTTAACAAAAGTGACATCAAGCACAAGAGCATTGAGCCATGGAATTGGTAAGGAAATGCGAGTGATGCTAAGCCCCGGATGTTGGGTGAAAACGCCTCAAGGTTGCTATTGAACGGTAGCAAAGTTTTGTAAATATAGTGGGTCGAATATCTAAATAGAGCTTTTAGTGACTAAGCCCGTAAACCAAATTTTCGGGATAACAAATATGGTAGACACGTTGGTAATTTAAATACGGTCGTGTAGGAAAAAGAATCACTAAAAACGGACTTACGGATCATAAGTTATGGCGATTTTTAGTTGGGATTGAATATACTTGGAGCTAGGAATGTACAGCAACAACTGAGCAAACATTCTGTGAAAAACAGGGCTAGGCATGACGCCTAGGCCCTTGGCGTCACGCGACGCCCCCTTGATCCGAGAAAATTTTATTTTTTGGTTGTTTGACCCTTGGAACTTGTTTATATCCATTGTAGCTTTATCAAAACTAACATTTGTTGTGGTTTTGATCTTAGGTGATGTTGGAACTAACCGGAAGATGATCGAGCTAGCTTTTGAAGAACCGAACACTATTTACAAGCTTCCGCAATGTTTTAAACTTTAATAGGTTATGATTATGGGTTGTAAACAAATTGTTTACAACTTTTGGATGTTTTAACTTAGTCGTTAGTCGACTAAGGTTTTTGCTACTAATGAACTATATTTATGGAATCCAAGTTAACTAGACACCTTTTATCTAAAGTGGTTTGAATTATTATTTAATTCAAGTAAATTAGATGGGTGTTACAATGTTGGTGCACAATGTCTATCCCCTACATCATCAGTCTAGGTCGTGTCAGTAGTATGTAATAGTTGAAATGTAAAAAGTTAAGTTTTATTTGTTTGGAAGCCAGTTCGCACGAAGTGGCGTGTTAAGTGTCAGGTCGCACGAACTAGGAGTTGTCCAGTTCGTGCGAAGTGGGTAGGTTAGCTCGTGCGAACTGGTGTGCCTATAAATAGGCATGTTGGGTTTTTCAATTGTAACATTCTGGTGAAATATGTCACGAAGTGCTGCCGGATTCTCTTGGTGTAAAAATGTCTAATATCAATGGAAAACCAGTTTAAAGTGTATTTCTCTACTTCTACTCACATTCTAACACCGATTCAAGGTTACTAGTCTGTTTTCGCCTTTCTAGTGACCTAGATTTGACTCAGACCGACTCGTTTTGATCGAATCTCGATCCTACAAGTGGTATCAGAGCTCAAGATGAGTCAAATAAGTTGAATCAGTGTTTTGAATGGTTTAGAACTCTAAACTTCTACTCTTTCTTGGATTTTTGGACGAATTCACGGACAAAATGGACTGAATTTTGGATATAACGTGTAAAACACCATTTTAATCAATCCTTCAAAGTTACAGACCTTAATTCACACTAAAACTGATAAAAAAGTGTCAAAACTTCAATTTGTGTACAAACGATACTCAGTTCGTACGAAATGATCCAGATCGTGTGAATTTTTACCAAATCGTGTGAAATCCCTTTCCAGCTCGCACGAGTTGGATCAGGTCGCTTGAAATTTTCAAAAAGTTCATCACTTCACATGAAGTGAGTGTCCATGTCGTGTGAGACTCATCAGTTCGCACGAACTGAAACTTCTTTTAATATGTTGTTGTCACTTTGTGTGACAACCCTCACTAAATCAGGTATCCGTACAACTTATTAAATAATTAATTACTGCTTAATTACTATGCTTGCTTGAAATTGTGGATAAACTGCTACCTGAATACTGATACATGTACATACTTGCATCATACTTTATTTGCTGTCACTCCATTATTTACATACTGAACTCTAGTGACAACCTTGATGCACAAAAACACGGTAGCACAATAAACGGATAACCTATTAAACGTGCTGTCATAACTAGCACCAGGCAGGTACTGCCTCTAAGGCCTGTATAAGCCTGAGATAGTTTACTACACTAGTAGAGAGTGTAGGGATATAAGGGTTGTAGAACTGCGTCACTAGGTATAAGTTATAGTGACCGGATGTGCCTAAAACGTACTCTAAGTACAAAACTCAGCACTTTAAATAAAAATTCAGCATTAAGCTAACTAATAAAGTGCCAAAACATGAGAAAAATATTACTAGATACTTTCCAAAGTGTCGGGAATAAGTTGTGTCACTAAAAATAATAATAACAACACTTTAAAGCTTTGTTAAGCACTGTAACGGATCACTATCCAACCGAACAACCGGACTTTACCCGGAACACAAAAATATTGCCACTTACATTGTTTTTCTTTTTCTGAGCCAGTTAGGGTCCCCGAATACCCTAACACCCGCTACAACGCATAACACGCTAGTAACCGAGTTAACCTCCAACTTAACTTAACTAAATGGCTAACTATTAGTTGTAATCTAACTAAGGACCCCCCCTTCCAACGAAACCGTCCCCAAGGGGACACCCTTGTCCTATTTTTGATTATTTAATTCACACTTGTCTAATATCAAGGTTACATAAGAACCCTTGGATAATTAAGTTAGAGTTTGCCTATAAGTAACAACTATAGCACACCATGATCATCACAACACTTAACCACAAAACACTCTCTCCCTCTCCTTGCTCACTCTCGGCCGAAGACACAAGCACACACACACATCATTTTCGATTTCCTTCAACCCATTCCAAGTAACTACAAGTGTCAAGGAACTCATACAAGGAAGCTTGGTGCGTTCGGATCGTGAAGGACCTCACCTCATTGCTTTTATCCACTCATTCTTCGACTAGTTTCTTCCCTAGCCTCGAGCTAGTAGTAAGTGACTTCAAACACACTCTTGATCTATTCTAAAATGGTTAAAACGAACTTGGACGGTTAAAAAAGTCATGAACTTACAAGAAGACATGCTAAAAGTTTACTAAAATGTTAAATGTGTTGGTTAAAAGCATAAGGGTTGTGTAAATCTTGTAAGACTTGGTTGTTGTAATTATTTAGTGCCGATCTATGTTGTGGTAGCTCGGATCATCATCTAACCCAGATTAGTCATGTTCATGAATCATGACATAGAGTATGTTTAAGTGTAAAAAGGGTTAAATGATGAAACACTACTACACACTAAACATGAACTTGTGTAAAATCGATTTTCTTATGAAATAGTGTTCTAAACTAGTAGATCTACGGATCTACAAACGGTATTTTCAAAGAACCAAGTGTCAAAAGAAAACATATTTTAAAATCGGATCTTCCATGAACAAGTGTGATTTTTAAACACACAAGTACGAAAACACTTGTGTAACACTAAGTTTCGACAAAGAACTATTTTTGTAAAATTCGACAAGAAGTTGTAAAGAAGAAATTCCTTTAAAAACGAGACTTTCAAGAAACCGAGTTGATTTATACGAAGATCCACTAAAAGTAATGGAAATTACTACATATTTTTGGACAAACCACAAGTTCATGTAATTTTTGCGATTTATATACATTTTGACTAGTTTGATGGTTGGATATTGTTATTGTTGAACGAGAAAATTGACTGGTTTGAATTTTAAAAGAAAATGATACGCTTGAAAGCGTGGCCACCTCCAGTTACAGGGGAAACTCTGGCGAAATTTTTCCAAAACCTAACACTTGGAAATATTTTCACTACAAGTGTTATGAATATATTTCTAACCTGTTTTCAAAAATATAAATTTCGCCACGATTTTTATTACGACATTTCTAAGTGTCGGAGGTGGGATTTTTACAAAATAAAAACTTGATAAATATATATTTAGTATATATATTTTCATAACAACACTTGTGAATTTTTATGATTATTTTGTGAACTATACAAATATTATTTTTAGGGTAAAAATAATATTACTAAATAGTAACGATTCCAAAATAATACGAACGCCTTCACAATAATTATTTAAGTTACACCGGTAATTATTATTATTACCACCCGATCTTTAAACATAACTTACGCATTTCTCGGAAAAAAATACTAATGAATGTGTATTTTAACAAGAATATTATTTTGGAGAAATTATGTGAAATGAAATATAATATTTTTGAGAAAAATATTTATATTTTGGAGAAAGGATTAAAATATATTTTAAGTGAGACTTAATAGTATATTCCGAAGATACAGAAACGTACATGTATTAAGACCCCCATCCTTGGGAAGGAAAATATTTACTAAATAATTACTAAGTGTAATTACGAAATAGTTGTCTAACTATTTCCCAAAGACATTAAACCTTAAACTAAGGCACGACCGTCCGCCTAATAGAAGTTAGTACGTGTAGGTCGTCGCACAGCTGTTTGATCAGGAGATTTACTTGGTAGAGACGCACCACTGTGAGTTCATGTCCCCCTTTTCTCTTAACTGTTTTCAGTTTTCCAAACTGCGGGGGTGAAATACATGTTACTATGATTACGAATACTTCTTACATGGTATGGTTAGCGTAGGAGGGTTACTACTTAGATCATGTGAGTGGGTAGGCGGAAACTTGAGGCCATTAATCCTCAGGGTAGGACCGAGGGACAGGAGCGGTAGATCTATCTGGGTGTAGCGAGCCCAGCCCCAGGCCCAGCATAACGGACCTCGGGGTGACTTTGTGCCCAACGCATAAATCCGCTAGGTTTGAGTCTTCCTACTTGCACTTCACACATATCAATGGCCTTGCAAACCATTGGTGATCTCTTTTTCCTTATTTGCTACATACCAGGAATTTTTATACTTACAAAGGTTTTATTACTCACTTACACATGAGCTCGCTCAACAATTTTTGTTGATTTTTCCAACCTACATGTATTTCAGGGAACTAAAGATCTGGCGCGGTATGTTATGTTTTCCCGCTGCACATGAGTTACGAGGTCATCCAAGTTTAAGGGATGTGACTTTTTCCTGGACGAGTCACAGTTCTTAAACTGTGTTTATTTCATGTTGAAGTTTGTGTCTTCTGAACAATGTTTTATGTTATCAGGTTGTAGTTTCCGTTGCATGAGTCAACGCCGTAAAACAATGTTATGTTACTTATGTTTTAAAACTTAAATGGATGATCTTGCATGGTTTTTATTTCATATAGCTTTGTTATGATTAAGCTATGGTATTAAGAAGTCACACCAAAATAAACCACGCTTCCGCAAAGCCAGGGTGTGACAGCTTGGTATCAGAGCTCTGATCATAGCGAACTAGGATTCCTTCTCGAGTCTAGACTATGATCACTAGGGCTCTCACGAAAACATTTTACACTGCATACCACTTAAGTCCAGATCCAAAACGTTTTTACAAACAAATGTTGAGCACATTTTATTTATTATATATAGGCTCGGTCTGGGAGGCCGAGGCTCGGTCTGGGAGACCGAGGTAGTTGTCTAGTGGGACTAGGGAGTCAGTCTGAGAGGCTGGGAGAATTTGCTAGTGGGACTAGGAAGAGCAGTCTGGGAGGCTAGTGGGACTAGGAAGAGCAGTCTGGGAGGCTGGGAGGCTAGTGGGACTAGGAAGAGCAGTCTGGGAGGCTGGGAGGCTAGTGGGACTAGGAAGATCAGTCTGGCAGGCTGGGAGGATAGTGGGACTAGGAGGATTATTTGATTGCTTAATTGGTGACTAATGTGTTTATCTGACTGTATGATTGATTATTTGTGCATATTTGTGTTATACAGACACCATGGACTCATCAGGCACTGGTGATTCGGACACCACGGGCCCTATGCCCATTGTATCAGACGACCTAGAGTCTTCGGAGCATGAGGTCCACACATCAGATGTTACCAGCACAGATGAGGATGACTTCCAGCCCTTTGCGTTACCCGACGCTGTCGACGAGCTCGCTGATAGCCCTTTTGCTGGGAACCTACCGCTCGTGGAGATCCCTGCCCCGATACCACTTGCTTCATACCCTGCTCTTGATATACTCCTCGACGCCGACGCTGACAACGACGTCGATCTGTTTGATGACGAGCTCCTGGAGGATGATGTTGAGGGCGAGGCCCTTCTAGCTGACGGTGGTCTTTTGTTGCTCGTAGATGCCCCAGCTGGGGAGTCACCTGCACACTCACCGGTCCCAGACTCTTTCGAGTCTGTGGCCTCTGCACCATCACACACTCAGGATGCGCATCACTTTTCTCACGGTTTAGATCCTGACAGGGCATCATCTGTTGCCCCTGCCCCGAGCTACGCTTTTGAGCACGACATTGAGGAGGATTCCGACCCTGTCTTTCCACCAGGATTTGACCCTGACCAGGACATAGAGTTTATACCCCTGGATCAGCCTATGGAGGACCCGGTTGACCCAGTTGACCTTGCTGACCCTGCGTTTGCTGACCACGCAGATTTTGAGATGGCGTTCGATGACCCCGAGCCTGCCATGGCCCCCGAGCCGGTAGCCGCTCTTGACCCTGTGTTTGAGCATGACCCTATTCATGCTGGTATACCCGTTGTTGACCCTGTGGTTGCTGATCTACCCGTTGATGATCACCCTGTCGATGCTCCACTTCTGGAGGGTGATCATGTTGTTGCTGCTGATCAGGCTGATGCCCCTTTTATCGCTGATGCACCTTTGACCCTATTGTTGCTCCCCTACCTGATCCTGTTCCCCTGGAGCCCGATCATGCACTATTCGCGACCCAAATTGATCCCCGGTATGCGCACACCCAGAATGGGTGGATTGACGCTGATGATGAGCTCCCACCTATTCCCCCACATACCACCGATGCACGTCACATTGATTTCTCTTTTTCGTTTGCTCAGTTCACACCTCCAGCTCGACCTGGAGAGGGTTCCTCGGCTCATCCCTTTGGACATGTGCCGGCATCTATCCCAGTGGTACCACAGTTTTCTACTGCTATTCCCCCTGTTCCTCCATTCTCTGTGCCACCTTTCGATCCAGCCAGTGACCAATTTCTCTGGACGTCACCGCCTATTATGCCGCCATCCGACCCCTACCATCCTTTCCATATGGGGTATTCTATTGAGGACGTTCTGATGTCGTTTGTTGTCCAGCAGGAGGCACTCACACGGCGTATACAGGAGCTCGAGAGAGCTCAGCCACCGCCGTGCCAGTGTCAAGGTCAGACCCACCCTGCTTCTTCGCAGCCCTCTCGACCATTGCCACAGGACTCTGTTGCACGCCTTTTGGCACTGGAGCAGCAGATGGCGTCCTGGTTGCGTTCCTAGAGAGCCATGGAGGAGGACTGGCTCCATTTGCGTCGTTTGTTTTATTCCCATTTTCCCCTCCTCCACCGCCATCAGTATAGGGCATCTTTAGTACAGCATGGGTGGACGTTGGTGAGAAGACGGCGATTGCTCTGACTGCACAGCTACTTTTTGGAAACTGCATTCTGATTCTGACTTTTGTTGACATGTATATGGGATGTATTGACACTGATTTGATATTCTTTTGGACTGGGGTGATGTAGCCCTTAGTCGATGATGATGTATGACACTATTATGTACTTGTACACTTTACCATGTGGTCTCGATTTATGGCAATGCAATCGCAGTATTCTCATCATATGTGATGTTGTGATTGATATATTTATAACATGGGATGTTGTGTGATTGATATGATTGTAACATGGGATGTTATGTGATTGGTGTGTTTATAACATGAGATGTTATGTACTATTACTATCATTATATACGTACGCTTTACTATGGCCTGACCCACCAGCCGAGACGTCAAACGCTGATGCCTACCAATGAGGCAGAGCTTCAGCAAGTCATCGCTGCTGCCATCGTACAGTACGCCGCCTCTCAAGGAGGGACTAGTGGAAGTAATTCTGGCAATACTGGCAACAACAATCCACCTCATGGTAATACTAAGTCATTGAGACATACCATGATCTAATTGGATATCTGTAGCAAAGATGCTAATGCCATTCATATGTTGTAACGTATGTGCAGGGTGCACCTATAAGCAGTTTCTAGACTGCAAGCCTGTCAACTTTGATGGCACCGGAGGTGCTGTCGCTTTTGTTCGTTGGGCCGAGAAGACGGACTCAGTTCTTCGCATGAGCAAGTGTGCTCCAGACCAGCAAGTTACCTACATTTCCGGGCTATTCTTGGACGGAGCCCTGTCATGGTGGAATTTGCAAGTGCAGACTCTTGGAGAAGCCGCAGCCTACGCAATGACATGGACCGAGCTGAAAGAGCTTATGCGTCGAAAGTATTTCTCTCGCGCTGAAATTCAAAGGTTGGAGACTGAATTTTGGCATTTGAAGATGGAAGGTCCGAAAATCGCAGAATATGTTCAGAGGTTTCACGACCTGTCGCATGTGGTACCTTATATGGTTACTCCAGAATTCAAGCGGATTGAGCACTTCATTTGGGGATTAGCTCCTCAAATCATAAGCATGGTGACCTCCTCCAAGCCTGCAACAATCACTGAGGCAATTGATCTGAGCGTGGCTCTCACTGAGGAGGCTATCCGCCTAAACAAGTTCGATGATGTCGAGACTAAGAAGAAGGAGACTCACGTCGAGTCATCCGGAGGTAACAAACGGAAGTTCTCGAACTTCAAGCAAGGCACTAGTGGGTTTGTTAAGAAAGGAGGGTCAAGCGCGCCAGCTCAAGTTACAGCTGGTACTGGAAAGAAAGGAAAGGGATATATGGGCACCCAGCCTAAGTGCAACACCTGCCAGCATCACCACTCTGGCCGATGTGGTTTGAAAGTATGTGAAGCGTGTGGAAAAACTGGCCACTTGAAGGATTCATGTTGGGCCACTGTTGGCCGGGGAGGCCAAGGAGGATTTGGAAACAGAAACAATAACCGGGGTGGAAATGGAAATCGCCCCCAAGGAAACAATGGAGGGAATGGGAATCGTGGCAACAACGCAAATCAAGTTGGTAATGCGAACCGAAACAACAACAATCAAGCTGGAAACGGAGGTGAAAACGGGCAAAGACCACGATGCTTTAACTGTGGTGACATTGGCACTATAAGAGGAACTGCCCAGAATTGAATCAAGTCCGTGGAAGAGTTTTCAATATCGAAGCAAGGGAAGCGTGCCAGGATCCCAATGCCGTTACTGGTACGTTCCCTGTAAACCAACGCTATGCATCCGTTTTATTTGATACTGGTGCCGATTATAGCTTCGTATCGTAAGAGTTTAAGAATATGCTGGGGTTAGCCGCTAGTAAATTAGATATTCCGTACTCAATCGAATTGGCGAATGGAAAGTTGGTAGAAGCCAATGAAGTTGTCAGAGGTTGCGTAATCGAATTGGGAGAGCGTGAGTTTGCTTTGGATCTACTACCAGTCCAGCTGGGAAGCTTCGACGTGGTGGTAGGAATGGATTGGTTATCAGGCAACAAGGCTGAGATTGTTTGTCACGAAAAGGTCATTCATATCCCAACCGAAGATGGTGAAACAATTGTGGTTCATGGAGAGAAGCAAGATACGCCTTTGAGGATTATCAACTGCCTGAAAGCGCGTAAATGTTTGCAGAAGGGATGTGCTGCCTTCCTGGCACACATTGTGGATAAGAAAGTTGCAGAACCAAAGATCGAAGAGATCCCTGTCGTGAGGGAATATCTAGAAGTCTTCCCAGAGGACTTGCCTGGATTGCCACCTCAGAGGCAAGTGGAGTTTCACATCGATTTAGCCCCAGGCGCCGCACCTGTGGCTAAGGCACCCTACAGACTTGCCCCGTCTGAGATGCAGGAACTGTCAACACAACGTCAAGAGTTGTTAGACAAGGGATTTATCCAACCAAGCTTCTCGCCTTGGGGAGCTCCGGTCCTGTTTGTCAAGAAAAAGGACGGTAGTTTCCGTATGTGTATTGACTACCGGGAGTTGAATAAGCTGACGATCAAGAATAGATACCCTCTGCCAAGAATCGATGATCTATTTGACCAACTCCAAGGCTCAAGCTTTTATTCAAAAATCGATCTTCGATCTGGATACCATCAGTTAAGGATACAAGAGGAAAGTATCCCAAAGACAGCCTTCAGAACTCGTTATGGACACTACGAGTTCCTAGTTATGCCGTTTGGGTTGACAAACGCGCCTGCAGTTTTCATGGATCTAATGAATAGAGTTTGCAAGCCGTACTTGGATAAGTTCATGATTGTGTTCATCGACGACATTTTGATTTATTCAAAGACAAAGGCTGAGCACGAACAGCATCTAAGAGCTATTTTGGAGTTGCTGAAGAAGGAGCAGCTGTATGCCAAATTCTCTAAGTGCGAGTTTTGGCTACGTGAAGTCCAATTCCTTGGACATGTGGTAAATGGAGATAGAATTCATGTGGATCCAACCAAGATCGAAGCGATCAAGAATTGGGAAACGCCAAAGACGCCAACCGAAATTCGACAATTCTTGGGTTTGGCTGGCTACTATCGAAGGTTCATTGAGGACTTTTCAAAAATTGCTCAACCATTGACACTCCTCACGCGGAAAGATAAGAAGTTTGATTGGGGAATCAAACAGGAAGAAGCGTTCCAGCTATTGAAAGATAAGCTCTGCAATGCGCCAATCTTAGCACTACCGGAAGGTACTGGTGATTTCGTGGTATACTGTGACGCCTCACGCCAAGGTTTGGGTTGCGTGTTGATGCAACGCCAAAAGGTTATAGCTTACGCATCGCGTCAACTGAAAGTGCACGAAAAGAATTATACCACACATGATTTGGAACTTGGCGCAATGGTATTTGCATTAAAGATCTGGAGACACTACCTATATGGTACGAAATGTACGATCTTCACAGATCACAAGAGCCTACAACACATATTCAATCAGAAGGAGTTGAATATGAGATAAAGACGATGGGTTGAGTTGTTGAATGATTACGACTGTGAGATAAAGTATCATCCAGGGAAGGCGAATGTGGTCGCCGACGCCCTAAGCCGAAAAGAAAGGATCAAGCCCATAAGGGTTAGGGCTTTGGAGATGATTATCCAAACCGATCTTTCCTTGCGCATTCGTGCCGCACAGAAAGAAGCTCTTAAGGAAAGAAACCTTGAAGAAGAATATCTCCGTGGGATGGAGAAGCATTTGGTGCCAAACGAGGAAGGAACGTTATGTTTTGAGAAAAGGATTTGGGTTCCTCTGTTTGGTGGTTTGAGGAAAGTTATTTTTGATGAAGCTCACAAATCACGGTACTCTTTCCATCCAGGAGCGGATAAGATGTACCAAGATCTTAAAGATTATTATTGGTGGCCTAGGATGAAAGGCGATGTTGCTGTTTATGTGAGCAAGTGTATAACATGCGCCAAAGTGAAAGCAGAATACCAGAAGCCTTCGGGACTTCTGCAACAACCTGAGATTCCCAAGTGGAAATGGGAACAAATCTCCATGGATTTTATTACAAAGTTGCCAAGAACGCCAAGAGGTCATGACACTATTTGGGTAATAGTGGACCGATTAACGAAGTCTGGGCACTTCTTACCTATCAGAGAGAAGGATAATACGAGCAAGTTGGCTGAAATTTACATGAGAGAAATCGTTACGCGCCATGGAGTACCTCTCTCGATCATCTCTGATAGAGACGGAAGGTTCGTATCAAGGATTTGGCAATCCTTCCAAGAAGCTTTTGGCTCACAATTGAATATGAGCACTGCATTTCACCCACAAACCGACGGACAAAGCGAACGGACGATACAGACTTTGGAAGATATGCTGAGAGCATGTGTTATGGATTTGGGAGGTAGCTGGGATAAGCATTTGCCATTGGTCGAACTTTCATACAACAACAGCTACCACACCAGTATTGGTGTCGCGCCATTTGAAGCTCTATATGGCCGCAAGTGCAGATCACCGCTTTGTTGGTCTGATGCAGGTGATAGAAAATTGGTCGGCCCTGATATGGTCCAGGAAACCTCAGACAAGATCGCACAGATCCGAGATCGCATCAAGGCGGCTCGTGATCGTCAGAAATGTTATGCGGACCGAAGAAGGAAACCTCTAGAGTTTGAGGTAGGTGATATGGTTTTGTTAAAGGTATCACCCTGGAAGGGTGTGGCACGCTTCGGGAAGCGTGGAAAGTTGAACCCGCGGTATATTGGTCCGTTCAGAATTTTGGAAAGAATTGGGATAGTAGCATACAAGTTGGATCTACCTGCCGAACTGAATGGTGTTCACGATACATTTCATGTATCAAATTTGAAGAAAAGTCCAACTCAAGATACCGTTGTCATTCCCACCGACGAGATTCATGTTGACGACACGCTCCATTTTGTCGAAGAACCTGTTGAGGTTACGGATTGGAAAGTGAACAAAACCCGCCGGAGCAGTGTCAAGCTCGTCAAGGTTCGTTGGAATGCCAGACATGGTCCTGAATACACCTGGGAGCGTGAGGACCGGATGAAAGAGAAATACCCCCACTTATTTCCCAAGAACCCTGCTTCTAGGAGCAGAACTTAAAATTTCGGGACGAAATTTTTCTAACGGGGGGAGAATGTGACAACCCTCACCAAATCAGGTATCCGTACAACTTAATTAATAATTAATTACTGCTTAATTACTGTGCTTGCTTGAAATTGTGGATAAACTGCTACCTGAATACTGATACATGTACATACTTGCATCATACTTTATTTGCTGTCACTCCATTATTTACATACTGAACTCTAGTGACAACCTTGATGCACAAAAACACGGTAGCACAATAAACGGATAACCTATTAAACGTGCTGTCATAACTAGCACCAGGCAGGTACTGCCTCTAAGGCCTGTATGAGCCTGAGATAGGTTACTACACTAGTAGAGAGTGTAGGGATATAAGGGTTGTAGAACTGCGTCACTAGGTATAAGTTATAGTGACCGGATGTGCCTAAAACGTACTCTAAGTACAAAACTCAGCACTATAAATAAAAATTCAGCATTAAGCTAACTAATAAAGTGCCAAAACATGAGAAAAATATTACTAGATACTTTCCAAAGTGTCGGGAATAAGTTGTGTCACTAAAAATAATAATAACTACACTGTAAAGCTTTGTTAAGCACTGTAACGGATCACTATCCAACCGAACAACCGGACTTTACCTGGAACACAAAAATGTTGCCATTTACATTGTTTTTCTTTTTCTAAGCCAGTTAGGGTCCCCGAATACCCTAACACCCGCTACAACGCATAACACACTAGTAACCGAGTTAACCTCCAACTTAACTTAACTAAATGGCTAACTATTAGTTGTAATCTAACTAAGGACCCCCCCCCTTCCAACGAAACCGTCCCCAAGGGGACACCCTTGTCCTATTTTTGATTATTTAAGTTAGAGTTTGCCTATAAGTAACAACTATAGCACACCATGATCATCACAACACTTAACGACAAAACACTCTCTCCCTCTCCTTGCTCACTTTCGGCCGAAGACACAAGCACACACACACATCATTTTCGATTTTCTTCAACCCATTCCAAGTAACTACAAGTGTCAAGGAACTCATACAAGGAAGCTTGGTGCGTTCGGATCGTGAAGGACCTCACCTAATTGCTTTTATCCACTCATTCTTCGACTAGTTTCTTCCCTAGCCTCGAGCTAGTAGTAAGTGACTTCAAACACACTCTTGATCTATTCTAAAATGGTTAAAACGCACTTGGACGGTTAAAAGTCATGAACTTACAAGAAGACATGCTAAAAGTTTACTAAAATGTTAAATGTGTTGGTTAAAAGCATAAGGGTTGTGTAAATCTTGTAAGACTTGGTTGTTGTAATTATTTAGTGCCAATCTATGTTGTGGTAGCTCGGATCATCATCTAACCCGGATTAGTCATGTTCATGAATCATGACATAGAGTATGTTTAAGTGTAAAAAGGGTTAAATGATGAAACACTACTACACACTAAACATGAACTTGTGTAAAATCGATTTTCTTATGAAATAGTGTTCTAAATTAGTAGATCTACGGATCTCAAAACGGTATTTTCAAAGAACCAAGTGTCAAAAGAAAACATATTTTAAAACCGGATCTTCCATGAACAAGTGTGATTTTTAAACACACAAGTACGAAAACACTTGTGTAACACTAAGTTTCGACAAAGAACTATTTTTGTAAAATTCGACAAGAAGTTGTAAAGAAGAAATTCCTTTAAAAACGAAACTTTCAAGAAACCGAGTTGATTTATACGAAGATCCACTAAAAGTAATGGAAATTACTACATATTTTTGGACAAACCACAAGTTCATGTAATTTTTGCGATTTATATACATTTTGACTAGTTTGATGGTTGGATATTGTTATTGTTGAACGAGAAAATTGACTGGTTTGAATTTTAAAAGAAAATGATACGCTTGAAAGCGTGGCCACCTCCAGTTACAGGGGAAACTCTGGCGAAATTTTTCCAAAAACCTAACACTTGGAAATATTTTCACTACAAGTGTTATGAATATATTTCTAACCTGTTTTCAAAAATATAAATTTCGCCACGATTTTTATTACGACATTTCTAAGTGTCGGAGGTGGGATTTTTACAAAATAAAAACTTGATAAATATATATTTAGTATATATATTTTCATAACAACACTTGTGAATTTTTATGATTATTTTGTGAACTATACAAATATTATTTTTAGGGTAAAAATAATATTACTAAATAGTAACGATTCCAAAATAATACGAACGTCTTCACAATAATTATTTAAGTTACACCGGTAATTATTATTATTACCACCCGATCTTTAAACGTAACTTACGCATTTCTCGGAAAAAATACTAATGAATGTGTATTTTAACAAGAATATTATTTTGGAGAAATTATGTGAAATGAAATATAATATTTTTGAGAAAAATATTTATATTTTGGAGAAAGGATTAAAATATTTATATTTTGGAGAAAGGATTAAAATTATGTTACTATGATTACGAATACTTCTTACATGGTATGGTTAGCGTAAGGAGGGTTACTACTTAGATCATGTGAGTGGGTAGGCGGAAACTTGAGGCCATTAATTCTCAGGGTAGGACCGAGGGACAGGAGAAGTAGATCTATCTGGGTGTAGCGAGCCCAGCCCCAGGCCCAGCATAACGGACCTCGGGGTGACTTTGTGCCCAACGCATAAATCCGCTAGGTTTGAGTCTTCCTACTTGCACTTCACACATATCAATGGCCTTGCAAACCATTGGTGATCTCTTTTTCCTTATTTGCTACATACCAGGAATTTTTATACTTACAAAGGTTTTATTACTCACTTACACATGAACTCGCTCAACAATTTTTGTTGATTTTTCCAACTTACATGTATTTCAGAGAACTAAAGATCTGGCGCGGTATGTTATGTTTTCCCACTGCACATGAGTTACGAGGACATCCAAGTTTAAGGGATGTGACTTTTTCCTGGACGAGTCACAGTTCTTAAACTGTGTTTATTTCATGTTGAAGTTTGTGTCTTCTGAACAATGTTTTATGTTATCAGGTTGTAGTTTCCGTTGCATGAGTCAACGCCGTAAAACAATGTTATGTTACTTATGTTTTATAACTTAAATGGATGATCTTGCATGGTTTTTATTTCATATAGCTTTGTTATGATTAAGCTATGGTATTAAGAAGTCACACCAAAATAAACCACGCTTCCGCAAAGCCAGGGTGTGACACTTTGCACGAAGTGAATTGTCCAGGTCGCTTGAAACTTTTAGTCCGTTTGAAAGTCAGTTCGTGTGAAAGTCCAGATCGTGTGGAAGTCAGTTCGCTTGAAAGTCTGATTTTTCAAAACTTAAAATTTTTCCGAAACATTTTTCAAAGTATAAAATGAATAACCAAGAGTTTTACAACGCTTTTTTCGGAAGTGGTATGCCTGTTCAATCTCCGGCAAGTATAGCCAAGAATATGAATTTGGAGAACGAACTCGGAACTATGCAAAAACCACCGAAATTGCTCAATATTGAAGATTATTCAGGGTGGCAAGATAGATTTCGCACTTGGTTTCAGGCGAATCATCTTGAATGTTGGTTGAAAGTTGTGACAAAATATGTAGTTCTTGTGAATGATGCTGGTATTGCGAAAACACTTACCTCGTTAACTCCAGCTAAAGTAGAAAGTTTTAAAGCCGAGAAGAAGATGGTCAGTATATTGCAGCAGGCAATTAAAGAAGATATTTTGGTATTGCTACAGCATCAGAATGATGCGCAATCTATTTGGAATTCTCTTAAACTGAAATTTCTTGGAAGTGCTGCAATGATTGAAAGCAAAAAGGCATTACTAAAAAAGGAATTCGATATTTTTACTGCTATCAGTGGAGAATCAACGAAAGAATTGATTGAGAGATATACTGTCACTTGGTAGTGGAGATGAAGTGTTTGGGTATAGATAAAACAGACGAAGAGTTGGTTGATAAGTTAGCTGACGCATTTCCTCAAGAAGTGTGGGGTACATTCTTAATGGTGTTGAAGAACAATTTGGAATACATTGGTTTCAATCTGAGTACGTTTATCGAGAGAATTGAGGCTCAGGAGCTGGAAATGCGGAAGATGAGTAAAATGAAATCTGCAAACGTACAGCA
The DNA here is from genome assembly GCF_002127325.2 of Helianthus annuus. NCBI lineage: Eukaryota > Viridiplantae > Streptophyta > Magnoliopsida > Asterales > Asteraceae > Helianthus > Helianthus annuus. The sequence continues at coordinate 173,293,058 of NC_035448.2, read as the reverse complement.
AGATGTTCAGCTTTACTACAAAGGAAGCTCATCTGCCACAACTACTCCAAGTCCAAAGATCCAAACGGCTTTCAGTGCAGATTCTACATCGGGAGTACCTCAAAGCACGTCTAACAACAGCTTTTCACCATTCCAAATTACGAACCAAACCCTAAGGTTCAGAGTTCTCCAGAACAAGTATCTTCTCAAAGTTCATCAGGATTGAACAATCAGAGTTATGCTCATGGGATACTATGCAATATTGCTGTGAATATCAAAAATGGTCAAGATTTTATAGAGTCAGCAGCAAAGCAGCATATAGCACTTCTTGCTTCTGTACTAGAGTCTAGTAGCCGGAAGAATTGGTAACCCAGACATGACAAAAGAAGACTACGATCAAATTGATCCAGAGGAACTAGAACTCATTGACATCAAATGGGGAATGGCGAGCATTGTGAGAAGAGCTCAGAGGTTTATGGAGATTACCAGACGAAGTAGTATTGCAGGTCCTGATCCGAAGCTTGGATTTGATAAATCAAAGGTGACTTGCTTCAAGTGCAAAGAAAAAGGACACTTCAAGCGTGAATGTCTGAACAGAGAGGTCAACAATCATCAGAATCCATTTGCCAATGATTACTGCCGACAGGCCATCTATCACAAAAACAGTCAAACACCATTTAATCCAAGACCTCAAATCGAGAACAGTCCATCCAAAACTAAAAAAGCCCTTTTAGTGAATCAAGATGATGAAAAACTTCCAGAAGATTTCAGTTGGGATAAGTACATTCCTGGAGGTGGTCTTGCAATGATGGCTGAGATTACCGAAGAATCGGATGTTCCGAAAATAGTTGAAGAAGTCGGTGAAGTGATGAGTGAAGAAAGTTATGCTGAACTTGAAGAGGCTGCAACAGCAGTTTATTATTATCAGTCTGAACAGGAGGTCATTACGAATACATTTAAATCTATAATTCCTTCTAATATGTTTGATTCCTTTGCAGGATTCTTTGGAGAACCGACTATGGGTTTTTGCACAGTATGAAGCTAAAAAAACTCTGGTTCAAGAAATCATAGATGTTTCGAAAGAAATGAATGAAGAGACGTTGAAAGAGATTGCAGACAAAGCTCTCATGGTCAAGCTGCAAGAGGTAGATCAAACTGAAACATCTTCTGATAACAATGAGAACAAAGAAGCAACTCAGGAGTCAGTGTCAGTTGAAACGGAGTCAATTTTGTCAGAAAATGTGAAGTCCGAGTCCGATGATAAATCAAAATCCAAATCCGGAGAGAAGTCTGAGTCCGAGTCCGAGTCCGAAGAGATTGGTAAAACAGGAAGTAAAAATGACAAACAAGAAAAGGTTTTTGAAAAGGTTGATCCAATTCCTGAAACACCATCCAAAAATTGTTTAAAACCATGCATGGATTGTCTTGAAAAATACAAATAGTTTCAAGAGTTGAAAAAGTTTCATGACAAATTAAAATTTGATTTTAATGATGTTAAAGAAGCTTATGACACTCTGTCACGATCAATTAAAGAGATTCAAACTGAGAGTTTAGAAAATGATAAAATTGTTAATTTGCTTAAAGCTACAGTCATGGACAAGCAAACGTCGATTAACATTCATTTGGACACAATTGCATCTCTAAAGAAGGAACTTGAACTGATGCGTATTGAGACAGAAAGAGTTGACAAAAAGCTGATCAGTTATCTTTCATCGTCATATGTGATTGATCAGATTGTTCCTCAACAAACAGATTTCAAAAATGTTCTCCCAATGTGGAACCATTATACTCAGAAATATCCAGACGGGGTGGAAGAGGCATTGAATCTCAAATTAAGAACAGAGGAGAATGAATTACCTGAGAACAAAGATGTTACATTCTCTCCGTCTGACACTGACAACGAGTCACAACTTGTGAAAACAGTTGTAGACCAAGTGTTGGATGAAGAGAGTGATAACAGTGATTTCAAAACTGTCAAAACTCATTTTGAGAATTCCAGTTCAGATTCTGAAGATGATGGAAACTTTCTTGACAAGCTCATCCCAAAATAAGATAAAGTTGTGGATGATGATTCGATCATTGTGGTTTACACAATGACCGGAACTGACAAACTCTATACTGATTTTTAGTACCCAATTCAGAATGCGAACTTGGAAAATGTTGAAAAAGTTTTCAAACTTGTGGAAATTGATATCTCAGAAGTCAACAACAATGCGTTTCTATCAAAACCGAAAAAATCTTTTGTGAAACAACAACCAAATAACCTGGGAAAGAATGAATGGGTGGGTAACAATGGTCATAACAAAAGACATGGTAACAATTTCAAAAAGGAAGGTGTTGGTTTTTAGAAGAAAATGGCTAAGAAAGAGGTTAAGCCAAAAGAGAAATTGAGTGATGTGTTTGTGGCGGGTAAGAATACAGTAGCTGAAAAAGATTATATCTTTAGTCAGAAAGCAGTTGACGATTTTATTGCAACTAAAAAGATAAGAGATGAGACCAACAGATCCACTTTTGTTGAATATGACAAAAGAATCTGTTACCGTTGCAATGAAATTGGTCACATGGCGAAACAATGTGTCAAAAAGATCATAAAACCAGTTTTCCAGAAACCAAAACCAAAAGTTTCAAAAGATGTTAAGGGAAAATCACCGATGGTATCCCCCGTGCGTATTCTCGAACGTGGTGAATCATTGAAGTCCGAGGACAAACTAAAATCAACTTTTGAAATTGGTGAATCTTCGAGAACACAAAAGACTTCAAAGGTTTATCCCAAAACAAAGACTTTCCAAAGCCAATCATGGATGGAGAAACCTAAACAATCTTTTGATGAAAAGAAAATGGAAAAGGTTTTAAAATCTGAATCAAAAGTTTTTGCAACCGATGTTGAGAAACTTGAGTTTGAATTAGACAAGTTGATTGAAGAATTTCCACCTATCAAGGAGGGAACTCTAAAATCAAAACCAAAACCTAATGTTTCAAATGTTATCTTTAACCTTCCAAAAGTTGACCAAGTAGCTCATGATATTGTATTTGGCAGTGTTCCAAATGTTAAAAAATCTTGGACATCTTTGTTTAACTAAAATGTTGTTTGATGTGTGCAGGGGCTTCCGAGATCTATCATTTCTAAGTGGATCATGGATAGCGGCGCCTCAAGGCACATGACATGGATGTTAGCACTGCTCTGCGACGTCAAATCAATCAAAGGAAGATATGTCAGAATTGCTGGAACTCAAGGTGGAAGAATAGTTGGAGAAGGAATTCTTACAAATGGTGTCATATCTTTTGATTATGTGAACTAAATTGCTGAGTTAGAAGACAATCTGTTGAGCATCTCTCAGAGTTGTGACAATACGTTCACTGTTCATTTTACAAAAGATGAATGTCTGATTCTTAAACCAGGGTTTAAGATACCTGAGGAAATGGTGTTGATGCGCATTCCTCGTGAAAACGATCACTATATACTAGACATGAGCGTTGCAACAACGACAAATTGGGTTCAAATTCAAATCTAATCAAATTCTTATGCTTGTGCAGGTGTTTAGAGGTCAATTCCAGTTCAGCATGAATAACGGAACAGCCTGGCATGTGAGGAGAAAATCCTGTGTCTGTGGTTAAAAACAGGAAATGTTTGGTTTAAATTGTTAAAATTCTTGAAAAAATTAAAAGGAATACGCCGAAACCCTCACGGCTGAACAAACACATGATAAAACAAAGATTGAAAAATGGTTTCAAAATGTTATAATCAAGTGGTTTGTAAATCATGGGGTGCATGTGAGCTAAACAGTGTATGTGAAGCAGAGGAGGCGGCGATCAGAAGTGATCCGCGTCTTGTTGTCATGTTTCTGTACAGTTTATTTTCTGCTTTTGATAAAACTAAAAACACAAAAATATGTTTTTGATTTTAGGGGGAGAAAGTTTACAGAAAATACAAAAACATGATAAAATTTCAAAATCCAAAAATATTGAAAAAGACAAAAAAGAGTTTTGTTGTGAAAAAGAGGAAATGATAGTACATCAGTGGACTATTACAACACGCTAAAGAAATGGAAAGTCAAATGATTTTAAACAAGTCTTACTGATGATGTGCCAGTAGGCTTCACACAAATAGTAGATTGTTTTCGAGATATAAACCTAAATATCAAAACTTGCTTATCTCGTGGGGAACATCTCTCGGATATATAGGTAACCCCCGAAATCTTGTTTGAGAGATTGCCTGATTCTGAGATACTAGGTCTTTATACTGTTTGATATCTGGGGTATTATACCTGGTCTTCTGATATTGCGGAAGCAATGGCCTAGACTTCGTATAATACTTTACACGCTTTTAAAACATACCCTCTGCATAAAAATTGATAAACTATCGAAAGATACAAATCAAGTGCAGTTGTAAAAAAGATTCCCTAAAGGGAACACACCGAAAGTCGAGCCTTCATCTCTTTGATCGAATGGTAGTTCGTACCTGAGCTCTCAAGGTCTCGCACTAACCCGAATACAAATATCAGATTGGTATACTCACCTGTAAGACTGAATCTAGGGAATTTTGATACAGGAGTATATTCTGAGGTGGGACACGCGAATAAGTTTAAGTCTGTAAAACATTAATCCGTATCTCGAATCAATTGAAACTTGTGTTAGAAGTTTAAGTGGACAACAATACTGACAATCAGAAGTGAATTTGTTTAAGATTTAAAGTTAAATCAAGATCAACGGTGTTGGTGATACGTCTTAAAAACTGATATGATCCTCTTACGCAAACTCACAAAAAGATGTCTGTAAATATGTTTGTACAGTTTCCAGTTCCTTGAAATCCAAAAAGATTTACTGTTTGATTAGCAAAATATTTTAAAATCCAAAAAGATTTGATTTTTCATCTTATTTTCGACAATAGACTTTGGGGATCTGATGATCAAAGTTTCACAGTGCTAAACAAGTTGGATCTTTGGGGTTGGATAAGTAAAAGTTTGTGAAAAGTGTTGGTAATTGCTCGAAATGTATAAAAGTTCATTGATTTGATCTTAAATGTTTCATAATGTCAGTGAGATCAGAATTTGGTCAGCCAAAGTCATTAACTTGGACTTGGTAGGCTAAACAGTTGACCAGGGTCATTAATTTGAACTTGGTTAACTAAGTGTGTTAGTAAAAAGGTAAAAAGCTAAAAATTCAAAATTTTTTCTCATAAATGTATGAGATTTGCAGATAAAAGTTCCAGACTACGATCCCGATAGCTGAGTCTAAGGGGGCGTCTGAAGACAAGCTTAATGCAAGGGAGAGCTTGTAACTGGAAAGCCAGGTGTCGATCCCGGAAGCACGAAAGCTTAACGAAAGGGGGAGCCTGAAGAAAGTGTTTTTTGAAAACAGAGAAAGGGAAAGCAGAGTGTGAAAAGAAATTGAAAAGCTTAGGAAGACGTTATTAAAGAAGCCAAAGCGTCATGAAGAAAAGTTCAAGTCTTTGTGAAAGAAAGTTTTGAAGACAAGCTGACTGAAGACTACGGCAATATCCAAGGGGGAGATTGTTGGTGCACAATGTCTATCTCCTACATCATCAGTCTAGGTCGTGTCAGTAGTATGTAATAGTTGAAATGTAAAAAAGTTAAGTTTTATTTGTTTGGAAGCCAGTTCGCACGAAGTGGCGTGTTAAGTGTTAGGTCGCACGAACTGGGAGTTGTCCAGTTCGTGCGAAGTGGGTAGGTTAGCTCGTGCGAACTGGTGTGCCTATAAATAGGCATGTTGGGTTTTTCATTTGTAACATTCTGGTGAAATCTGTCACGAAGTGCTGCCGGATTCTCTTGGTGTAAAAACGTCTAATATCAATGGAAAACCAGTTTAAAGTGTATTTCTCTGCTTCTACTCACATTCTAACACCGATTCAAGGTTACTAGTCTGTTTCCGCCTTTCTAGTGACCTAGATTTGACTCAGACCGACTCGTTTTGATCGAATCTCGATCCTACATTTTAGTATTTTTTTGTAAATGAGTGCCTTGCACGTGAAGCTCTTACCTTTCGCCTAGCCTTTTAGGACCTAAACGCTTTGGAGCGCTTTGAACTTTTTAAAACCAAGATAGGTCTCTTACATAATAAATGAAATGTTGGTAGGATTTTATGTAAATCAGTAATTAAGATAAGCTTTTTGCAAGGTTCAAAGGCATGGTTAATTAGATGTGTATGTTGCCATTCTAAGCTATCAACATTCTGCATATATGATTTATGTTGCAATGCAAGATACAGTTACATAGTAAAGTAAAATTCGAAGTATTTTTGAATGAATTCATTGAAAGGGATAAAATTTTGGTCATATTAACCTTGACTTAAGATTTTTGTACAAATTACCAGAATTACTCTTTTTCCGGTCACTAAATGAGCATGATAATTTTTTTAATATTACACATATATTAACATTGAAGTTTCAACTATCAACCGTGACATGTGATTTATTTTTAATTTTTATTTATTTATTTATTTATTTTTGCAGAAAGAAGAAGGTTGTTCATAAAACAACCACCACAGATGACAAAAGGCTGCAGAGCACTTTAAAAAGAATAGGAGTAAACGCGATACCATCAATTGAGGAAGTTAACATTTTCAAGGACGATGTAGTTATCCGGTTCTTAAACCCCAAAGGTGCCCAGATTGAGATTTAAGCCATTTTTTCCTCTATTGTTTCAACTATTTTTGCATGCTAACATTTTTGTATATTTTTTTACAGTTCAAGCCTCCGTTGGTGCCAACACATGGGTTGTTAACGGTTCTCCACAAACAAAGAGTATGTTTACAGTTTACAACTATTTTTCCGTTTTTTTTTTTTGCCAGAATTGCAAGATATTCTTCCAGGCATTATCTACTAGCTGGGTATGTCTATAACTTCCGTGAAAATGTAGTATCATTGAACCATTTGTATACAAATGGGACATTAAAAAGGTCACATGAAACGGGTTGACTTTTTCAGGAGCGGATAACTTAGATAACTTGAGAAAGCTAGCAGAGCAGTTCCAGAAGCAAGCAGCAAGTGAATGTGAAGGTGTTGCTGCCGCAACAGCACAGGAGGATGATGACGAAGTCCCGGAACTGGTAGCAGGTGAGACTTTTGAAGCTGCTGCAGAGAAAGGGCAAAAATCTTAAAGAGTTTAATATTTAAGTGTGTATGATTTTGCTCTTTATATTTCAAAAATGTTTTTGATGTTTTATTTGCATAATGATTTTTTTAGGTTCTCAGTTTTGTTACTTGCGACATGTAGGAATGTTGTTTTTTTACGGTCTAATATCTTTCCGCATGTTCATGGTACATTTTTGCTTTAACTATAGGCCAATCTATGGGTTTTGCACGCGAGTTCGGTTTTTTATGTGACTTTAAGCCTGGCTAGTCCTTTTCTCGCTTAGGTTTGGTCATAAACAGACTTGATTTGCTCTAAAATATTGATTTGAATTTTGTCTGGCGTATGGTCCAGTCACAATTAGCCTCTGAATGATAAGTTAAACAAAATATGAGAATAAATCTGGGAAAAAAACCCATTGTTGGAATCGAACCCAGGATCTGGAGGTCCCTAAGCCTTATCCCACCTTCAATATGCCATTAGGTTATAATGTCATAGGCGGGTATGTTTAATTCTAAGTTCTAATTCAACGTTTGATTATAAAGTCATGTTCCATACTTGTTGGGCACTTGTTACTCCCAGCTCATCATGCTTACTAAGTTGCTAGTATATTAGTTTATACTTATTTATGTTTTATGTATTTAATGCTATCTGTTTGGGTGCCCAATACTCAAAACCAAACTTAAACTTACCTCAATAATCGACTTCAAAAGTTCAAATATATCATAATACTTTAAAATTTTAAGTTTCTAACATCGACTTGCTATTTCTTATGATTATTTTGTATGATTATGTAATGTATTACTACATTCGATTCTTATGCGGGTAAAAGGGTTTGGTAAATCAAGTGGTAATCACCTAATATCATACGTGGCTAAAATCTACAAATATATATATACACACATATATATTTTAAACTAATAACTATCTCATAGCCGAACATTCATCTCATTATCTCTCCTGGATATTTTGGGTTCTTTTGCCATCCTTACTTATACTTTTAATATTATTTGGTATTATAACAAACGGGGTTAAGAGGCTTTGTCGACTACGTTCAAACCTCTCGTTTATGTGTGAGAAGACTAGTGGCAGATTCAAGAATTTTCGTCAGGGGTGCATACAAAGTTATTAGTTAAAATGGGTCAAAGCAAGTTCTTTAAGAATATTGAAATGAGCTCAAAACACCATAAGGCTGCATGGTATGGTCCGTCCCCCACCCCGTCTTCATTCGGCGCCGGCGTCACCCCATCCTCCCCCCCCCCCCCCCCCCCGTCTTCATCCCATCCCCGTCTTCAATGTCAAGTTTCAGACGTTCAGGACAATCCAAATGGTGGGCCCCCTTTTTATCAAGTTGCAAGTCTTATGCTTTAGTGATTTGTACATTAGGCTGGTGGTACTTGTACATAGTGGTAGGGTAGGATCATCCTCCCATACCCTCTATTTTGTGGGATGGACCATCCTTGGGAGGACTATGACGTGGCGCCTACGTGGCGGATCATCCTCCCTTGGAGGACCATCTCCATACCCTCTAGCCTAAGGAAAATAGAAAACAAAGAACTAAACAAAGAACTTTATTTATTGAACTACTCAGGGACCAGGGAGCTCTTCAGTCTTTATATTGTGAGATTGATATTGTTGGGTTTAGCAAGAGGGCCTCTTCAGTTAACAGGGGCCTGTTGACAAAACTTGAAGGTGTCCAAATATTATTTTCTAGGGGTGCCCCTAGCACCCACTGGGGCCTAAGTCAACCCACCCCTCGGTAATTTAGATTCGTGTTGGTCTGCCGGGTCAAGACCATAACCATTTTTATTAAAATTCCTACACTGTAGTCCCGACTATTCACATTTCGATACAATTTTGGTTTGACCCAATTTCGGTCACTAGTTCGTCGGTCTTAAGAAGGTTGTCTGGACCAAGAATTGACGTTACTCAGCTTCTTATACCGTAGTTCAGACCGTATACATGTATTTGGGTCGGGGTCTAGTGTTACTAGGGGTGTAAACGATCCGAGCCGCTCATAAACAAGCTCGAACTAGGTTTTCAGTGTTACTAGGGGTGTTAACGAGCTCGATGCCAAGTTTCACATATCATGCTCAAGCTGGCTTGCGAGCCTATACAAGCTTTTATTTATTTAGTTTTTAGTATATTATAAAATTCATTAAATAAAATAGATAAATTATAAACAAACCAATCTCAAGCTTGAAAAACTATTCACGAGCTGAGCTCGAGCTTTGGAAATAGAGCACTAAACTAGCCGAGCTTAAGCTTGAGCTTGAACCCTTTTATGTTAAATCGAACGTCGACGAGCTTAGGCATGACCTAGCTCTTTTACACCCCTAGGTTTTACACACCCATAAGAGCATCCACAATGTGTAAATTTTCAGACTTCTACAAACTATCACCCCAGCACCACATCAGATTTTTAAACTTTCATAAAAAAAACTTCTTTTTTCCCATAATGTGCAAACTTCCACAAACCCTCGATAAAAAATATTAAAACTATACATAATGTGTGTATGTGTGTATATATATATAAGGTTTGTGTGTGAGGTGTCCACAAATGTCATTCGAAATGATGTCCGAAATTACAAGACTTTTGCTCCACAATATGTTTGACTTCTCCACCTTACCTTATTTGCAACAATCATACATTGTGGGTACTCTAAGAGACTAAGACCATGTGTAGTGGTTAACACCCAATCCTTGGGCGTTTTGCGCCATGTGGTAGCTCAGTCAGCAATGAGGCATTATTAGGCGTTTTCTAAAATGAGTGTAGTAGGGATGTGGGCATTGTGGGGCATTATGTTTGTAATAAAATTAAATAAAAAAAGGTCAAAAATATGATTGGTTTTACAAAAAGGAAAATGAAGGTGATTGGACATAAGAAATGGGCATGGGCGTGAAAAATAAAACGCCTAAACCAAATTTTGCCAAAAAAACACCCCGGGGAGCCGAGCTTGGACGTGCTTTGGGCGTGGATGGGCTTAAAAACGCCCCAATATTAACGAGTACGCATGGGCTAAGCGTGAATGCGAGTCCCATAGAATTTAAGGACCTATTTTGCATAGTTCAAACTTGGTCATAGATGTGTCATCAAACTTAAAACAAGGATAGTTTATGAAATTCTATAATAGTACAGGGCACTAATATGAAACTATACCTGCCAGATCTAGGGCTGTATATATAACACTCTAAAACACTGTCGCTAGGGTTTTATCTCTTCCACCGAACCTCCTCAGCTTGCCTTCATTTCTCATTTATCCTCTCAACGCAAAGGTAATTTCATCTCTATCAACTAACAAATCTCATACTTTTTTCACCAAATTAGCTTACTTTTTCAGTATTATCAGCTGAATTTGTGAGCTTGATTGATTTACACAACACAGTTTCATTCGGTCATTCGGAACAGTTTTGTTTGTGTTTTTTTTTTGAATTTTTTTGTGATGTTTAGAGTTTTAAGATTGTAAATTTTTCATTTTTTTTGGTGATTGATGCAGATGAATGTGGAGAAGCTAATGAAGATGGCAGGTGCCGTTCGCACCGGTGGGAAAGGTAGCATGAGAAGGTACGGTTGTAATAATAATAATAATCATCGGATAATTACAGTTTGCATTTGAAGTATAAAAGCCAGGTTAATGATTTATTGAAACTTTTTGATTAGTTAGTATTCACATATATACAATTTAATGACACAAGAAACTTGTTAAATGATACAGTTTTCAGCTTTGAGGACCATAAGTAGGAAATAGGCGTACCTGTACCTGGTAACGATTACTAATAACTTGGTTTTAAAAAGCGCGCCTGAGGCGTGCTTAGGTGCGAGGCGCAACAAGTCGCACACCCTCGGGCTTTTTCGCTTAGCGCCTATAGTAATTACAAGAAGCGCCAAAAAGGCGCACTTTTTTGGCATGAGGCGCGCTCCTCTCGTACCCGAGGCATTTTTATGCATCTAACTGCGGTACCTTGGGTTTTTTGGCCTGTACATGCAGCTAAAATCATATAAAAATCTTATTTATAGCTATATTTTGGGTAGGGAAAGCTAAAAACCTATGGGATATATTAAATATTAATAATATATATAATTAGCTAGCGCCTCGGGTACAAAAAGCCTGCCGCTTTTGCGCTTCGCGTCTCGGTTTTAGACCTTATTGCTTTTGTGTGCCTCTCACTTTTTAAAACCAAGATTACTGTATATAAAGGTTGGAAATAAAATAATGGTAAGTATATAGACTAAAGAGGAGATGATCGGATATTTTATCAAATGCTAATTGGAAAAGGTGCTTGATAACGATAATTATATAGAGATTAAGATTTATTTGCTGTTTTCTCTTAACCATGATTTCTAAATGTTATTAGGGATATCAACTTTTTTGGATGCATGTGTATAGTTTTTTTTAATGATAATCATATTTCTTGCTCAATTAGTTTTACATTGTGGTTTATTCGTTTGCAGAAAGAAGAAGGCTGTGCATAAAACAACCACCACAGATGACAAAAGGCTTCAGAGCACTTTGAAGAGAATAGGAGTAAACTCAATACCATCAATTGAGGAAGTTAACATTTTTAAGGATGAAACAGTCATTCAGTTCTTAAACCCCAAAGGTACGATCTTTTGGAGTCGTATATTGGGTGTTTGGTTTGAGGGTTTGGATTTGATGGTGTTAATGTTTGGTTTGAGGGCGTGGGCTTTGAAGTAATGTGGTTGATACCTAAAACATTGGGTATCATCTACGAACCAAACAGAAACTTGCTTCTGTTGTTTGTTTATTTCACTTAAGTTTTGTTTGTTTGTTTGACTTCAGTTCAAGCTTCTATTGGTGCCAACACATGGGTAGTTAGCGGTACTCCTCAAACAAAGAGTAAGTTGCCTTTTATTCTATTGAAGTTATTGTCAAATGTACATGTAACTGAGTGGGCTGTTGTTTAAATGTTTTTTTAAATAGATTAATTCAAATAAAGTAAATGACTTGTTAATGATATAGTTTTTGTAGCATTTAAAAGTTAAAACATTAATTATTAGCAAGGTTTAAAAGAATGGAAACGAGTTTTGAGGCGTTTTTCCTTCGCCTCACGAGGCACAAGCCTCAAGGCGAACCGAGGCGGAATTAAAAAAAAAATATAAAAATTATATATCGTATAAAAATAATAATACTAACCAAATTTATCATCAAAATCATCAAAAACACACATAAGAAAGACATAAATTGCTTGAAATTGACACAATAAGTCAAAAACATCAAAAGCAAATATCAAAAACCCCTTAGGCGCAGCCTTTTTAGCGCCTCACCCTCTCTGAGGCGCGCCTCGAGGCACACGCCTCAACCGTTTTTTAAAACCATGATTATTAGTAAGACTGTAAGAAATGTACATATAAAGGTGTTTTAGTATGTCAACTTAATTTGATCTGTTTTTCAACCCCTTGCCCCTCGGACGTTACATGTTATGTTAGCTTTACCAAATTACTCACTAGGTTTTTTTTTTTTTTTTTTTTTTTTTTTTTTTTTTTTAATTTTTGATTATGTTCTTTTTTACAGACTTACAAGATATTCTCCCTGGAATTCTCAACCAGCTAGGTATGTTTAAATGCCCTTATATTTCTCTAGATCTAGCAATCTTGACCTATTTACTTTCAAAGTGTTGATTCGGGCTATGTTTCATCTCTAATGGGTCACAATGGATAAAGTAAAAAAGTATAACTAAATGTAAATCAATCATATTGGTCGAACGGGTCGTAAAAGGTCATATTTTAAATAAATTTGGACAAAAAAAGTCATAGATCAACCTAACCATCTGATGCAAAAATCTAGTAATCTACCTACTTTAACCAAACCGTACCTCTTTTACCCGCTCCTTTCGTCTCCTCCAGTGTATTCTCGGACTTGTAAAAGTTAACAGTTCGTAAAATGGGCTGTGTTTAACAGGCACGGATAATTTGGAGAACTTGAAAAAGTTGGCGGAGCAGCTTCAGAAGCAAGCTCCAGGCGGTGCAGGTGAAGGCGCTGCTGCCACATCAGCACAAGAGGATGATGATGAAGTCCCAGAACTCGTTGCTGGTGAGACTTTTGAAGCTGCTGCTGAGGAAGGACAAAAATCATAAATTAGTCATTAATCTGAGGTGCATCATATTGCATGTTTTGTTGCTCGTTGTATTTGCATTATTGCTTATCACCCCTTTTTATTTAAGAAAAAAAAATATTTGGGTATTTGTTTTGATGTTTTTATGTAACTTGTAGGGATATTTATGATGCTTTGCTCATGGTTTTGTTCATTTTCTATAGGCTTTGGGTTTAGATTTTTTTCTCTGTTTAGCGTTTACCTAAAAGTGTCGATTTAAATCGCTTAACGCTGTGGGTCGATTTGGTTAAGTTAATTGCTAAAACAAAAATTTTAATTGATATTTTGGTTATTTGATTTTTATAACCTGATTGGTGTTGGTTTTGGTTATATTAGATTTTTGTAAGTTGATTGGTTTTGGTATAAATGGTATGGTTAAATTAAACCGTGAAGCGGGTAGATTCAAGTTTGAAAGTAGGTATCAATCTCGTGAGTTTGTTATTTGATACATCACAACTATATATAGATTAAATGGGTTGACCTATTCTATATTGATAAGAGACTGAATATTACACATGTTATTAATGATTCTAATAGAAAACCAGTTATGTAAAAAGTTTTGAAAATAGAAAAATAAGTTGTGATTTTAACAAAGTTTTTAGTAGAAATAGCACCACTTACCCTATTGTAACAATACGGATACCGACTATCGAAAGATTAACAGACCATTGTGACACCCTAGGCAATCCCACATCGGCCGTGGCCAGGAGAGATCCCCGGTTCTTAAGGAATGCCCTGCCTCTTAAATCACCAACGCGTTTTGGGCTTAGTTGGCTGTGGAGCCTATGAAAACTCCACAGTTAAGCGTGCTCAGGTGGAAGTAGTACTAGGATGGGTGACCTCCTGGGAAGTCTCCACATGAGCAAACAAAAACAAATCCGTGAGTTCCTGGATGGGCAACCCATCGAGGGCAGAGCGGACAATATTGGTGATGAGAGGGGCCGGATGTTACACCTATAGTGGGTGCCAAATTGTTTTGGTCAAAAATTACCGAATCAATTTAGTGATCAAATGTTTATGAGGTAGTGTGCTAATGATGTTTGAAAAAAATGTATTGAGTTGATTGTGTACGAAAACAGTTTCAGGATATAGCTTGAGGATATCAAGCTATACCAATAATCAAACAATGAGCGGAAAAAGTAAAAGCGGACACAGGATGTACAAGGAAAGCCCTTGATCAATCTAGATCTTTGGCATAAAATTTCGGTAGCTGACAATCGTCGGCTGCCTTGTTCTTCTTATTGCTTTGAATAACCATGATACAGTGCAGGATAATGCTCGGATCGAATCTAAGTGTTACAACGATTGCAAGTAGTGAGTGTTAAAGTGTGATTGTTGTTAGAGAGAAGAGAGTGCGAGTTAGAGAACTCGAAAGTGTGTGTGTTGTGCCCCCCTCTAAGTCTACCATTCAGCCCTATTTATAGTATACAAGAGCTCGAAAATGTGTGTGTTGTGCAAACCCTAACTAACTCTCCATTGAACGTTGGTGGGCTGTTTCAACTTGTTTTCCACATGCATATTAACTATAAATCCGGGTCTTCAGCTCACATAACCGTTACAACATTAATAGCATTAATCAACATCTGAAACTCTCGCAGAATATGCCTTTCTTCAATTCTGACCATTACAAGACTCATTCCACATGTGTTTTAATGTGTCTCCGGTAAATTAGCATGTGTTAATCACCTGCAGCCAAAGTCTACAAGCAAATCATTAGTCATGACCAAGATATTCCCGCAAGATGTTACTAATATCCTGGTTTGGTATCCTGATCACAGATAAGGAACATAAAAATCAAGATATATTGTCAGGATATGGGTTCAAAATTCCACCCATAACAGAGGACAAGCCCAATAAACTAGGGACAAGCTCAAAAAACCGGGGACAAGCCCAAATAAACTTGAGCTAACGTGAAAACGTTAGAAACCTTAGAATACTTGGGTATTGCCCATCCTGGCGACTATCCCAACGTGAGTGACATGAAAATGCCAAAACCTTAGGAACGGATGTATGGTACTTCTTCATCAAGTTGTTGATGGGCGCCAAACTGTTTTGATAAAAAATCTGATTAAGGATAATGTAACCAAGCTTTGAATGTGAGGTAGAGTGCTTAATGTGTTGAACAATTGAGTGAACAGGTATCAAATGTAAATGACAATGAACACAGAGATTTATACGAGGAAAAAGCCCTTGATCAATAAAATGATCTCCGACATAAAAAACCCCGGGTGACGGAAACTGCCGATCACCAACTATATTGAACAACAAAGGTTACAACTTTGGATGATATTGAGCTTGTTACAAGAGATTTCTAGTGTGTTTTGAGAGATGTGTTTGAGAGAGAATGTATGCGAGTGTGTGTTGTAAAATTGTTAACTATTCAAGCTCAATACCCCATTAAAATATCTAACTAATCCTAACCAACTAACTATCCGAACTTCATGCTAAACACCCATATTCACCATAACGGTCACCAGCCTCATGCACGTGCTCGAAATGGAAGCATATTCCCAGATATTCAAAGATAGAAAAAGTCCACTTCGTAATATACCTGCAAAATAAGGCTGATTATATAGGAAACAATTGTTAGTTAGATAAGATAACAATAAGGATCCGTGATCCATAGTCTTTCTGCACCATTTGCTGGGGATCCACGATCCAGGCTGAATTAAGGATACATGATCCATAAGTATTAAAAATCTATCCCTAACAATTACAGAAAGGAAATACAGAATGTAAATATTAAACACTGATGTTCCAGAATTAACCATATGAAGAATAGTAATCTGGAATCATCCATCACTTGAAAATCATCGAAACATGAAGAATAGTTGCATTCGCACAGATGGGAGGTCATATTCATGCAGATGGGGATGTCCCATTCGGACGGATGCGCCTGCTATTCGGGTGGATGGGGCTGTTCTTGAGGTAAATCAGTTCGGTTTTGCTTGAACTAACCACCTACTCAACTGGAATTGGTCACATCTTGAATCCACATCTATTTATTCAGCTTGTGAGCTCGACGAACCTTATATTTAGTTAAGTTTAAATTCAGAAAGTTTGTAAAAGGGTTTTGAAAAGGTTAAATCTTCATTTCCAGCTTGGTCCTCAATAGTTTGAGAGGTTGTATCAGATTCCCCAAGCAAATCTAAAAAACCAAGGGAATGGATGATGAAGGATCTAAGTAAACTTTGTAAAAATCAGAAAAAGTAGAAGATTAAGATGAAGAACAGAATTTATCAGCTCAATACTCACTTTAAAAGTGACTGAGATGAGCTCCGAATGCTTCTGATCAATGTCGGTTCGAGAGAGAAGTTTGAGTGTGGAAGGTTTGAAAGTGAAGAAGTGGTCTCGTATTTATAGGCTGGAAGGTAGGTTAATGGCGGATGGGCTCTTGGGCGGATTGGGCTGGCCCAACCGCACGGATGCGCCAGGCCCAAAGGCACAAGTGTTGATTTTTGCTTATTTTGACGGTTTTAAGTGTTTTAAACGTATTTTTGCGATGTATAAGTGTCGTGCATAAGTAAAGGAGTGTAAAAATGTATTTTGTATGTATAACAAGTATGAATAGGTATGAATTTGCATGTAATGAAGCATGAAGTATGTATGTAACATGAATAATCATCAAGTATTTATGTATATTGTATAACACAATTTCTCATTATGATTCAAGTCTCAGATTACAACGTATGAAATGAAGTACGAAATACAAAGGTTTACAAGTTTCCATAAATGGAAAGTACAATGAACTTGCTAAATAAGGAAAGTTGCAAAAAGCGGTGCGTTACACCTATAGCCACTTTTCTTAACCATTTGAGTCCAAATTTCTAACTCTGTTTGAATTTTCTGTAAGCTTTTCATTAAAAGACTAAAATGCCCCTACATATAATTATTATTATTAATTGTTAATAATACATAAACTATCTCACACAGAATGATTACTCTCTATCTCTCTTCCTCATCTCTATCCCCCTTCTCTCTCAACCACACCACCATCACCACCACCATCCTAACGCCGCCACCATCACCACAACCATCCTAACGCCACCGCTACCACCACCATAACGTTGCTGCCACCACCCTAATGCTACCACCAGTACCATAACGTCGCTGCCACCACCCTAACGCTACCACCATCACCACCCTAACGGGGCCAGCATCACCGTCGCACCACCACACCACCACCACCACCCTAGGATGAGAAGAAGATAGCCGACAATGTGATGTTCTCCACTATACCCCCAACCTAGGGTTCCAATTTCTGCACCCTTATTCAAAGCCACAGTTCATCTTCCAACCGCAAATACATAATAACTGTCTTCCATCATGACAATCAAAACCTATAGTTCGTACGATGCAACGTGAACAATCAATTAAAGTATCCAATTTTCCGATCCCCTTTCCTAAATTCCAAACCCTAGGTGGATGAAATGATCGATCATGAAGACAGTACGCACCTAAAGGCCTCCAGATCGGCTATCGAACAACAAAAACGTTAGTATAGATTAGGTTAAATGAGCAGATGGATATGTAAGGGGAATTAGGGCTTTTTGTTGTGAGAGGAATTGGGGAAGAAGAATTGGATAAGAGGATAGAGATATAAATCTATGTGTGGGAGGGGAAAGTGAATCAGAGGATAAGTGAGATTTGTTATGTTGTTATGGCTGGGGAAGTTGTTGGTGGTTGAGAGTGGTGGCTGGGGATGGTTGTTGGTGGTGGCTGGAGAAAGGTAGAGAGAGACGGTGGTGGTGGCTGGAGAAAGGTAGGTAATTTATTTTTATATATATTATATATTAAAAGTTAATGCATTAAAGACTTGTTCCTTGTACTTATTTGCATATAAGACTTGTACTTTGTGTGTAAATGACCAAATTAACCTCATAGTTAACAAACTTGGTGGATGGTGGTAGAAATTTGGACTCAAATGCTTAAAAAAAGTGGCTATAGGGACTCAGGGCGTTAAACATTTTGATTTTGGACTTAAGTGATTAAAACCCCTAAAACGCAAGGACTCAAAAAGTAATTTACCCTTTCTTTTGTTTCTTATTTTTTATTATATAATTTGTGTTAAACAACTTGTTTTATTTGTTACTTTAAAACAAAAATTTATAGAGTTGTTTTTTGGCTATTTAAGTTTATTTTATTTTATGTATTATGTATTTTCACATTTCTAAATTATATGGGGCGTCAACCGGTTTTTAATAAGATTCTTTATCATTGGTTCGATTTTAAAAATCCTGCTCATGCAGATTTTTCTTGAGTTTTTTATATTAAAAAGGAATTTAAAAGTTTTTTTTTTTAAATTGGGACATAACTTTGTCGTTTTTAAGTTGAACCGACGCCACAATGAACCGAACACGTGTGATATCATTTTTCTTAACATTACGACTTTGTTATATGGGTTTTGTTTTCGATTGTTATAGCATATGAATTTACTATATCGGTATCATAACATACATACTCATCTGATACCGGACGAATTTCTATCGCGTCCCGCAACAATTTATGGGTTGCTTAAACAACTAGTTAGTATAATATTAATCAGTTTCGATTGAATTGAGTTATACAATCGAATCAGAACAGAACTTCCGAGAGATAGAGATAAGAACACAGAAGTTAGGATCAATCAATGGTATTGTTATTACAGTTCATAACGGTATTTAACAGTTCTAACAGTCTAACTAACTTCTTAGCTAATATTACAACTAAGCCCCTGCACTATTACAATATTACAATTGATTATAAAACCTCATTGACCATTCTGTTGACCTGTATCACTTTGACTTATCATAATCGACTCCGAAAAGGTGCTAGAACAGATGGCGATTCACGAGGTAACTTGACAGACGGTGAAGTACCAGAGGAGACCAGTGGTTTGCTGGATGTTGGATTGGTGGGGTTTTTTTGGCGGAAGTGGATTGGCCGGGACTTGTTGTGAGTCACCGGAGATGTGCTCTGATTTCTTGGACGGAGAAGAGACGGCGTCAACTGTGGGGACCAGTGGTTTGCTGGATGTTAGATTAGTGGGGTTTTTCGCCGGAAGTAGATTGGCGGGGACCTGTTGTGAGTCCCCCTGTGATTTCTTGGACGGAAACGAGATGGATTAGGTGAGTGTGGATTTGCCTACGACACCTCCGGCGTTAACTGTTATGGAAATATGATTGTTACTAGTTACTACCGGCGCAGGATTCGGTTGTGGCGCAAAGATGACCTGACATGTGTGCCATACGGTGGTTATGAAATTCCAGATTAGAATGCACATTTTGTTTGTGGTTAGCTAGTAACTACTCTTACAGGGTTATATATACTATTCAAAGCTAACGAATCTGTTATTAATTAGTTGCTAACAACTATTAGTTGTAGATTGCGCGGGAAGATGACGAAAATGGGTTCTGATATGTAGAGACAGAGTGGGTTTAGAAAGAAAAGAAAAAGGAAGAGTGATGTGGACGTATAGGCAATTGACACGTAGATCTTTACCAATTAAAACCACCAAAAAACTAAATCGTAAAATGGGAGGAGGATAGAAATTTGGTAATTAATAATAGTGAGGAAATTTAGTATTAGTTTTCCTAATCAGTTTTTTTCTTTTCTTTTTGATCAAAGTCGCCAGCTTGGTCAAAGGACTTTGGAAGTGAATGGTCAAAGAGTCATGTACTCAATAAAAAGTGTGAAACTAACAGTGGAAGAGAAGGATAGGTGGAAGTTGATCCTGAACCTGCTTCTATTGTTGACGTTGAACCATTTTATATGCCAATGCGATTGAGTACCAGCCAGGAGGTTCAAAATGAAGTTCGTGTTGATGACAAATGCTTTAAAGATAGTACAAACATGTATTCTTACAAAGAAAGCTTATGTTAAACGCTTCAAAAGGCAATGGACACAGATGATCAGGTCTTCTTCAACCTGGTTTAAAATGGAGTTGCAGTTTCATTATTATTAGATGATGAAAAGAAGGATGATGAAGTCAATGCGGGAGAATTTTAATATGTATAATTGTCTTGTTATGGTGTACAGTAACAAATACTGCAGAACAACATTAAGCACATGACTCGTTTAAACAAATTACGCTCAGAGGTCCACCAATCGAGCGCTGTCGATCAGAATACTCCAGTAGCGTTTTGGGTTCTAAGGTTGTCAGGACAACCACTCTGGAGGAAGGTCAGTTCGATGGCATCGAACCATCGAAGCAAGACAGTAGCGCCTTCTTCCCCAGTGAATTCGAGAGGTTTGCAGGCCATAAATTGCTTAAAAAGGAACGTCGGCTTTGGTTTTTCCACCTTTGAGTCAGAAGAGTCATGAGGGGTCGGATTTTGCTAACAATATCGGGCATAACCTTGGCCATTTGCTGAACCATTTGTTCAACAATTAACCCCACAAGTTCCTGCTTGGATATCGGGTCGCTGTCGTTGGATCCTTTCTTCGAACCTGAGCGCGACTTCTTGGATTTCTTGCCTGAGTTTGGGGAAGACATCAAGAGATTCGAAATAGAAGTAAAGGATGAGACTTGATCTTAATTTAAAGTAACATTTTGCATGTATAAGCATGTAAGTATTCATGTAACACATATGATTCACATAAATTGCATGAGTTTAACAAGTATTCACAAAGTACAAACACGTATGAATGCGTAAAAGAGTGTAAATTTAGTTTGTTCACGAGAAATATTAATGTTTTTGATTGCGAGAGACGTGTGATTTGTGTATCGGTTTTGAAATGAATGAGGTAACAAGTATTAAAATCACATAGAAATTGAGATAACATAAAAGAGAGACTCAAAATATTGGATTGTTTCGGGTTTAGAAACTTCGACTATTCCAAAGTGAATCGAAAGTTCTTTCAAATTAGGGAAATGTGCTTTGGCATATAGGTAAAATACTCTCATCGAGAAGCGATTAAGGTATTTTACCTTTCCGGTTACTACACGTCCCTAATCGATTGAGACAATCGAAACTTTGGCGGGATCGAAAATCGAAGAGTGGGACTAGTTGACAAGATGCGGGTTTCACCCCTAACTTGACATCTTCGTACCCTAAGTGTGGTTGGTACTCATCGGGTAAAGAAAGTTAATTCCGACACTTTGACGAAGGTCCACTTGAGTTTGAATTGGAAATTGACCATCAAGATGTGGATTTCACTCCTAACTTGATGGCGTAATTTCGTATAAAATAGAATAAGCGGAGTGAGAGTCGTTCACCAAATTATGGGTTTCACGCCTATTTTTGGTGAACTTGTCTCGTTTGTATCACGAGTGTCTTCAAGTCTTCAACGTGCATTGTGTACAATGTCTTAGGAAAGACATGTTGTAAGTCTTAAGACAAAAGAAAGGAGATATAAGCAAGTAGGAAGAATTTATCTTAGGGATTACAAACTGGCCAGTTCGCATGAATCAGCAATCCCATTTGCACGAATCAGACAGTTCACTTCGTACGAAGTGGACTGTTCGATTCGCATGGATGTACAGTTCGCGCGAAATGGTCAGGTTCGCTTGAAGGGGTCTGTTTTGGGTACTTAGACTATAGACTAGGTTGAATCATGGAATTCTGCCTAATTCCCTATAGTCATGGCTCTGATACCAATCTGTCACACCCCAATTGATGGCGGAAACATCAGAGTGAGACGAAGATAGATTGCTCATTGCACACAACACTAAAGTGACAATAAAATTAACATAAACTAATTTCATTTCCAAAAGTCGGATTACAATACAAGAAAGTCAAATACAACAAATGATACAAATAACATAGTACAAAATTGATACAACATTTAAATCTAAGATGTCTCGATGTGTATCTAAAGCCTTGTCACTAAGCCCATTTAAATCATCAGCATCATCCTGCAACATGTTATAAAGTATAGATCAACACACAAGGCATTGGCGAGTATACAAGTATTTGTTACATAACACAAGGAAGTAAATTTTAAACGAATCCTCATGGCAAACTAGTTAACAAGATAAACAATAAATTGGCATGTGAACAAACTAGTCAACCCAAAGTTTAACGTAAATAACGTCTTAACATGACCCAACGTTCACAGGCGGTGCGTTATTACTATAACGCTATACATGTCAAGGGTAGGCTCGTACGAAGTTAATGTAACGCCCATATTTCTTAGTCCGAAAAGTAATATTACCATACTATTATTTAAGAAAAATTCGGGCATGACCCGTTCGTAATAAGAACAATTCCCTGTAAGATCGTCGTGTAAGAACTTAAAGATAACGCAGCGGAAAAATAGCTTTAAAAATTTCTTTATGGTCTTATAACAATACACACATTCAAGAAGAAGCTTACAAAATTCACTTCCCTTTTTAAAGGTTAACGCGTTACAAAATTAAGACCACGTAACCGTTCTTTCCGTACAACCCTTGTTATTCGACTCGATCTATGCCCGCTTATCTTCGATAGTGGTAGAAGAAATCCGTGTAGTACCTGTGGACACCACATACAACTTAACCATTAGTCATTGACAACGTCATACAACAATAATCTGATACAAATTAAAAATCATATAACATTCGACAACATAAACTTTGATTCATTCGACTATCCTCTCGGATTCCTTTGTTCCGAGTTCGGCTTCAAGGTTTGGCTTCAATTCTACAAGAGTCTGGTGTTCTCATTCCTGCATTACATTTCAATCTCAAGCACATCATTAGTAACGTCCATACTCAAACGTATTGAAACCATGTATACATGCATACCTGTCCCATTCTTTTCATAGACGATAAATCCTACTTCGTGCATTCATATATTCATACGTCTGATCATACGCACCTACATATCTACATACAATCATATTTATACATACATACATACGTACATATATGATGCATATGCTTTTGGTACGCCTAAGTGGTTAATATTTACATGTTTTAGCATCGAATTTGTATCGAGAGTTCGAGACATGTTACTTTGATGCATTTTTACATGTAGGGTAGTGGTGGAAGATTGCGTGATGATTCCGGATCATAAACCTATCACATGGAGCTTTACATACATCAAAGGAACTCAAGGAAAGTGATCTAGGCTTGTTTGGAACACCCCGACGTTCACTTTAACATGGAACCAGCGTTTGACAGTGAAGCATGGGCGTTTGGGTTTCTGCCCGGCGTTCCATACTCCCAAACCCGGCGTTCCATACTCCGGGTGCAGATACAAAACGCCCACTAAATCTCGCATAACTTTGAACCCGGTTGACCGTTTAACCTCACGTTTCTTCCTATATGCTTGTAAATTCACATTCTATCATATGAACTTAAAATCCCATATCCGGATTAAGGAAATTCTTAACTTACACGCTATTGGCTTAATAATCATTTTCTAATTATTTGACCCGTTTATGTTTTCATCAAACCACTCCTTTGTTTTAACCCAAAACATACATGAACATTATATCCATAATACTCTTATATTATTTAGAGTTTCGTACTTGGGGTTTACGCAACCGATACCCGGTATTCATTAATTTCATTCATTCCATTTAAATCTACGTATCAAACTTGTTACTAAAACCTCCACTTGCGCAAATGTATATCTATTAAACCAACTCACATCTGAGTCTTTTGACTATTAAACCACATCTCCGATTCCCGGATTGCGTACTTATGTGCAATTCTACCCATTAACCATTTATACTACCGTAGCCATTTCTTATACAACTTTTCGATATAATCATAAGACCTCATTTTGACCCGTTTGGTCTACTTAGAAAAATTCACCAATTTCATTCAACTAAATCCATATTTGACATTAAACATCATGTTTAATTAACTAAAACGCTACACTACTTAAACAAACTAAGAAGTGATTACGGAATCACTTACCTCGAGTGTCCGTTTCGTACATGCTTCATCATCCCTTTTCCGTTTGCCTTCCATGCTTTCCCCTTTAAACATGATCCTAAACTTTCATACCATCAATATTACTACTTCATTAGAATAAACACACATTCTAACATTGCATTCATTTTCACATTCGTAATCTATTTTAACTTTACTCGTCAATTTCCAACAACGCAAAGTATTAACTAGAATCATATCTTTTCATTCCCTACTCACATAATAAAACACATATACAACCACAAGATCATATATGCACACAGCACAAACGATTTCTTCCGTACTAGTCAACTCATAATTCACGATTAACAATCATCATTAAAAATTAGCTATTTTAACCCTAATCTTGAACCCGACATCATCCTTACTAGTAACCCACAAACTTGTTCTCTTGAGCATTTCATCGAACACTTGGCGGGTTTCGCATTAAAGCATAATGTACAATATATTTTCATGTTCATCTTCCTAATTTTTGTGCTCACTTGTCATTAACACCTAAATAGAAATCGCATAATTTCGCACCATACTAATTCTAGCTAACAATAACCAATCACATAAATCAATACACATTCAATTTTTGCATAAGATTTGACATGGGTAGTATACCCATGTCGCCACCCTACCTATAGCAAATGGGTTTTCCCCAAATCTTCATCATAATCAAAATTTAACATACTTTGGCATCTACCCATTCATTATCACTAACATTCATGCTTAATCTTACCCTATAATCACATATTACACAAAACCCACTTGATCAAACATCATTGAAATACCAAAATTCGACTTACATGATGGTAGAAACACTAAGGTGATCGACAATCTTGGTTCATGCATTAGTTTAGCCCTTCAATCCCCCTTCAATTTGATGGATTTTGGTGAAACTAGGGTTTCACCTCCCCCTCTGCCCCTGATCGATCGTATATACACACGCACACTCTATGTGTGTTTTTTAATTTTTCATTCTTTTAATGTTTTAAGTTTTGCCACTTTACACATTTGGCCCCTCAAAAATAATATGTATATTATTAAGACCAAGACTATCCTTACTTGTTCATAACTAGCTTAAATTAAAATTCTCATGGAATTTGGGGTGTTACAAATCTACCCCCCTTAAAGAAGGTTTCGTCCCCGAAACCTCTTTCTTTTCTTCTACAACCCGTCTAGTTTTATTCTTCGTTCACCCACTCATTCAAGTTACATTGGACGACTACATAAGCATGTTGTGAGAAATTGCCTAATCACAGATCCCATAGTCCATAATTGTTACGCCCTAATTCGTATTTGTCAAAAGTCGCAGCGGAAATTCGTGCCATAAAATTTCTTTCATTACAAACGTCTTGACTTACTTGAAAGTTCGTTTTAAAATGTATCTTTTACAAAGATAAAATATAAGTCATGTTTACTAATAGTACATACTTAATTATTCCAGTACAATCTATCTCGTGACTCGGTCTTCGATCTCTAATTCTTGTGATAATCCGCCCGTTATCCGTATAACCTGCACTCACCACATACATTCATAACATTAGTACACATTATATAAACAAGATTCATTCGCGTACACTTCACATTTCGTCATCTTTCAAACTTTAAGCATTTCATGTGCGTATCCATTTCCTGGTGAGGCTTCAATAATGTACCTGCATTACTTTTCATTCTCAAGGTGCACCATTAATAACGTTAGCCCTCAACGTGACTAAATTATGCATACATGCGTAATTACATACATACATACACATCTACATACGTACATATCATCCCTACAATTTTACATATGTGTATACTCTCATACATGTCTTATTACATACATACATATACTTCTACATACGTACGTACCTTTCCTACATCTTTACATACATACATATACTTCTACATACGTACGTACCTTTCCTACATCTTTACATACATACATACGCTCGTACATATCTTTATACATACATACATGCACATCTATATACGTACAAACCTTTCCTACATCATTACATACATGCATACACTCGTACATATCTTTATACATACATACATACATGCACATCTATATACGTACAAACCTTTCCTACATCATTACATACATGCATACACTCGTACATATCTTTATACATACATACATGCACATCTATATACGTACAAACCTTTCCTACATCATTACATACATGCATACACTCGTACATATCTTTATACATACATACATACACATCTACATACGTACAAACCTTTCCTACATCATTACATACATGCATACACTCGTACATATCTTTATACATACATACATACACATCTACATTTGTTCATACCCTTCCTACGTCATTACATACATGCATACCTTTATGTACACGTGCTAGATCACGCGTACCTCTTACATAATCATACATTATTTACATGGGTCTTAGACTTAGCTTTATAGCTCATAAACATCTAAGGAACCATCAAAATCATGTTTGGAAGGTCCGCCGTAGACCACGGATGACAAACCGAAGCCTACGATACATTAAATAACTTAAATAACAAGATTTCAGCTTTTGGAACTTGGGGAGGCCGTCGGCGACGGCCCTAGGGCCGTCGGCGACGGGCCTTGCATTTACCCGTAGCCCAAAAACCCGTAGACAGGAGATTAACCCGTCAGCACAAAAATTCACTTTCTGGAGCCCGTCGGCGACGCCCCCATACCCGTCGGCGACGCCCTCTAGAAACTGCAGTTTTCTGCAGTTCCGTTTCGTCGTCCGTACGCACTAAAACGCGCATAACTTTTGAACCGTTTACCCGTTTAACCTCCCGTTTCTTCCTACATGCTTGTAAATTCACATTCTATCATATCAACTTAAAATCCTACCTCCGGATTAAGGAATTTCTTAACTTACGTGCATTCGACATATTACCCTTTTCTAACTATTTGACCCGTTCGTGCATTTATCAACATAATCTGATTACTTAACCTCGACTCCTCATGAACCTTTTAATATCAACGTCATTTATCATAGAGGATTAAATTCTTGGATGTCTTACCTATTTTTAACATATTTTTGGTCAGAAGCTTACCTTGACCCGTTATGGGTATTTATGCATTAAGTAGTTTATGACATACAAAAACATACTCCACATTTTCATGCTTGACCAAAATATTATACTAATCGAATATCTTGATTCCAAACGACTTCTAAGGTCGTTTGCCCGATATACCTATCAATGGCATTTTAGTCAATTATGCTATATCCTTAATAACAAAGGAATTTCTTGCATGAGTAACCAATCTCACTACTTAGCTACAATTTCTTAATCACACCTGCCTAGCTTGGATCAAACTAAGATCCGTTTAATACTTTATTGACATCATACAACTCATTCCTATTTGACCTCAATTATCACATATAATTAGATTGCATATAACATTACATAACAACTAAGAAGTGATTGCGGAGTCACTTACCTTAAGCGTTCGTGTTCAAGCTTGCTTCCTCACCTCCTCATGACCCGTTAGCGTTCCGTTCTTGAGTCCATGCTAATGTGATCCCTATCCTTTCATGTCATTACAATCACATTATGGTTAGCACAAATGCTCATTCATACTAACATTCATTTCCTTCCATTCATATATTACTTGCATTTTTATTAACCAAATACCACATACATAAGGCATAGACTAAAAGTTACCTTGTTCCACATTCACGCAACTCAATCATCATCGTACACGACGTGTAGATCATCTAGTACATAACACATTACTTCTCTACTATTATAATTGTGTCCGAACGGCTAACCATGTTATTCATTCATTGTTGACTTTCAAAAAGTCAACTGTCTTACTTACACACTTTCAACTTATGAACATGTATCCATCTTAATATGGTAGAGCATAGTATTAACATTATACGCATTTCATGATCGTATTATATGACATATTAAACTACATGATCACCTAATTATATACACATGTACATACATAATCCATTTCTTCCACACCAACGTTTTCATATCTTCACAACTAACACCTTAACTCATACTTAGCTAACCCAACATCATTTCAACATAGCCTCCGCATGAACTATATCTAAAACGCACTTCTCATGTTAGTTTACTATCAAATACATTATTATCACGTTCTATATATAATTACCTATTACTTGCATACAATTTCACACATCATTTCCATTTAGACATTTCATCAAACACTTGGTGTGTGTACAACTTTCTAAGCCTAATGTACAAGTATTTTATGCATAATATTACAAGTTCATATCAAGATCATCAAGTTCCACTAGAATCATAAAATTCTCATAATATACCCAAATTAACTAACAATTACTCATTACATACAACATCATACATGAATTTTACACAACAATTAAACATGTATGATTATCCATATCATCATCTTTACTACTACAAGTGGGTTTCATCCAAAATCATCAAATTACTTAGAATCTTGCATAGTTCATGTTCTATATGGTGATTCTAACACATGTACATGATTAATTTCGTACAATTTCATGGATTGTTCATAACCCACTTCATAGCAAGATCATTAAATCGTAAATTACAACTTACCACATGTTTAATAGGGCTAGATCATCAAGAAAACGTGTTCATGCATTAGTTTAGGCTGAAATCCTTCTTTAATTTGATGGTTTCTTGAGGGTTATGGTTTACACCCCCCACTCCCTTCTCCTGATCGTTCTCACGCACACACACACACCATGTGTGTGTGAGATTTTTGTTTTAATTAAATTCACTTTCAACTTTGGCAATCCTAGTCCCTCAAGTTCATTACCCATCATAGTTACCACAAGTTTCAATCCTTTACTTAATTTGCTAGGCATTTAACTAGGTTTACTAACCTAGTTATTATACCCCCTTTTGTTAAACATGATAACAAACTAGCAAATTAATAATTCGGTTTTGGGGCGTTACAAGTCTACCCCCCTTAAATGAGGTTTCGTCCCCGAAACCTTTCTCACTTCCATTTATACATACACCTATCATGTTTGACTTCTTCTTAACAAACCTATATTAATGCTTACTTATAAAGGCATTCATTACATCCTTTTATGTTTTAAATCTGTCCCACGGATTTAAACGTAACATCCATACCCTTCATTCCTTCTATGTTTGAATCCATCTAGCGGTTTCAAACATGTCATTCTTACCTTTTCTTTCTTACATGTGTTTTACAAAAACTTAAAGTTTTACCTACCTTTAGCAACAAGGTTTTAAGGTTAGTCATCTTAGTTGTCGAATCATAATTACTTCATTTTAGTTCTATTCATATAGGAGCTTTCTTCTTTCTTACACATTCAACTACCCAAGTAAATGGGGTTCGGCATAAACGCTCTCAATGAGAGTTAAGCATACACATTCGACTACCCAAATAATTGGGTTTCGGCATAAACACTCTCAACGAGAGTTAAGCATACACATTCCATTACCCAAATAACTGGGTTTGGCATAAACACTCTCAACGAGAGTTAAGCATACATATTCCACTACCCAAATAATTGGGTTTGGCATAAACACTCTCAACGAGAGTTAAGCATACATATTCCACTACCCAAATAATTGGGTTTTTCGCTTTTAATCATAACTTCTTCTTTCAATCCGTATAACGGATTAAGCTTCTAGCATTCATTAGAGCATTCAAAATCACCCGTTCAAAATGGATGGTAGCTTATTCTTATTCGACTTGTTCGCTAGAACCGGTCGACTCGCATAACTTTTCATAACCTTCGTTAGCATAACCAAATCCGCAATGGATTTGTTATTTCGCATTTGCTACAACATAGCGCCCACCTGCTACCCAGTTCTACCGGACATACCTGCAATAATTGCCACGGTCTCACGAACGTCATATGCTTCTTGCGTACTAGCCAGGTGCGCAATTCACACACTAGTTTCGTGCCTTCGTGTAATCATCGCCTTATGCCCGAGAAATGGGTTTCAGTTTCGTGCATATTTCTAAAACTCCCCCAAGACCACATCATTGTCTTTCGTTTAATAATTACTCTCCCAAGGAGACCCCTTCCCCTTTCTTTTGACATCAGTACTCAAACATATTAGTAGTGTGTACCTGGGGTTAATTGCCTATTTGCACCTTTGCCCGCCTTAGCGTTCATCCTATCCTGCATTCACGGATCATCCTCTCCCAATTCTTAAGCTTACCTTGCACATAACATACTATTAGTTCCCTTCAAATACATAACCTAACACATACTTACATTTGCTTTTGCCTTTAAGCCTCGATCGAGTCTTGGATTGTACGGGTTCTTGGTCACGAGAGCACACCGGTTTGAGTTCAAGCATTTGCCTCCTTTTACTTGATTCTCTCAAACCAGGGCTCTGATACCAACTTGTTACGCCCTAATTCGTATTTGTCAAAAGTCGCAGCGGAAATTCGTGCCATAAAATTTCTTTCATTACAAACGTCTTGACTTACTTGAAAGTTCGTTTTAAAATGTATCTTTTACAAAGATAAAATATAAGTCATGTTTACTAATAGTACATACTTAATTATTCCCGTACAATCTATCTCGTGACTCGGTCTTCGATCTCTAATTCTTGTGATAATCCGCCCGTTATCCGTATAACCTGCACTCACCACATACATTCATAACATTAGTACACATTATATAAACAAGATTCATTCGCGTACACTTCACATTTCGTCATCTTTCAAACTTTAAGCATTTCATGTGCGTATCCATTTCCTGGTGAGGCTTCAATAATGTACCTGCATTACTTTTCATTCTCAAGGTGCACCATTAATAACGTTAGCCCTCAACGTGACTAAATTATGCATACATGCGTAATTACATACATACATACACATCTACATACGTACATATCATCCCTACAATTTTACATACGTGTATACTCTCATACATGTCTTATTACATACATACATATACTTCTACATACGTACGTACCTTTCCTACATCTTTACATACATACATATACTTCTACATACGTACGTACCTTTCCTACATCTTTACATACATACATACGCTCGTACATATCTTTATACATACATACATGCACATCTATATACGTACAAACCTTTCCTACATCATTACATACATGCATACACTCGTACATA
Source organism: Helianthus annuus (assembly GCF_002127325.2). Taxonomy (NCBI): domain Eukaryota; kingdom Viridiplantae; phylum Streptophyta; class Magnoliopsida; order Asterales; family Asteraceae; genus Helianthus; species Helianthus annuus. The sequence continues at coordinate 173,261,947 of NC_035448.2, read as the reverse complement.
TCTTTATACATACATACATACATGCACATCTATATACGTACAAACCTTTCCTACATCATTACATACATGCATACACTCGTACATATCTTTATACATACATACATGCACATCTATATACGTACAAACCTTTCCTACATCATTACATACATGCATACACTCGTACATATCTTTATACATACATACATACACATCTACATACGTACAAACCTTTCCTACATCATTACATACATGCATACACTCGTACATATCTTTATACATACATACATACACATCTACATTTGTTCATACCCTTCCTACGTCATTACATACATGCATACCTTTATGTACACGTGCTAGATCACGCGTACCTCTTACATAATCATACATTATTTACATGGGTCTTAGACTTAGCTTTATAGCTCATAAACATCTAAGGAACCATCAAAATCATGTTTGGAAGGTCCGCCGTAGACCACGGATGACAAACCGAAGCCTACGATACATTAAATAACTTAAATAACAAGATTTCAGCTTTTGGAACTTGGGGAGGCCGTCGCCGACGGCCCTAGGGCCGTCGGCGACGGGCCTTGCATTTACCCGTAGCCCAAAAACCCATAGACAGGAGATTAACCCGTCAGCACAAAAATTCACTTTCTGGAGCCCGTCGGCGACGCCCCCATACCCGTCGGCGACGCCCTCTAGAAACTGCAGTTTTCTGCAGTTCCGTTTCGTCGTCCGTACGCACTAAAACGCGCATAACTTTTGAACCGTTTACCCGTTTAACCTCCCGTTTCTTCCTACATGCTTGTAAATTCACATTCTATCATATCAACTTAAAATCCTACCTCCGGATTAAGGAATTTCTTAACTTACGTGCATTCGACATATTACCCTTTTCTAACTATTTGACCCGTTCGTGCATTTATCAACATAATCTGATTACTTAACCTCGACTCCTCATGAACCTTTTAATATCAACGTCATTTATCATAGAGGATTAAATTCTTGGATGTCTTACCTATTTTTAACATATTTTTGGTCAGAAGCTTACCTTGACCCGTTATGGGTATTTATGCATTAAGTAGTTTATGACATACAAAAACATACTCCACATTTTCATGCTTGACCAAAATATTATACTAATCGAATATCTTGATTCCAAACGACTTCTAAGGTCGTTTGCCCGATATACCTATCAATGGCATTTTAGTCAATTATGCTATATCCTTAATAACAAAGGAATTTCTTGCATGAGTAACCAATCTCACTACTTAGCTACAATTTCTTAATCACACCTGCCTAGCTTGGATCAAACTAAGATCCGTTTAATACTTTATTGACATCATACAACTCATTCCTATTTGACCTCAATTATCACATATAATTAGATTGCATATAACATTACATAACAACTAAGAAGTGATTGCGGAGTCACTTACCTTAAGCGTTCGTGTTCAAGCTTGCTTCCTCACCTCCTCATGACCCGTTAGCGTTCCGTTCTTGAGTCCATGCTAATGTGATCCCTATCCTTTCATGTCATTACAATCACATTATGGTTAGCACAAATGCTCATTCATACTAACATTCATTTCCTTCCATTCATATATTACTTGCATTTTTATTAACCAAATACCACATACATAAGGCATAGACTAAAAGTTACCTTGTTCCACATTCACGCAACTCAATCATCATCGTACACGACGTGTAGATCATCTAGTACATAACACATTACTTCTCTACTATTATAATTGTGTCCGAACGGCTAACCATGTTATTCATTCATTGTTGACTTTCAAAAAGTCAACTGTCTTACTTACACACTTTCAACTTATGAACATGTATCCATCTTAATATGGTAGAGCATAGTATTAACATTATACGCATTTCATGATCGTATTATATGACATATTAAACTACATGATCACCTAATTATATACACATGTACATACATAATCCATTTCTTCCACACCAACGTTTTCATATCTTCACAACTAACACCTTAACTCATACTTAGCTAACCCAACATCATTTCAACATAGCCTCCGCATGAACTATATCTAAAACGCACTTCTCATGTTAGTTTACTATCAAATACATTATTATCACGTTCTATATATAATTACCTATTACTTGCATACAATTTCACACATCATTTCCATTTAGACATTTCATCAAACACTTGGTGTGCGTACAACTTTCTAAGCCTAATGTACAAGTATTTTATGCATAATATTACAAGTTCATATCAAGATCATCAAGTTCCACTAGAATCATAAAATTCTCATAATATACCCAAATTAACTAACAATTACTCATTACATACAACATCATACATGAATTTTACACAACAATTAAACATGTATGATTATCCATATCATCATCTTTACTACTACAAGTGGGTTTCATCCAAAATCATCAAATTACTTAGAATCTTGCATAGTTCATGTTCTATATGGTGATTCTAACACATGTACATGATCAATTTCGTACAATTTCATGGATTGTTCATAACCCACTTCATAGCAAGATCATTAAATCGTAAATTACAACTTACCACATGTTTAATAGGGCTAGATCATCAAGAAAACGTGTTCATGCATTAGTTTAGGCTGAAATCCTTCTTCAATTTGATGGTTTCTTGAGGGTTAGGGTTTACACCCCTCACTCCCTTCTCCTGATCGTTCTCACGCACACACACACACCATGTGTGTGTGAGATTTTTGTTTTAATTAAATTCACTTTCAACTTTGGCAATCCTAGTCCCTCAAGTTCATTACCCATCATAGTTACCACAAGTTTCAATCCTTTACTTAATTTGCTAGGCATTTAACTAGGTTTACTAACCTAGTTATTATTCCCCCTTTTGTTAAACATGATAACAAACTAGCAAATTAATAATTCGGTTTTGGGGCGTTACAATAATTTGAAACTAGCATCCTGAGATATTATTCATACTTATCAAGATTTCAAACTTCCTTGCGAAAACCAATCCCTAGTCATCATTAATTTATTCATTTCCGCATTCAATCTCGTTCATTCGTACATATTAAACATATCGTACCTATTCACATGGAGGTACTTTTCAATGATAGTGTAAAATTTTCATAAACTCATCCAATCTTTCTTTACAAACCTTCTAGATGTGTTACTTATTTCATTCATTCGCATACATAACTCCCCACACATTCATCATTAAAACATGATAGTTGTCTTGAATTTCTTAGCTTCATAATCAACTTGGGGTGTTCCTAGTGTTTAATGAATGCTAGAACTGAATTAAGGACCTTAGCCTAATCAATAAACAATTTCAACATAAGCAGATAACGGGGACCCGTCGCCGACGGGCTCGGGAAGGTCCCGTCGCTGAACATTGCCCCTAGACAGACAGTTAGCCCGTCAGGTGGAGGGGTGCCGTCGCCGACGGCATAAGGGCCGTCGCCGACGGGCTCTCTGGTGTGCAGACGCTGTTTGACCAAAATTTTTGTTCTCGGGTCTTTTTTTTTAACCTGAAATGGTCTCGGGCAGTCCCGAAACCTTCCATAACATCCCATAATGTCCCAACCCAGGTTATAATAGTAATTTATCCATAACCCATAACCGCTTGCATCTAAAAGCATAGCTCGGAATCCTTAAATCACTTACTTGCGTGGCGCTTAGAAACAAACACACTTTCACGAGAGCGTAGGTTTGAGAGATTCGAGCATCGTACATTCATATATTAAATAATTTGCTAACCTTACTACCTTGGTGCGGTACTTGAACTTGCAGCAACGAGTCGGTCCTCTTCTTCACCATCCATACCATGTTTCGTATTGACCTCGTTCATCCGTGTGACGAGCCTTCGCTTATGAACATTCTTTCACTGACCTTGATAGGTTTATCACACTATGATATCTGCTATACTCATTATAAGATTGGGGATTATCACATTTCATTCAAATTCATTTAAACATGATGTTTATTACTTCTCCTTGTTTACATATTACTACTTTCAAGATTCTTTTTAAAGCACTAGTGTGTTAAACCTATTCATAACGGGTCAATACATGACCATTTCTTAATATATATCATTCTCATTGTTTGACCCGTTCTTGACGGGTAAACACATAATCATTATTTCGTAATTCTTTAACTTATTTGGTGTACTACACTACACATTTCCTTTCTTCTCTAGCACTCCCTTAGTTTGAAATTAAATTATTTCTCAGCTTCTGCAGTTTGATTTTTCAAGATCAAACTGCCACTTATTTCTTATTATATACATGCGTATCGAAGTACACGTTTGTATCCCTTTTTAATTCAGACGTGCTTACGATCTCATAGCTTCACTATTCCAGTGTTTTCTTGCAAACACTTACCCTTCCCGTTTTAAGAGTTAGTCATAATACTTATTTCGCTTACAATACCAACATTTTGGTTCCTTTCGCTTATATACTTTCATTTCTTTTACGCATTCGATTACCCAATTAAGTGGGTAACGACATATACTCTCATAATGAGATTCAAGCATACCACTTATGACCCGGTAACATCGGGTTAATTGCTTTCAACATAAATCTTTCGTTCTATCCGTATAACGGATTGAACTTCATACATTCGTTATTGCATTCACGACCACCCGTTCTAAACGGATGGTACTTTATCCTTACTCGACTTGTTCAACTTGAACCGGTCGACTTGCATAGCTTATTATAGCCTTCGCTATCATAACCAAATCCGCAAGGGATTTTCATCATTCATATCCTTCATTCCTTGAATCCGTCTCACGGATTCAAATTTTGCATTCATATCTTGTTGATCCGTACTTTCTTACAGATTCAACATTCTTCATTCTTATCACTTATACTTTTACTCTTACGTAGTATCCTCAATTTTCCCGAGAGTCTTACTACCTATTTCCCCCGCACGCCCACCTACTACCCAGTTCTACCAGACATACCTGCGATAATTACCACGGTCTCACACGAACGTCATATGCTTCTTGCGCACTGGCCAGGTGCGCAATCCACACAGTAGTTTCGTGCCTTCGTGTAATCATCGCCTTATGTCCGAGAAGTGGGTTTCAGTTTCGTGTATATTTCTAAAACTTCCCCAAGACCACATCATTGTCTTTCGTTTAATAATTTCCCTCCCAAGGAGATCTCTTCCTTTTTCTTTTAACATCGGTACCCATACATATTAGTAGCATGTACCTGGGGTTAATTTGCCTATTTGCATCTTTGCCTGCCTTAGCGTTCATCCTATTCTGCATTCACGGATCATCCTCTTCAAACTTTTAAGCTTACCTTGCACATACAAAAACCGTTAGTTTCCTCATATGAATGCATACATACACGCTTTCATTCCATTTTTTTTACCTTTAGATTTTGATCGAGTCATGGATTGTACGGGTTCCTTATCACAAGAGCACACAGGTTTGAGTTCAAGCATTTATCTTCTCGTGCTTGATTCACTCAAACAAGGGCTCTGATACCAACTTGTAACGCCCATATTTCTTAGTCCGAAAAGTATTATTACCATACTATTATTTAAGAAAAATTCGGGCATGACCCGTTCGTAATAAGAACAATTCCCTGTAAGATCGTCGTGTAAGAACTTAAAGATAACGCAGCGGAAAAATAGCTTTAAAAATTTCTTTACGGTCTTATAACAATACACACATTCAAGAAGAAGCTTACAAAATTCACTTCCCTTTTTAAAGGTTAACGCGTTACAAAATTAAGACCACGTAACCGTTCTTTCCGTACAACCCTTGTTATTCGACTCGATCTATGCCCGCTTATCTTCGATAGTGGTAGAAGAAATCCGTGTATGTCACAACCCCCGGTCCCTAGTTCCCGGGAACGGGCGGCCGTGAGCCAGTTTCGGTGGTATCACGTTATTTACTTATTTGGCAGCGGAAATTTTCATCAGGACCGTAGTTAGGAAATATTAAATCAGAGTAAACCACCATATTTTATAATATTAAACAAATGGGTAAAACCCAAGTTTTTATTACAAACTGATTTACAGGGATAAATCCCACTTTATTGAAATAAACGCTTTCTTTTATTTAGGTAACTTTTATAGCCACTTTTCCAAGCCTTCAGTGCTGTCCAGCTGGCTTCTATTTGGCTTTCACATTTTGTTACCTGAAACGCGTTTTAAAAAGGTTTTGTCAGTGGGAAATACTGGTGAGTGAATCCCAGTTTAATCAAGAAACATTAATTTACTTTAAACAGTATTGAGGGTGATTACAATGTTTATATCTACCCAATTACTCATTCAGTAGTGTCAAGTCTGACTGAGGGTCATATTACACATTGGCTAACTCTTCGTCCAATGGTAACGTTACTCACATTTTGTATACAAAACCCCAACATACCGGCAGTAATTGTAGAATTACAAAGACTCAATCACTGCTAAATCGCATTGTAAAAAGGTTAAGGTTTTGTAAAAACTGTTAATAAAAAGGAGATTACTCACATTGCTGTCTTAGGTTATTCTTTAGGGTTTCCTGGTGAATATCTATAATTTACACAAATGCACGTGTGTTAGTATAATAACCCATTTTAACATTAGTAATACCCTCCCCGAGACGGCATTCCAACGACTACGTCGGGCAGAACCACGACAGCCGTTACGGAACCCTAGATCAATCGGGCAGCGTATCTAATACGTCTCCAGGGGTTATAATACTTACATCGTAGCAGAACCTCGCTATTTTAGGGGGGTATAATGCCCGCGTATAATTACTTCCTACAGAAATTGTGATTTGAGATTGAGAATGTGAGCGACGAAAAAGGTAGGCTGATGGCTTTCTTATATAGTTGCTGATATTGACTCTCAGGCGGCCCGCGTAAGGTAAGGCTAAGCCTTACGCGGCCCGCGTCAACACACGGTCAACCTATAGCTTGGCTGATTCGATACGTAGGTCCGCCACGATGATGACACGTGTCAGCTCAGGGTCGCGCCACAATTTAGGTCTCTCGCGGCCCGCGTTAACTTAGACTATCTTATACGCGGCTCGCATGAACTTAAGGTTTAAGCGAAATCAGGTTATACCCTCGCGCGGCCCGCGTTATGTTGAGGTGAGGTCCCATGCGGCCCGCCTCAACTTAATTTTTATTGTTTTTAATTTATTTTATATATTATATTCTAATTTGGGCTCGGTTTTCATATACGGGGTGCATATAAAGACATATTGATATATTTAAAGATATATTAGGGTGTCAGAAATATTATGAGGATGTCGGTTTTACTGAGGGTTGTTATATCCTCCCCACCTTGTTTTAGAGCTCGACCTCGAGATCTACTGGAACAAGTGTGGATATTTCTTTTGCATTTCTGATTCAAGTTCCCATGTGTATTCAGGTCCTCTTTTGGAGTCCCATTTCACTTTGACCAGAACTAATCTCTTATGCTTGAGATTCTTAATTTTTCTATCTTCAATCTGTAGAGGCCTCTCTACAAATTTGAGTTGTTCATTAACCTTTATATCTTTGAGAGGTACTACGAGTGATTCATCAGCTAGGCACTTTTTAAGATTAGATACATGAAATACATCATGTATTCCTGCCATTTCTTCTGGCAGTTGTAGCTGATAGGCTACAGGTCCTACTCTTTCAAGAATTTTGAAAGGTCCAATATACCTGGGACTTAGCTTTCCTCTTTTGATGAATCTTACCACTCCTTTCCAGGGAGAGACTTTCAATAATACTTTATCTCCTACTTGAAATTCTAATGGTTTACGTCTGTTGTCGGCATAACTCTTTTGTCGATCAAGTGCTGTTTTTAGTCGTTCCTTGACTTGAATGATTTTATCAGTTGTTTCCTGTACTATCTCGGGTCCAGATAATTGTTTTTCCCCAATTTCTGCCCAACAGACTGGGGTTCTGCACTTTCGTCCATAAAGTACTTCGAATGGTGCAGCATTGATACTTGTGTGATAACTGTTATTATAAGAAAATTCTATTAAAGGTAAGTGTTCGTCCCAATTACCTCCAAAATCAATTACACAAGCTCTAAGCATGTCCTCCATTGTCTGAATTGTCCTTTCGCTTTGTCCGTCCGTTTGAGGATGATAAGCTGTGCTTAGATTTATCCTAGTTCCCATTGCTTTTTGGAAACTTGACCAAAAATGAGAAGTAAAACGGCTATCTCTATCGGAAACAATTGATAAAGGAATGCCAAGTAATGAAACAATTTCATTTACATATAATTTGGCTAATTGTTCCATACTAAAGGTTTCCTTCATTGGTATGAAATGAGCTGACTTGGTTAACCTATCTACAATCACCCAGATTGTATCATTACCTTTCCTTGTTTTAGGCAATTTGGTAACAAAATCCATTGTTATCAATTCCCATTTCCAAACTGGTATTTCTAATTGTTGTAACAAACCTGAGGGTTTCTGATGTTCAGCTTTAACTTGTAAACAAGTTAAACATTTAGAAACATAAGCTGCTACATCCTTTTTCATTCCTATCCACCAGAAATTTTTCCTTAAATCCTGGTACATTTTATCACTTCCTGGATGCATCGTATATTTAGACTTATGGGCTTCTTCTAATATACGGTGACGTAAATTTCCTAATTTAGGTATCCACATTCTCTTTTTATGGAACCTCCAAATTTCATCTGTTCCTTGTTCTAATTCCTTAATCATTCCTTTTAATTTTTCAGTATCCTCCTTGATTACTGTTTCTTGTGCTTTTCTAATCTGATTGTTTAAATCTACTTGTAGATTTAATTTAAGATAGCGTACCCTTTTTGGCTTTTCGTGATATTTTCGACTTAAAGCATCAGCCACCACATTGGCTTTTCCTGCATGATACTGGATATCACAATCATAATCACTAAGTAATTCCATCCAGCGTCTCTGTCTCATATTCAATTCTTTTTGCCCGAAGACATATCTTAAACTTTTATGATCCGTGAATATGGTAAACTTACTACCATAAAGATAATGTCTCCAAATCTTAAGGGCAAAAATTATGGCTCCTAATTCCAAATCATGGGTCGAATAATTTTCTTAATGACTCTTAAGCTGTCTAGATGCATAAGCTATAACCTTTTGACGTTGCATTAACACACATCCATATCCTAACTTAGAAGCATCACAAAAGACTACAAAGTCTTCAGTTCCTTCTGGTAACGCTAGTATGGGTGTATGGGTTAATCTTTACTTAGAAGCATTAACCTTTTGACGTTGCATTAACACACATCCATATCCTCACTAAACCAGGTATCCGTACGATTTAATTAATAATTAATTGCTGCTTAATTACTGTGCTTAACTGAAATTGCTGACGAACTGCTACTTGATTTCTAGTACTTGTATATTCCTGCATCATACTTTGATTTCCGTCACTACATTATTTACAAGTTGAACCTTAGTGACAAACATGATGCACTAAAGCACAGTAGCATTAGAACGGATAACCTATTGAACATGCTGATAAAGCCAGCATCAGGCAGACACTGCCTCTAAGGGCCTGTATGAGCCAGAAATATTTTACTACACCCATAGTGAGTGTAGGGATACAAGGGTTGTAGAACCGCGTCTCTAGGAATAAGATATAATGATTGGATGTGCCTAAAACGTACTCTAAGCACGAAACACAGCACTTTTATTTAACATATCAGCTTCTGGCTAACTAATAAAGTGCCAAAACATGAGGAAAATATTCCTGACACTTTGTAGAATAAGTTGTGTCACTAAAAATATTATTAACGACGCTTAAAAGCTTACTTAAGCTCTTTAACGGATTTCTATCCAAACGAACAACCGGACTATACCCGGAACATAAAAATATTGCCAAAAATATTATTGGTCTTTTTCTGAGCCAGTTAGGGTCCCTGAATACCCTAACACCCGCATTAGAACGCATCACACAACTAACCGAGTTAAACCTAAATCTAACTTGGTTTAACATAACTAAACTCTAACTATAAACTTGAAATCAAACTAGTACCCCCCCCCCTTGGGCCGAATTCGGTCACTATGTGACCAAGGCTTGTACCCATTTCATTATTTTAATAGCTCTTGTCTAATATCAAGAGGACATTGAATCCAATGGACGATGATCTTGATTTTGTCTATAAATACCTAGCTTAAACACAAGAGATTAATCACTCACTAAACCACTCAAACACAACTCTCTCTCCCTCTACATAGCTCTCGGCCGAACACCCCACCCCCTACACATCCATTTTCGGCTCTTGTTCATTCCATTCCTACATCACACAAGTGTTAAGGATCTCGCATAAGGAGTCTTGGAGCTAACGGAAGGCGAAGAACCTCGTTATCTTGCTTTTATCCACCACATTTTCGCATAGATTCTTCCCTAGCCCCGAGCTAGAGGTATAACACTTAAAACTCATACTCGGATCATTCTAAAGTGGTTAATAAGATTTGTAACGGTTAAAACTCGGAAACTTGCATTTTGAATCTTTAAAGTCTACTAAAACATGAATATAGTTGGTTAAAGGCGTAATACTTGTGTAAAAGTTGTAATACTTGAAAGTGATGATTATTTAGGCCCGATCTACGTAGTGGTAGCTCGGATCATCGTTTAACCCGACTTTGTTAAGATCATAGATCTTGACATAAGCTTGTTTCTATCGGTACAAGGGTTAAAAGGTGAAACTCTACCACACGAGAAACATGAACTTGTGTAAAAGTATTTTTACTTGTAGAATAGTGTCTAAAACTAGCGGATCTACGTATGTACAAGTGGTATTTTCGTAGAACCAAGTGTCGAGAAAATCATGTTTTATAAAAGTCGGATGACACACTAACAAATATGATTTTTACAAACCACAAGTGTATAAACACTTGTGAAATGAAAGATCCGACAAAATAATAATTTTTGCAAAAGATGACGGGAAGTTGTAAAGATGGATTTATTCTAAAAACGAGGTTTTTACGATAATAAGTTATTTTACACATAGATCCACAAACTATAACGGGATCTACACTATAGTTTTCGGAAAAACTACAAGTTCATGTGAACATGCGATTTACATACTTGTCGACTAGGCTGATGTGTCGGAAATTGTTTGATTGAATCAAGAAGTTGTTGAAATGATTTTGTAAAAGAAAATGATACGCTTGAAAGCGTGGCCACCTCCAGTCACAGGGGAAACTCTGGCGAAATTTTTCTAAAATATAACACTTAGAATTATTTACAAGTGTCAGAATTATTTTTGATATGTTTTCAAAATATATTTCGCCACGACTTTATTTACAACTATTCGGAGGTGGGATTTTCACAAAACTAAACGTGACAAATATATACTTAGTAAATATATTTTTCACCACATTGTTTATGATTATTTTGTGAAAATACATAAATATTATTTTTAGAGTAAAAATAATATTTCGAACGATAACAGCTCCAAAATAATACAAACGCTTACACGACAAACATATAAGTGACACCGGTAATTATTATTACCACTTAATCGTTAAAACGTAACTTACGCATTATACGGAAATATTCATGAACGCGTATTTTGTCAACGCATTATTTTGGAAGTATTATGTGAAGTGAAAATATAATATTTTTGAGAAAAATATTTATATTTTGGAAGTAGAAGTAAAAATATATTAAGTGGGACTTAATGATATAATACAAATACACATGTATTAAATCCCCCATCCTTGGGAAGGAGATTAATTACCAAAGTACATGCAAAATATAAACACGAAATAGTTGTCTAACTATTTCCCAAAAAACTTAAACTATAAAGCTAAGGCACGGCCATCCGTCTAATAGAATTAGCACATGTAGGTCGTTGCACAGCTGCCTGACATTCGGAGTACTTGGTATAGCGACGCACTGACTGTGAGTTCATGTCCCCCTTTTCTCTTAACTGTTTACAGTTTTCTAAACTGCGGGGGTGAAATACATGTTACAATGTTTATGATTACTTTATACATGGTATGGTTAGCGTAAGGAGGGTTACTTTTTAGATCATGTGAATGGGTAGGCGGAAACTTGAGGTCATTAATCCTCAGGGTAGGACCGAGGGGCAGGAGCGATAGATCTATTTGGTGTAGCGAGCCCAGTCCCAGGCCCAGCATAACGGACCTTGGGATGACTTTGTACCCGACGCATAAATCTGCTAGGTTTGAGCCTTCCTACTTGCATTTCACACATATCAATTGCCTTGCAAACCATTGGTGATCTCTTTTTCCTTATTTGCTACATACCAGGATTTTTGATAAATACAAAGGTTTATTTACTCACTTACACATGAACTCGCTCAACATTATTGTTGATTTTTTTCAACTTACATGTATTTCAGGGAATTAAAAGATCTGGCACGGTATGGCATGTTTTCCCGCTGCACTAGTTTCCAAGATCATCCAGGGTTTAGGGAATGTGACTCTTTCCTGGACAAGTCACAGTCCTTAAACTGAGTTTATGTTATGTTTAAGTTGTATTGTTTGATGAACAAGGTTATGGTTATTAGAGTGATGTTCCGTTTAAACAATGATACTATGTTTGGTTTTAAAACTTAATGGATTATTCTTGAATATTTTTAAATTCATATAGCTTTGTTATGATTAAGCTATGGTATTAAGAAGTCACACCAAATTAACCACGCTTCCGCAAAGCCAGGGTGTGACAGCTTGGTATCCGAGCTCTGATCATAGCGAACTAGGATTCCTTCTCGAGTCTAGACTATGATCACTAGGGCTCTCACGAAAACATTTTTACTGCATACCACTTAAGTCCAGATCCAAAACCTTTTTATAAACAAATGTTGAGCGCATTTTATTTATTATTTTTAGGCTCAGTCTGGGAGGCTGAGGCTCGGTCTGGGAGGCCGAGGCTCGATCCAATGGATCGAGGTAGTTGTCTAGTGGGACTAGGGAGTCAGTCTGGGAGGCTGGGAGAATTGACTAGTGGGACTAGGGAGTCAGTCTGGGAGGCTGGGAGAATTGTCTAGTGGGACTAGGGAGTCAGTCTGGGAGGCTGGGAGAATTGGCTAGTGGGACTAGGAACGTCAGTCTGAGAGACTGGGAGGCTAGTGGGACTAGGAAGAGCAGTCTGAGAGACTGGGAGGCTAGTGGGACTAGGAAGAGCAGTCTGGGAGGCTGGGAGGCTAGTGGGACTAGGAGAATTATGTGATTTTTACTTGGTGACTTATGTGATTACCTGATTGTATGACTGATTATTTGTGCATACTTGTGTTTGTGTTACAGACACATGGACTCACCAGGCACAGGTGACTCGGACACCACCGGACCCCTACCTATCGTATCTGATGACCTCCCATCTTCGGAGCATGTGGTGCATACATCTGATTCCACCAGCACGGACGACGACGATTTCCAGCCCTTCGCACTACCCGAGGGTGCTGATGAGCCTGCGGATGGCCCCCCTGCTAAGTACCTACCTCTAGTTGTGATTCCGGCTCCTATACCTTTAGCCGTTTATCCCGCATATGACTTACTACTTGACGCCGAGGCTGACGGCGATATCGATCTGTTTGAGGATGAGCCTATCGAGGATGAGATCCCGGACGCAGCCCTACTTCCCGCTGGCGATCTTCTGATGATCGCTGATGCCCCTGCCGAGGACTCACCCGCACATTCACCGGTCCCAGACTCCTTTGAGTCTGTGGCATCCGCACCTTCTCACGAGGTGAGCGCACAGCACTTTGCACACGATTCGGATCCTGACCAGGCATCCTCTGCCGCACCTATTCCTAGCTTTGCATTTGAGCATGATGACATAGAGGATTCTGATCCCATTTTTCCTCCGGGATTCGACCCGGATCATGATATTGAGTTTATCCCGATGGACCAGCCCATGGAGGATCCCGCTGATCCAGTTGATCCTATTGATCCCGATTTTGATTTCGAGATGGCTTTTGATGACCCTGAGCCTGCCTTGGCTCCTGAGCAGGCAGCTGCTCTAGATCCTATGCCCGAGCATGACCCCGTACATGCTGGCATCCCAGTTGAGCCCGTTCTAGCTGACCCGCCCGTTGATGATCATCTGGAGGATGATCATGTTATTGCTGTCGATCCTGTTGTTCCTCCACCTTTTGTTGCTGATATACCTGTTGAGCACATTGCACCAGTTGATCCTATTGTTGCTCCCCCATTTGATCTCGTTCCACTTGAGCCTGAGCACGCACTGTTTGCAGACCACATGGATCCACCGGATGAGCATGCACAGCACGGTTGGATACCTGCTGATGAGGACGTTCCACCTTTGCCCCCTCAGATCCCTGTTACACGACCTGTTGATTTCACTTTTCAGGTTCCTCAGTTTGTACCTCTAGCGAGGCCTGGAGAGGGCTCTTCAGCCCATCCTTTTGGGCACGTACCGATGTCTATTCCCTTCATGCCCCAGATGTTATCTGTTCCACCCTCTACTTCACCATTTCATGTGGCACCATTTGACCCCATCAGTGAGCCTTTGCTTTGGTCGACACCACCAGTCATGCCACCTACTGATCCTTACCATCCATTTCATGTGGGACACACTATAGAGGACGTTTTGATGTCCTTTGTTCATCAGCACGAGTCACATACGCAGCGTCTCCAGGAGCTTGAGAGAGCTCAGCTGCCACCATGTTCATGCCATGGTCAGATACACTCTCCTCTTCAGCCATGTCGATCATTACCCCCAGATTATGCTGCTCGTCTCTTTACACTAGAGCAGCAGGTTGCTTCTGTCATCCGTACTCAGCAAGCTATGGAGGAGGACTGGCTCCAGTTACGTCGCTTGCTTTACACTTACTTTCCCCCTCCTCCACCGCCATCTGTATAGAGCTCATCAGTACTGCTTGTGTAGACGTTGGTGAGAGGACCGCGATTGCTTTTGGTTGCATAGCATTTTGGAGACTACATGATGATACTGACTTTTGACACATACTTGATGTATTTGATGTATTTGAGACTGATTTGATATAGCTTTTGGACAGGGGTGATGTAGCCCCTAGTTGATTGATGATTGTATGACACAGTGATGTACTGATACACCTACGTTGTGGTCTCGATATATATGGCAATCGCAGTGTTCTCATCATATTTGATTCGCTTGATTGCTTATTTACATTATTATGACATGGGATGTTGTGTGTATATTTTTATGACATGGGATGTGGTGTGTATAATATTTGTGACATGGGATGTTGTGTGATTAGTATTTGTAAAGTATTGATAACATGAGAAGTTATGTGCTATTACTATTACTATATACGTACGCTTTACTATGGCCTGACCGACGTACACATCTTTAGAAGATGCCGCCAAGACGTCAACCACAGCAAATGCCCACTACTCAGGACGAACTACAGCAAGTCATTGCTGCAGCTATTGCTCAATATGCTGCCTCTCAAGGAGGAATGAGTGGAAGCAACTCTGGCAACACGGGCAACAACAACAATCCACCTCATGGTAACCCTAAGTCATTAAGACATACCATGACCTAAATGGATTTCCTTAGCAAGAATGCTAATGCCAATCATGCGTTATAATGTATGTGCAGGGTGCACCTACAAACAGTTCTTGGACTGCAAGCCCGTAAACTTTGATGGCACAGGAGGTGCTGTCGCTTTTGTCCGCTGGGCTGAGAAAACCGAATCCGTTCTTCGCATGAGCAAATGCGCATTAGACCAGCAAGTCACTTACATCTCTGGGCTATTTTTGGATGGAGCCCTATCCTGGTGGAACTTGCAAGTACAGACACTTGGCGAAGCTGCTGCTTACGCGCTGACCTGGACCGAACTGAAAGAACTCATGCGCAAAAAGTACTGTTCTCGCGCCGAAATCCAGATATTGGAGACCGAGTTCTGGCATCTGAAAATGGAAGGTCCTAAGATAGCAGAGTATGTTCAGAGGTTCCACGACATGTCGCATGTGGTACCATACATGGTCACCCCTGAGTTCAAAAGAATCGAACGCTTCATTTGGGGATTAGCTCCTCAAATCATAAGCATGGTGACCTCCTCCAAACCTACGACTATCACTGAAGCCATTGATTTGAGCGTGGCTCTCACCGAGGAGGCAATTCGGTTGAACAAGTTTGATGAAGTCGAGCCAAGGAAGAAAGAGACTCATGTGGAGTCGTCAGGTGGTAACAAACGAAAGTTTTCGAACTTCAAGCAGGGCACCGGGGTGGTGGTTAAGAAAGGAGAGCAGAACACGCCAGCTCAAGATACAGCTGGTAGTAGAAAGAAGGGAAAGGGATACATGGGCACCCAGCCCAAGTGTAATAACTGCCAGCGCCATCATTCTGGCCGTTGTGGGTTGAAGGTTTGTGAAGCATGTGGTAAGACTGGCCACCTGAAGGAGACTTGTTGGGCTACTGCTGGCCAGGGAGGCCAGAGAGGATTTGGGAATAGAAATAACCGTGGTGGTACTGGGAACCGCCCACAAGGAGATAATGGAGGTGATAGGAATCGGGTCAACAACGCAAACCAAGCGGGCGCCATGAATCGTAATCAGAGAAACAACCAAGCGGGAAACGTTGGTGGAAACGGGCAGAGGCCCGGATGTTTCAACTGCGGTGATATTGGGCATTACAAAAGGAATTGCCCGGAATTGAACCAAGCCCGCGGAAGGGTTTTCAACATAGAAGCAAGGGAAGCGCGCCAGGATCCCAATGTTGTCACTGGTACGTTCCTTGTAAACCAACGCTATGCATCCGTTTTATTTGATACTGGCGCCGATTATAGCTTCGTGTCGTTAGAATTTAAGAATATGCTTGGTTTAGCCGCTAGTAAGTTAGATACTCCGTACTCGATCGAATTAGCGAATGGGAAGTTAGTAGAAGCTAATGAAGTGATTCGAGGGTGCGTAATCGAATTGGGAGAGCGTGAGTTTGCTCTCGATCTACTACCAGTTCAGTTGGGAAGCTTTGACGTGGTAGTAGGGATGGATTGGTTATCGGGCAACAAGGCAGAGATAGTTTGTCACGAGAAGATTATTCGTATCCCGACCGATGATGGTGAGACCATTATTGTTCACGGAGAGAAGCGTGAGACGCCGTTGAGGATTATTAGCTGCCTAAAGGCAAGAAAGTGTTTGCAGAAGGGATGTGCTGCCTTTCTGGCACACATTGTAGATAAGAAGGCTGCTGAGCCAAAGATCGAAGACATCCTTGTCGTGAGGGAGTACCCAGAAGTCTTCCCAGAAGATTTGCCTGGCTTGCCGCCTCAAAGACAAGTGGAGTTTCGCATTGACTTAGTTCCAGGCGCCGCGCCTGTGGCTAAGGCACCCTACAGACTTGCTCCGTCTGAGATGCAAGAACTGTCGACGCAACTTCAAGAGTTGTTAGACAAGGGATTTATCCGACCGAGCTTCTCGCCTTGGGGAGCTCCAGTTTTGTTTGTCAAGAAGAAGGACGGTAGTTTCCATATGTGCATTGACTACAGAGAGTTGAACAAGCTGACGATCAAGAATAGGTATCCCCTGCCAAGAATCGATGATCTGTTTGACCAACTTCAAGGTTCAAGCTTTTATTCAAAGATCGATCTTCGATCTGGATACCATCAGCTACGGATACAGGAAGAGAGTATCCCAAAGACAGCCTTCAGAACCCGATATGGACACTACGAGTTTCTCGTTATGCCGTTTGGTCTGACAAACGCACCTGCAGTGTTCATGGATTTGATGAATCGAGTTTGTAAGCCGTACTTGGATAAGTTCGTGATTGTATTCATCGATGATATTTTGATTTATTCAAAGACGAAGGCTGAGCACGAGCAGCATTTAAGAGCTATTCTGGAACTGCTAAAGAAAGAACAGTTGTACGCCAAGTTCTCTAAGTGCGAGTTTTGGCTACGAGAAGTGCAATTCCTTGGGCACGTGGTGAATGGAGATGGAATCCACGTGGATCCCACCAAGATCGAGGCGATCAAGGATTGGGAAACGCCAAAGACGCCAACCGAGATTCGGCAGTTCTTGGGTTTGGCTGGCTATTACCGAAGGTTCATTGAGAATTTTTCAAAGATCGCCCAACCATTAACGCTCCTCACGCAGAAGGACAAGAAGTTTGATTGGGGAATCAAACAGGAGGAAGCATTTCAGATATTGAAGGATAAGCTTTGCAACGCGCCAATCTTAGCTCTACCAGAAGGTACAGATGATTTTGTGGTATACTGCGACGCATCGCGTCAAGGATTGGGTTGTGTGTTGATGCAACGCCAAAAGGTTATTGCCTACGCGTCACGCCAACTGAAAGTACATGAAAAGAACTATACCACACATGATTTAGAGCTCGGCGCAGTAGTTTTTGCTTTAAAGATCTGGAGACACTACCTTTATGGTACGAAGTGCACAATCTTCACGGATCACAAGAGCCTCCAACACATATTCAACCAGAAGGAGTTGAATATGAGGCAAAGACGATGGGTAGAACTGTTGAATGACTACGACTGCGAGATTAAGTATCATCCAGGGAAGGCGAATGTGGTCGCCGATGCCCTAAGTCGAAAAGAGAGGATCAAGCCCATAAGGGTTAGGGCTTTGGAGATAGTTATTCGAACCGACTCTCCTCTGCGCATTCGTGCCGCGCAGAAGGAAGCTCTCAAAGAAAGAAACCTTGAAGAAGAGTATCTCCGTGGGATGGAGAAGTTATTGGTACCAAACAGGGAAGGAACGTTGTGTTTTGAGAAAAGGATTTGGGTTCCTCTGTTTGGTGGTTTAAGGAAGGTTATTTTCGATGAAGCTCACAAGTCGCGGTACTCTATCCATCCTGGAGCGGATAAGATGTACCAGGATCTTAAAGATTACTATTGGTGGCCTAGGATGAAAGGCGATGTGGCTGTTTATGTGAGCAAATGTTTAACATGCGCCAAGGTTAAGGCGGAATACCAGAAGCCTTCGGGACTTCTGCAGCAACCAGAGATTCCCAAGTGGAAGTGGGAACAAATCTCTATGGATTTTATTACGAAGTTGCCAAGAACACCAAGAGGCCATGACACTATTTGGGTAATTGTGGATCGCTTAACGAAGTCAGCACACTTCCTACCTATCCGAGAGAAGGATAATACGAGCAAACTGGCCGAAATTTACATGAGAGAGATTGTTACACGCCATGGAGTACCTCTCTCGATTATCTCTGATAGAGACGGAAGGTTCGTGTCAAGGATATGGCAATCCTTCCAGGAAGCTTTTGGCTCAAAGTTGAATCTGAGCACTGCGTTTCACCCACAGACCGACGGTCAAAGCGAGCGGACG
This sequence comes from Helianthus annuus, assembly GCF_002127325.2. Lineage (NCBI taxonomy): Eukaryota > Viridiplantae > Streptophyta > Magnoliopsida > Asterales > Asteraceae > Helianthus > Helianthus annuus. The sequence continues at coordinate 173,242,773 of NC_035448.2, read as the reverse complement.
ATTCAGACGTTGGAGGACATGCTGAGAGCATGCGTTATGGATTTGGGCGGTAGCTGGGATAAGCATTTACCCCTGGTCGAGTTTTCATACAACAACAGCTACCACACCAGTATTGGTGCCGCGCCATTCAAAGCTTTATATGGGCGCAAGTGCAGATCACCGCTTTGTTGGGCTGACGCAGGTGATAGACAGTTGGTTGGTCCTGAAGTGGTACAGGAAACCACAGATAAGATCGCACAGATACGAGACCGCATCGGTGCGGCTCGTGACAGGCAGAAAGCCTACGCGGATCGAAGCAGGAAACCTCTAGAGTTTGAGGTTGGTGAGATGGTTTTGTTGAAGGTATCACCCTGGAAGGGTGTGGCACGCTTTGGGAAACGTGGAAAGTTGAACCCGAGGTATATTGGACCGTTCAAGATCTTGGAGAGAATCGGGTTAGTAGCATACAAGTTGGACCTACCTGCCGAACTGAATGGCGTTCACGATACATTTCATGTATCCAATCTGAAGAAAAGTCCAACACAAGATACCGTTGTCATTCCTACCGACGAAATTCATGTTGACGACACGCTCCATTTCGTTGAAGAACCTGTTGAGGTCACGGATTGGAAAGTAAACAAGACCCGCCGGAGCAGTGTCAAGCTCGTCAAAGTTCGTTGGAATGCTAGACATGGTCCTGAATTCACCTGGGAGCGTGAGGACCGAATGAAAGAGAAATACCCCCACCTATTTCCTGAGAACCCTGCTTCTACAAGCAGAACTTAAAATTTCGGGATGAAATTTTTCTAACGGGGGGAGAATGTGACAACCCTCACTAAACCAGGTATCCGTACGATTTAATTAATAATTAATTGCTGCTTAATTACTGTGCTTAACTGAAATTGCTGACGAACTGCTACTTGATTTCTAGTACTTGTATATTCCTGCATCATACTTTGATTTCCGTCACTACATTATTTACAAGTTGAACCTTAGTGACAAACATGATGCACTAAAGCACAGTAGCATTAGAACGGATAACCTATTGAACATGCTGATAAAGCCAGCATCAGGCAGACACTGCCTCTAAGGGCCTGTATGAGCCAGAAATATTTTACTACACCCATAGTGAGTGTAGGGATACAAGGGTTGTAGAACTGCGTCTCTAGGAATAAGATATAATGATTGGATGTGCCTAAAACGTACTCTAAGCACGAAACACAGCACTTTTATTTAACATATCAGCTTCTGGCTAACTAATAAAGTGCCAAAACATGAGGAAAATATTCCTGACACTTTGTAGAATAAGTTGTGTCACTAAAAATATTATTAACGACGCTTAAAAGCTTACTTAAGCTCTTTAACGGATTTCTATCCAAACAAACAACCGGACTATACCCGGAACATAAAAATATTGCCAAAAATATTATTGGTCTTTTTCTGAGCCAGTTAGGGTCCCTGAATACCCTAACACCCGCATTAGAACGCATCACACAACTAACCGAGTTAAACCTAAATCTAACTTGGTTTAACATAACTAAACTCTAACTATAAACTTGAAATCAAACTAGTACCCCCCCCCTTGGGCCGAATTCGGTCACTATGTGACCAAAGCTTGTACCCATTTCATTATTTTAATAGCTCTTGTCTAATATCAAGAGGACATTGAATCCAATGGACGATGATCTTGATTTTGTCTATAAATACCTAGCTTAAACACAAGAGATTAATCACTCACTAAACCACTCAAACACAACTCTCTCTCCCTCTACATAGCTCTCGGCCGAACACCCCACCCCCTACACATCCATTTTCGGCTCTTGTTCATTCCATTCCTACATCACACAAGTGTTAAGGATCTCGCATAAGGAGTCTTGGAGCTAACGGAAGGCGAAGGACCTCGTTATCTTGCTTTTATCCACCACATTTTCGCATAGATTCTTCCCTAGCCCCGAGCTAGAGGTATAACACTTAAAACTCATACTCGGATCATTCTAAAGTGGTTAATAAGATTTGTAACGGTTAAAACTCGGAAACTTGCATTTTGAATCTTTAAAGTCTACTAAAACATGAATATAGTTGGTTAAAGGCGTAATACTTGTGTAAAAGTTGTAATACTTGAAAGTGATGATTATTTAGGCCCGATCTACGTAGTGGTAGCTCGGATCATCGTTTAACCCGACTTTGTTAAGATCATAGATCTTGACATAAGCTTGTTTCTATCGGTACAAGGGTTAAAAGGTGAAACTCTACCACACGAGAAACATGAACTTGTGTAAAAGTATTTTTACTTGTAGAATAGTGTCTAAAACTAGCGGATCTACGTATGTACAAGTGGTATTTTCGTAGAACCAAGTGTCGAGAAAATCATGTTTTATAAAAGTCGGATGACACACTAACAAATATGATTTTTACAAACCACAAGTGTATAAACACTTGTGAAATGAAAGATCCGACAAAATAATAATTTTTGCAAAAGATGACGGGAAGTTGTAAAGATGGATTTATTCTAAAAACGAGGTTTTTACGATAATAAGTTATTTTACACATAGATCCACAAACTATAACGGGATCTACACTATAGTTTTCGGAAAAACTACAAGTTCATGTGAACATGCGATTTACATACTTGTCGACTAGGCTGATGTGTCGGAAATTGTTTGATTGAATCAAGAAGTTGTTGAAATGATTTTGTAAAAGAAAATGATACGCTTGAAAGCGTGGCCACCTCCAGTCACAGGGGAAACTCTGGCGAAATTTTTCTAAAATATAACACTTAGAATTATTTACAAGTGTCAGAATTATTTTTGATATGTTTTCAAAATATATTTCGCCACGACTTTATTTACAACTATTCGGAGGTGGGATTTTCACAAAACTAAACGTGACAAATATATACTTAGTAAATATATTTTTCACCACATTGTTTATGATTATTTTGTGAAAATACATAAATATTATTTTTAGAGTAAAAATAATATTTCGAACGATAACAGCTCCAAAATAATACAAACGCTTACACGACAAACATATAAGTGACACCGGTAATTATTATTACCACTTAATCGTTAAAACGTAACTTACGCATTATACGGAAATATTCATGAACGCGTATTTTGTCAACGCATTATTTTGGAAGTATTATGTGAAGTGAAAATATAATATTTTTGAGAAAAATATTTATATTTTGGAAGTAGAAGTAAAAATATATTAAGTGGGACTTAATGATATAATACAAATACACATGTATTAAATCCCCCATCCTTGGGAAGGAGATTAATTACCAAAGTACATGCAAAATATAAACACGAAATAGTTGTCTAACTATTTCCCAAAAAACTTAAACTATAAAGCTAAGGCACGGCCATCCGTCTAATAGAATTAGCACATGTAGGTCGTTGCACAGCTGCCTGACATTCGGAGTACTTGGTATAGCGACGCACTGACTGTGAGTTCATGTCCCCCTTTTCTCTTAACTGTTTACAGTTTTCTAAACTGCGGGGGTGAAATACATGTTACAATGTTTATGATTACTTTATACATGGTATGGTTAGCGTAAGGAGGGTTACTTTTTAGATCATGTGAATGGGTAGGCGGAAACTTGAGGTCATTAATCCTCAGGGTAGGACCGAGGGGCAGGAGCGATAGATCTATTTGGGTGTAGCGAGCCCAGTCCCAGGCCCAGCATAACGGACCTTGGGATGACTTTGTACCCGACGCATAAATCTGCTAGGTTTGAGCCTTCCTACTTGCATTTCACACATATCAATGGCCTTGCAAACCATTGGTGATCTCTTTTTCCTTATTTGCTACATACCAGGATTTTTGATAAATACAAAGGTTTATTTACTCACTTACACATGAACTCGCTCAACATTATTGTTGATTTTTTTCAACTTACATGTATTTCAGGGAATTAAAAGATCTGGCACGGTATGGCATGTTTTCCCGCTGCACTAGTTTCCAAGATCATCCAGGGTTTAGGGAATGTGACTCTTTCCTGGACAAGTCACAGTCCTTAAACTGAGTTTATGTTATGTTTAAGTTGTATTGTTTGATGAACAAGGTTATGGTTATTAGAGTGATGTTCCGTTTAAACAATGATACTATGTTTGGTTTTAAAACTTAATGGATGATTCTTGCATATTTTTAAATTCATATAGCTTTGTTATGATTAAGCTATGGTATTAAGAAGTCACACCAAATTAACCACGCTTCCTCAAAGCCAGGCTGTGACACTTTCTTATATAGTTGCTGATATTGACTCTCAGGCGGCCCGCGTAAGGTAAGGCTAAGCCTTACGCGGCCCGCGTCAACACACGGTCAACCTATAGCTTGGCTGATTCGATACGTAGGTCCGCCACGATGATGACACGTGTCAGCTCAGGGTCGCGCCACAATTTAGGTCTCTCGCGGCCCGCGTTAACTTAGACTATCTTATACGCGGCCCGCATTAACTTAAGGTTTAAGCGAAATCAGGTTATACCCTCGCGCGGCCCGCGTTATGTTGAGGTGAGGTCCCATGCGGCCCGCCTCAACTTAATTTTTATTGTTTTTAATTTATTTTATATATTATATTCTAATTTGGGCTCGGTTTTCATATACGGGGTGCATATAAAGACATATTGATATATTTAAAGATATATTAGGGTGTCAGAAATATTATGAGGATGTCGGTTTTACCGAGGGTTGTTATAGTGTAGTACCTGTGGACACCACATACAACTTAACCATTAGTCATTGACAACGTCATATAACAATAATCTGATACAAATTAAAAATCATATAACATTCGACAACATAAACTTTGATTCATTCGACTATCCTCTCGGATTCCTTTGTTCCGAGTTCGGCTTCAAGGTTTGGCTTCAATTCTACAAGAGTCTGGTGTTCTCATTCCTGCATTACATTTCAATCTCAAGCACATCATTAGTAACGTCCATACTCAAACGTATTGAAACCATGTATACATGCATACCTGTCCCATTCTTTTCATAGACGATAAATCCTACTTCGTGCATTCATATATTCATACGTCTGATCATACGCACCTACATATCTACATACAATCATATTTATACATACATACATACATACGTACATATCTGATGCATATGCTTTTGGTACGCCTAAGTGGTTAATATTTACATGTTTTAGCATCGAATTTGTATCGAGACATGTTACTTTGATGCATTTTTACATGTAGGGTAGTGGTGGAAGATTGCGTGATGATTCCGGATCATAAACCTATCACATGGAGCTTTACATACATCAAAGGAACTCAAGGAAAGTGATCTAGGCTTGTTTGGAACACCCCGACGTTCACTTTAACATGGAACCAACGTTTGACAGTGAAGCATGGGCGTTTGGGTTTCTGCCCAGCGTTCCATACTCCCAAACCCGGCGTTCCATACTCCGGGTGCAGATACAAAACGCCCACTAAATCTCGCATAACTTTGAACCCGGTTGACCGTTTAACCTCACGTTTCTTCCTATATGCTTGTAAATTCACATTCTATCATATGAACTTAAAATCCCATATCCGGATTAAGGAAATTCTTAACTTACACGCTATCGGCTTAATAATCATTTTCTAATTATTTGACCCGTTTATGTTTTCATCAAACCACTCCTTTGTTTTAACCCAAAACATACATGAACATTATATCCATAATACTCTTATATTATTTAGAGTTTCGTACTTGGGGTTTACGCAACCGATACCCGGTATTCATTAATTTCATTCATTCCATTTAAATCTACGTATCAAACTTGTTACTAAAACCTCCACTTGCGCAAATGTATATCTATTAAACCAACTCACATCTGAGTCTTTTGACTATTAAACCACATCTCCGATTCCCGGATTGCGTACTTATGTGCAATTCTACCCATTAACCGTTTATACTACCGTAGCCATTTCTTATACAACTTTTCGATATAATCATAAGACCTCATTTTGACCCGTTTGGTCTACTTAGAAAAATTCACCAATTTCATTCAACTAAATCCATATTTGACATTAAACATCATGTTTAATTAACTAAAACGCTACACTACTTAAACAAACTAAGAAGTGATTACGGAATCACTTACCTCGAGTGTCCGTTTCGTACATGCTTCATCATCCCTTTTCCGTTTGCCTTCCATGCTTTCCCCTTTAAACATGATCCTAAACTTTCATACCATCAATATTACTACTTCATTAGAATAAACACACATTCTAACATTGCATTCATTTTCACATTCGTAATCTATTTTAACTTTACTCGTCAATTTCCAACAACGCAAAGTATTAACTAGAATCATATCTTTTCATTCCCTACTCACATAATAAAACACATATACAACCACAAGATCATATATGCACACAGCACAAACGATTTCTTCCGTACTAGTCAACTCATAATTCACGATTAACAATCATCATTAAAAATTAGCTATTTTAACCCTAATCTTGAACCCGACATCATCCTTACTAGTAACCCACAAACTTGTTCTCTTGAGCATTTCATCGAACACTTGGCGGGTTTCGCATTAAAGCATAATGTACAATATATTTTCATGTTCATCTTCCTAATTTTTGTGCTCACTTGTCATTAACACCTAAATAGAAATCGCATAATTTCGCACCATACTAATTCTAACTAACAATAACCAATCACATAAATCAATACACATTCAATTTTTGCATAAGATTTGACATGGGTAGTATACCCATGTCGCCACCCTACCTATAGCAAATGGGTTTTCCCCAAATCTTCATCATAATCAAAATTTAACATACTTTGGCATCTACCCATTCATTATCACTAACATTCATGCTTAATCTTACCCTATAATCACATATTACACAAAACCCACTTGATCAAACATAATTAAAATACCAAAATTCGACTTACATGATGGTAGAAACACTAAGGTGATCGACAATCTTGGTTCATGCATTAGTTTAGCCCTTCAATCCCCCTTCAATTTGATGGATTTTGGTGAAACTAGGGTTTCACCTCACTCTCTGCCCCTGATCGATCGTATATACACACGCACACTCTATGTGTGTTTTTTTTAATTTTTCATTCTTTTAATGTTTTAAGTTTTGCCACTTTACACATTTGGCCCCTCAAGAATAATATGTATATTATTAAGACCAAGACTATCCTTACTTGTTCATAACTAGCTTAAATTAAAATTCTCATGGAATTTGGGGTGTTACAGTTAATGACAAGTTCACCACAAAACGTACAAACCCAGATTTAAAGTATCAAGTATAACGTATGCATGCATGTATAAGGATTGTTCGTGCATTTGGTATAAAAGTTTAAGTGTATAGTGTAAGTTTATACGATAACATATTGTACCCCAAAGTGTGTAAAGGAAAAGGGGGATTCAAGTATATTCACAGTTTTGCTAATTCTTCGTTAGAATTCATGTGGGTGTAGTTTTGGTAGGAGTAGACAAACGTAGTACAGGAACACCGAGGTTAAGATGGGACTAGTACAGGAACACCGAGGTTACCCTACAGGGCGAACAAAGGTGTGAGTTGGAGTTGGAAGATTTAAATTACGAAACTTCAAATACTTAGTATAATATGAAAAATAATAAGTAAAACAAACAGTAAGTGTATTCTGATTTATCAATGATTGAGAACACGACATCAGAATGACGAGAACGGAAATACGAACAGTTCGTAAGAGTATGTCTGGGACGGATGTGCCATCTGTGCGGATGTGCCATTCGCACGAATAGGACTATTGGTCGGCAGATCCTCATTTTTGAACATTTTAACTATTAAGCAGTTACGTTCGTGATTCTGTTTAGTTTATTAGTTATAGTATAAGTATATTATCAGTCTAGTCATATCAGAAGTCTCATAGAAATCATGCATGGAGGTTGTTTAACCTCATTATAGATCACCAAAGCACAAATTAGTTAAACTGATCGGTTGGTCATGATTACAGAAAGGAAATACAGAATGTAAATATCAAACACTGATGTTCCAGAATTAACCATATGAAGAATAGTAATCTGGAATCATCCATCACTTGAAAATAGTCAGAACATGAAGAATAGTTGCATTCGCACGGATGGGAGGTCACATTCGTGCGGATGGGGATGTCCCATTCGGACGGATGCGCCTTCCATTCGGGTGGATGGGGCTGTTTTTGAGGTAAATCTGTTCGGTTTTGCTTGAACGGACCACCTACTCAACTAGAATTGGTCACATCTTTAATCCAGAGCTATTTATTCAACTTGTGAGCTCGACAAACCTTATATTTAGTTAAGTTTGAATTCAGAAAGTTTGTAAAAGGGTTTTAAAAGGGTTAAATCTTCATTTCCAGCTTGGTCCTCAATAGTTTGAGAGGTTGTATCAGATTGCCCAAGCAAATCTGAAAAACCAAGGGAATGGATGATGAAGGATCTAAGTAAACTTTGTAAAAATCAGAAAAAGGAGAAGATTAAGATGAAGAACAGAAGTTATCAGCTCAATACTCATTTTAAAAGTGACTGAGATGCGCTCCGAATGCTTCTGATCAGTGTTGGTCCGAGAGAGAAGTTTGAGTGTGGAAGGTTTGAAAGTGAAGAAATGGTCTCATATTTATAGGCTGGAAGGTAGGTTAATTGCGGATGGGCCTATTCGGGCAGATTGGGCTCGCCCATCCGCACGGATGCGCCAGGCCCATAGGCACAAGTGTTGATTTTTGTTTATTTTGACAGTTTTAAGTGTTTTAAACGCATTTTTGCAATGTATAAGTGTCGTTCATAAGTAAAGGAGTGTAAAAATGTATTTTGTATGTATAACAAGTATGAATACATATGAATTTGCATGTAATGAAGCATCAAGTATGTATGTAACATGAATAATCATCAAGTATTTATGTATATTGTATAACACAAGTATGTAAAAGATGGAGTTCTCATTATGATTCAAGTCTCAGATTACAACGTATGAAATGAAGTACGAAATATAAAGGTTTACAAGTTTCCATAAATGGAAAGCACAATGAACTTGCTAAATAAGGAAAGTTGCAAAAAACGGGCGTTACACCTATAGCCACTTTTCTTAACCATTTGAGTCCAAATTTCTAACTCTGTTTGAATTTTTTGTTAGATTTTCAGTAAAAGACTAAAATGCCCCTACATATTATTATTATTATTATTATTATTATTATTATTATTATTATTATTATTATTATTATTATTATTATTATTACTATTATTAATTGGTAATAATACATAAACTATCTCACACACACTCACACACTGATTACTCTCTATCTCTCTTCCTCATCTCTCTCCCCCTTCTCTCTCAACCACACCACCACCACACCACCATCACCACCACCATCCTAACGCCGCCACTATCACCATAACCATCCTAATGCCACCGCCACCACCACCATAACGTCGCCGCCACCACCCCACTTCTACCACGAGTACCATAACGTCGACGCCACCACCCTAAAGCTGCCACCATCACCACCCTAACGGGGCCACCTGGCCTCACCGTCGCACCACCACACCACCACCACCCTAGGATGAGAAGAAAATTGTCGGCAGTGTGATGTTCTCCACTGTACCCCCAACCTTGGGTTCCAATTTCTACACCCTTATTCAAAGCCACAGCTCATCTTCCAACCGCCAATACATAACAACTGTCTTCCATCATGACAATCAAAACCTATAGTTCGTACGATGCAACTTGAACAATCAATTAAAGTATCCAACTTTCCGATCCCCTTTCCTAAATTCTAAACCCTAGGTGGATGAAATGATCGATCATGAAGACAGTACACACCTGAAGGCCTCCAGATCGGCTACCGAACAACAAAACGTTAGTATAGATTAGGTTAAATGAGCAGATGGATATGTAAGGGGAATTAGGGCTTTTTGTGAGAGGAATTGGGGAAGAAGAATTGGATAAGAGGATAGAGATATAAATCTGTGTGTGTGAGGGGAGAGTGAATCAAATGTTAAGTGAGATTTGTTATGTTGTTTATAGCTCGGGCAGTTAGGATCAATCTACGGTATTGTTAGCTAATATTACAACTAAGCCCCTGTACTATTACAATATTACAATTGTATAAAACTTCGTTGACCATTTTGTATGAAAAAAAAGTTACAAACCTAAAATTGACAGAACTAAATTCAAAAAACTTAAAACTATTGAAGTTATTTTTTTTAAATAGTAAAAAATTTAAAATCATTAAAACCTATGTGTTTAAAAACCGAAAATTCATAAAACTGATTTTTTTCTAAACTTTAAATTATTAAACTTCAACTAAAAAATAGTTTAAAACATCATTAAATTAATATTTTTTATAAAAATAAATGTATCAAAACTTAATTTTAAAATATTTACAAAAAAAAAAAAACCTTCAAATAGCCATGAGGACAAAAAATGGGCACAAGAATATACAAATCTCGCACATGGCTTTATAACCTAGTGATATCTTAGGGTAGGTTAAGGTTTTGAAACCAATAGGTCCTGGGTTCGATTCCCACAAGGAGGGGTTCCCATATTTATTGGATTTCCTCCTGAATTGGTATATATGCATTATGACTAGTGGAGATGGATATGATCGGCTGATTCCGTTGGTGGCACGATGATACTCTAGTGGTCCATCAGTGATCCAAATTTGTCGTTCTATATACAAATCTTGCGCCACGTGGGTGCAAGCTTATTGGCGTCCATGGCTAGTTCTAAAAAACAAAGTCAAATGGTTAATTTTGTAATTTTATTGGGCAAACCATTAATATGATGATTTTTCTTTAAAATTATATTGAGAATTAGTATTAAGTACTCCGCGTTGTGGCAGGGGCGAACATCAATGTCACACTACTACCAGTGACCACCACCACTAAAGTTGCGGCGTGTTAATGCGAATAAATTAAACAAAAACGTAAAACATATAAAAGAATAATTAAGTCGATCTAAGACCATCGCATTACGATGAACCTATCAAATGGGAAAAACGACGTAAAAACATTTAACAACACACGTACGCTGCGCCGTGTTAAGTTGTAAAATTTAGAACGGAACGTAAAACGAAAATTTTGTGAAAAATGAAAAGTATAGAGGACCAAAGCTGAAAGTAAAAAAAAATTGTAAGGTATTGCAAAAGATGAAAAGTTTTAGGGGTTGAAAGTAAAAAAAATCAAATAGCTTTGGGTTAAAAGTAAAGATGAAAGGTTTTGAGGTTAAAAGTAAAAAAATCAAATAGTTTTGAGTTAAAAGTAAAAAAATCAATTTTTTTAAAACTCTCCGAGTACAACACCTATGTGCCTGGAAATGTTGTAAATTATAGTTTTGGGTAATAGGTAATCTATTGTTTAATATTTTAAACAATTTACCATGAATGTATCTTCAATATTGATAACAAAAGCTTCCGAGCATGGGGCAATAGAGTGCCATTTTTCCTCCACGAATGCTTCAAGCCCACCAACGTTGTCTTGACGAAGTATAGTTAGGGGCTGTTTGGTAGCCTCTGAATAGTCATTAAGAGGCTACCCCTTAATGGAACCATTAAGAATTTTACCAATGAGAAGGCAGAAGAATGTGACATGTGATGATTTACCATTCAGAGGTTACCTCTTAACCATTCAGACTTGAGGTTTACCTCTTATTCATTCAGAGGTTTTAAACCACTAAGAAGTAGCATCTGAATGGTCATTAAGAGACTACCAAACAGCCCCTTAGAGATGTTGGATCACAATGAGGACCGGTTCCAAGTGTTTGCTCAGGTTTTTGGCATAGCGGATAGTAGTTTAATCTCATTATCGAATCATCGTCTTTGTAGAAATTCCTAAAATAAGATTCACCAATTCCCAAACTTATTCCAAGTAGCTCCATGATACCAATAGAAAGTTTGCTCATAGCTTCACAATATTCTTGAAAAGTTCTCCTAAGTAACAATGTTAACAATGTCTAGAAAGCATGAGTTTGTGTATGAAAAATAGATAGATTAATTAGAAGTTAATTAGTGCAAATTTTGGTACCCGAAATGGCTAAAATCTTCTCCCATCACATTCAAGAAGTAATCTTGAACTACGTTTGAGCATTGTGGATCCGCAGAATACCGAAAAGAAAGGGTTTCTTTCCATGGAAGCTTGGAAGAGAATCTATTGGTGAAACTACTAGCATATCCACAATACTCACCAACTTTTCTGTGAGCCCTTTGCTTCTTTGAAAGTGGCATGGCAAAGAAAAGATCCATGATTTTGTGAGCTTCATCGATTAACCTTGGATCGACACCATGGTTAATAACTTGGAAGAACCCATGAGTTCGACAAGATAAGTCAACTAGTCGAGCTGCATTGGACACTGCAACTGGTTCACCGGTTAGAAAACCCTTTAGGTCACTGGGAGGAACATGAATGTGTAATTGTGTTTTGACCAAATAGGAATTGTTGGGGTATGCTAGTTTCATTTTGAAGAAAATTAGATGCATCAGACTTTAATGTGTAATTGTGTTTTTGACCAAATGGGTAGTATGACCATTTGATGTTCACTATCAATCTATATACACATGTTTCTTTAGTGTACATATGTTTGGAAGAAAGAGGGATATGTTAACAAAAAGAATGAAAAGAGAATCTGAAACAAGTTTGAGTGAATGAAAGAGAAAGCCAAAGACCATTCATTGATGAAAACATTCTACACATTTGTAATATTTATAGGCTAACTCGTTTGCAATATTTTACACCTTTTTTAGTTTTTTTCTCATATAAATATAAATCAATAATATATTGATATGCGCATGATGCATGCATCTAAATATATGCATTAATATCTCATTACAAATGAATTAGAGAGCCAAACGGCATACCCACGGAAGAGGGGATGTGAGCCTGACGTGGCACTCGCGGGAAGATGGGAAACAGCACGCTGCCGCCTCTCATCCCGCATACCGCAAAATTTTGGGGTGTGCATGCGATCATCCGGTTCACCACGCGATAGATGAAGATGATCATTGGTGATGTGATAACGGTTAAATTAGAGAGGAAAAAAAATATTTTTTTATCTAAATACATTTTCAATTTTCACCCAATAATTTTTATATCCCGTTTTTACTTCTTACACAACTATAACATGATTTCATCATCGCATGATGTATGATGAAACCGATTTATATTTTGTCAACGCACTCATGGAGACGAGACATATTATTCATTGAAAAAAATATTTGGCGTTCAACAAGATAAACTTGGTTTAAAAAAAAGTTCGTGAAGCTATACAAGAATTTTTGGTGGGCGACTACTTTTTCAAAAACCTCATATGCAACAACAAACAATTTAGGCAGCGGGTATGGCTAATCTTAGTCACATACAACTATTATAAAGAATAGTTGAAGATTTGGAGTAAGAATGACAATGGACCGGGTATGACTAATCTCAGTCTCATAGTTGAAGATTTGTAAGTCATACTTGGCTCATTACCGTCGCGTAATTATCCACTAAGTATCGGGCATACCCGTTAGTATCTGGTATACCCATTAGCTTTTTTTGGTAAAACTACCTATTGGAATGTTCAAGTATATTTATCTCCTTTCATTTATAACTTTTATATAACTTTGTGTTTAATATCTATAATAAACGAGTAACTAGTAGCTGCGAAACTTGGTGCGCAATACCAATAAGAAGGACCAGAACGGTTAATGTGAAAAGTATAAGGGTAGTATGGGAAATCTCAAGGGATGGTTTGGAGGAAATCACAAAGTGCAAGGGGCTAAATTGATAATAAGTTGAAGGTTGTTAGTATTTTTGAAATTTGATTTTTTGTTTGAGTATAGGAGACGTCAACTTGTTGTGCAAGTTTAGTATGTTTATAAATAGGAGTCTAGTTCTTTATTTTCTATTGCATCTCTTCTGTCATTCGTTTACTTGATTAAATAAAAAGTGTCGCACGGTTGTGTGCAAGAATATGGTGTTCTTGGTTGTGATCTCTGCTTTTTAATTTTAACACTAGAGATCAACAATGGCCATGAATACTAGAGACCAACAATGGTATTGATGAATAATGCTAACTTATTTTAGAATATAATCAAAGTCGGTTACAAAGTATATACCTCTATACCTATACCATGGACACTGAAACACAAGAAATTGTAATTGTGATCATTATCATTACAATTTCTTCTGTTTCAGTGTACATGGTATAGGCATATACAATCACCGAATGAATCAACTATTGTAGATGGTTAAAGATGTGAAGTAAGTTTATCTTCAAGATCTTTGTATCTTGTTTGTTATATATGTAATTATGTATGGCATTTAATTCAATATACTTTTCGCAGTTGGGAGTTCCATTCCAATCAATTCATGTTGGAATGGAGTTTTGATTACGGACTTGTAGCCGTCTAGCTTGGAACTTTAACATTTTAGTTAATTCATACGTTCCCACTTTGAATGTTTTGAATATTCTATTACCACTTTATTTTAATCTGGCTAGTCTAAATTTGTATTTTGGATTTCATAATTTTGGTTTTGGTTAGTTTGACTTTATCGAATTAAGTAATCAAAATTAGCCCTCACTTAAATTTTGAAGATAGATTTGAATTTTGTAATCGAATTCTAAACCAGTTTCAAAATTTTGAATTTGATTCGAGTTCAGTATTCGAAATTTCGAATACTAAACTTAAATTGAAATTTGATTCGTTGAAAACCCCTGATGATATTATATGTGTGTTAACTAAACCTTACAGAGTTAGTTATTAAACAATTCAAAAACAACAACCAAAATTAAAATTAAAATTAAAATAAAATCATACGGTATACCATAAGGTATAAGGAACGTTGATGGAAATGTTTATGATTTTCTAATTGAGTTCTTTTAGAGCATTCACAATTAAGGGGTTGGTTCTGGTACAAATCGTATTAATCCTACAAACCGTAAGAACAGATCCTATCACTTAAAAAGGGTTAAATTAGCACATACTAAAAATATACATACATAAAAGTAACACTTTTGAATTATATTAGCACATAAAAATTAATCAAGATAATTGATTTTAGCACATGTGAATGATATCAGCACTTTTTTTTATGAAAAATTATATCAGCAAATTGAAAACAAAAAGAAGATCAAAATAAAGAATTAATTGTTTGTTAGCATAATTGTAGGTGACTCAATATAATTGATATTATTTTACCATTTCTCTATAATTGGTTGGATGTCACATGACACTTTTTAAATGGTTTTTACATATACGAAATGTGTTTTGTATTTGATACTACTCCTCACAATCAAATCTCTTACTTCATCTCTATGATTACATTAAAACACACTATCTTTTCTCTATCCTTTTCAATGAAATAATATTTTTTTATATTTTTACCATTACCTTTTCTCTCTACTTTCCTCACAACTATTTCAAAAAATATTAAAAAATTATAGAGGTAAACAGTATGCCCTTCAAATTTACTTATGAACAGTAACTTTTTCTGTTTTTTCTCTCTTCTCCACACTCACGACAATTTACAATCACTCTCGCAAATATAAAGGCTATACTTACATACGTATAGAGGATCCATTGTGAATGCTCTTAATAGAGTTCTTCAGATATAAATATATATTTTGTTTATAGAGTTATATTTAGAAAAGAAAAAACATAAACAAATTTATTTTTAATTACCGAAGTTTATAATCAACCAAGAAAACTAT
Source organism: Helianthus annuus (assembly GCF_002127325.2). Taxonomy (NCBI): domain Eukaryota; kingdom Viridiplantae; phylum Streptophyta; class Magnoliopsida; order Asterales; family Asteraceae; genus Helianthus; species Helianthus annuus. Next base: position 173,227,133 of record NC_035448.2, on the reverse strand, counting down.
GTAACCCTTGAAATTTTTATTAAAACTAGGGTTATTAAATCCGCACGTTGCGTGGTAGGTGGGTATCAGTTCGTTTAACTACGGTACTGACACTTGTTATAGCAATCAATAGAAAAAAAATCATGATATGACCAAAAATATACCAACAGGGCGGGAATTTGATCGGTATCGGTTTGTTTTGTTACGCCACCTACACTCGTTACAGCAACCCATAGAGAAAAAAATGTTGATATGATCAAAAAATACTGACACGTGAATTACATCGATCAAAAACAAACGCAAGTTACATAAGATATATAAAAGAACCACATAACACATATAAAAAAACTAAACAACACATATAAAAAACCTTTAAAACACCTATAGTTAATGTTCATTCACTTTATGTATTAATAGTATACAATTAAAATATGATAAATTACACACATATCGTAGTCACCACAAAATATTTGAAATATCCAAAGTATGAAAATATCATGATGATAGAAAACTCAAAAGATAATTTTGTATTTCGTGGCACAGAAATATAAATAATAACATCAAAATATATATCCCAAAAGAAAAGATTATTTTGCAAGTAATGTAGTTACTATACTAAACATGGGTTAAGGGAAAACAAAATGAAAAAAAAAATCGAGTATAGGGTTCGGGTAAATGTACATATAGTTTCACTTTCAGGTAATAAGCCTAAGTAGCTTAATGTGACACTAGTCTATACCTGCAAAATAATTAATGTCCAATACTGAATACCCGGTTCGGATACTTCGAGTATCCCTACCGGGCCAAACTTTTTTGTCATCCCTAATTTGAAGAGAACAATGTCGTGTTTTAGATTAACATAGGATGCAGGAGGTAGTCGGGATTTTACTCCTTCACAAAAATGCATATAAGCAAAATTTCAAATGGCATACGACACAGCCGAATTCTTGTGATGAGTATTTAAATAAGTCTGAAACAACGCCATGTGAAGGTATTTATAAATTTTACAAAGATGTCATTAAGTTAAACAACAAGAAGTACTTGTGTAAAACAACTTGGAGTGACACCAAACAACTTGTCCTAATATATGGCAAAGTTGGTATATGCAAGGTGATCACCCACATCCGACAATGATGCTTGAAGTTGTGGCGTCACATGGTCTATATATTTGACATGCTTTTTTTGGTGTGGCAGGTTCAAATAATCGTATCAAGTTTTTGGTCAATTCAGTGATCATTTTGATTCCACTAGTAATGAGGATTCAGAATACCACACATTGCTCAATCAAAGAGAGATTCAACAACTAAAAGAAAGATCGATTCTTTGGGGTCCTTCCTTTCGTCAAACAGAAGGAAGAGAGATGGAATCAAACCGATTCTGGAAATGCCTTTCTAGATATTCCTCAATGTCCCGTCTGTTCACATAACGTGAGAAGCAGTTAATAATCATATGCTACTGAAAGAAACCGAAGAGTTTCTTGAGAATCCTACAAGATACGTTCGTTCTTTTTTCTCTGATAGATGGTTAGAACTTCATCTGGGTTCGAATCTTACTGAGAGGTTCACTAGAGATCATAAATTGTTGAAGAAACAACACGATCTCTCTTTTCTCAAGCGGTCAATGTTTTTGATCAGTCGTCGATTTTTAAATAAATCATAAATGGAGTGCCACCCGAGTCAAGTTTTCGGAGTGGAATACAAACATGTGCATTATATTGCGTACAAAATATACCTCGAATACACAAATTTATCAAACCGTTTACATGTCCAGAAGATATAAACAGAAAGAAATTTAAGGCAGCTCAAGAATCGGCATGAAACGATGTGGAACGAACATTTGGTGTCCTCAAGCAATGTTAGCACATAGTACACAACCCAGCGCGAACATGGTCATTAAAAAACAAGGTACATATCGTATGTGTGTATCATATTGCATAACATGATTTTCAAATATGAAGGTTGGACGATTTATCACTACGATGAAGACGACATTCATGAGGATTCTGAAGAAATTGACGATGCACAACAAGAGTCTAATATGTTGACATACACAATCGAGATACACACAACCTACGCTAGGTTTTGTTAGAAACATATTTGGGACTACCACTCACCGACGACAATTGCATTTTAAATTTATGTGTTTTTGTAAGGATATTAATTAATCTTATATATGTTACTTTCATTTTTTTTACCATTACGTCATAAAGTGCGTAGCACATCAGTGCCATGTATGTAGACATGAGATTTCACTCACTTTTTTACCTTTAGTGTGTAATGCCTTCGTAAGTTTTAACTACCCCTGCCCCACTGAAATAAGATTTAAAGGAAACGAATTTTGAAAAAAAAAAAAAAAACAAGAATAAATCCGATTGGTTGAAAGTAACACATAGATAGGTGGGATCACTTGGGATGCATATTAAACTTCATAGCAGGGATGGGAAGTAACACAAAGACCAAAAGTTACTTGCTTTCTATAGGGACTGGGGACAACAACCAAACCTTCCATGTGCTATATACAACTCTAACCACATGTTCATGTCCACCTTTTGAGGTTAAAATCTAAAGGAAAAAAAAAACTTTTTGAAATAAACATTTAAATATAAGCTGTTTACAATCCAAAGATAATCCAAAATTAGTTCTCCATATTTGAAAAGTATACCAGAAAAGTCAACTATAATGTTCTTCGCTACGACTACCCGATTGAGGGGCGTAAAGGACTAACAAGGGTCTATGAATTAGAACTAGTCAAATGACATAGATAACAAAGAATCGAAGAATAAACAATGTGGAAAAGTACCATTGCTGGTCATTCATTTATCTTGCAACCCCGGATGTACGGATGGTCAAACTTGATGTATTTGACCCAATACGAACGGTATCTAGTCATAGCCAACTCGAGCCACGGTTTCATGTTCCCGTTGTAGTGAATAACAGCTGCATTTTCGATGTCACTCTTATCAATACTAGGATTATAACCCAAACCTAGTACATGCCAAGATTTGTCGAGTGGATGTGTAAGCCCGTAAAACGTCATCAACCCTGGCGGCAAAGTTCCAAGCTTCCACAAAACGCGGTCTTCATTCTAAAATATCCAACAAAAAAAGTGTTATAAAGACCTGGATAATATTTTATTGAGAAGAGTAAAGTACACAGAAGGTCCCTGTGGTTTACCAAAATTTTGGATTTGGTCCCTAACTTTCCTAAAGTACATTGACTTTCTCTGTGGTTTGCACTTTGTATCGTATTTAGTCCCTAGCTTTTTCCAAAACTACATGGATGGTCCCTATGGTTTGCACTTTGTTGGTTGGGGACTAAATGCGTTACAAATTGCAAACCACAGGGACCATCGTGTTTTTTTGAAAGTTAGGAATCAAATCCAAAATTTTGGTAAACAACAGGGACCATTCGTGTACTTTACTGAGAATAAAAGAAATACTGACCATATTTTGCCACTTGTGGTAAATGCCTGTAATATCCCGCTTTTTCCATTGCTTAAGGTCAAACACGTTCATCCCGTAAGCCCATCCACAAGCATTCGGGTCAAAGTTACGGGCAATATGCGGATTTGAAAAATTTAAATACTTGTCAAAACGGTGGAAGCTTTCGCCACAAGTTTCAACGGCACCGTTGACCTTCCCATGAAGGTCAACCTTCCACAACCCGGTCAAATCTTTCTGAACAACAATATCGTCATCAAGGAACAGGATTTTGTTTAATTTAGGATAAACTTGTGGCAGATAAAACCTAAGGTGGTTTAACATAGATAGATACTTAGGGTTTCTATATTTTAGATTTGAAGATCCGGCTGAGAGCGTTGTGTGATGATCCGCTTTGAAATAGAATTCTTTCATTGCGGCTGATTCTAGTTGTCGAAGAACGGGACAGTACGATGAATTTAGCCATTTAAATTCATCAACGTTTTCTACATGGATTGTAGCGTTACCGGGCGGGTTTAATAGAAACCACATGTTCATCGCTCCAAAGTTTAATTTATCAGAAACAAGATGGAAAACATGTTTCTCGGGTTCCTGTTTTTTCAGCAAAGAAAACATAATTAATCCATGAAAACATTTCCAACTACAAAAAGTAAAAAATAAAAAAAAATAATTAAAAAAAGAGTAAAATGCCATTTTCGTCCCTGAGGTTTGATCAGTTTTGCGACTTTCGTCCAAAGGTTTGTTTTTTCCGCATCTATATCCAAAAGGTTGAAATCTTGCCATTCTCATCCGGTTCGTTTACTTCATCCATTTTTCTCTGTTAAGTAGGGGTATTTTTGTCTTTTTTGCTAACTTAGAGGGCAATTCGGCCTTTTTCACTTTATGTACAAGCATTTAGCATTATGTAAAAGTACTCAAAAAGACGGAAATACCTCCTTTCAGTTAACAAAAAAACGGAAATGCCCCTTGAGTTAACAAAAAAGACGGAAATGCCCTTTTAAGTTAACCAAAAAGACAGAAATACCCCTAACTTAACAGAGAAAAATGAATGGAGTTAACGAGCAGGATGAAAATGGCAAACCTTTGGATGAAAGTCGCAAAACTGGCCAAACGTCAGGGACGAAATGGCATTTTACTCGAAATATTTGTTTAATATTTACCTTAGCATTCATGATTGTGGAATTGACAACAACCGAAGCAGCCAAAACATTATCAGAGAAGAGAGCGTAGTGATATAGACTCGGGTTCTCGAGATTCTCCCTTTTAGGGAACTTTCTTTTCTCCGGTGGAAGAAGATAATACTCGATAGTTAACCGCATAGATAAACAATGAATTCCATTTGGAATCGTTTTAGCTGCTAATTGACTTAAAAACGTGCTCTGTTTTTTCAAGCTACGAACTTGTTCATCAGCCGATTGAAGCATAGCTCTCAACTTCCCAGTAACTAACTTGCAGTCATAAAGTTGATCTCTCGCTTTCGACAACAATTGACCCATAGCTTTAATTTTCTCCGGGGCACTATAATCAATAACAAGACCAATAATTAAAAAAAAAAGAAGAAAAAAAGTTTAGAAACTAGTATTTGGATATTGAATAATCAGATTGATAAAGCACTTGTAATAAAACAAACTGTAGAAAAAAAGTATTTGGATCATGTTGTTTGACATTTTCAGTTATTTATGAAACTAATATATAAAAGAGTAAAACGCCATTTTCGTCCCTGAGGTTTGACCACTTTTGCAACTTTCGTCCAAAGGTTTGCTTTTCCGCACCTGGATTCAAAAGGTTTAAAATCTTGCCATTTTCATCCAACTCGTTAACTCCATCCACTTTTTAACGTTAAGTCAGGGGTATTTTCGTCCTTTTATCTATTTGTTAATGTTTATAAGAGAAGTCATAACTAGAAAGTCAACAGGGGTGGATCTTTATTTCTTAATAGTGTTTTTTATTTTAATTAAAAAAATGTCTAAAAAGACGGAATCACCCCTCATTTAACGAAGAAAAATGGATGGAGTTAACGAGTCGTATGAAAATGGCGAAATTTCAAACCTTTTGGATCCAAATGCGAAAAACCAAACCTTCGGTCGAAAGTCGCAAAAGTGGCCAACCTCAGGAACGAAAATGGCATTTTACTCTAAATAAAATGACCAAAAAATAACATCTTTGTAAAACAGAGAGTCGTTTGTGAAATAGAAGGAAAAGTCTCCTCAAAATTTATCAGCAGAGGAATCTGTTTATTCAAACATTTAAAACTGATTATTTATCAGGTAATCGGTTCTAAAATGCAAAGCAAACCCAAGCACCCCCTTAAACACGTACATAACATAGTGGCACACTTACCTGGGATTAAGATCGTTATCGGTTGTTGTATCTCCTAAAGTGCGTTGACTTTCTTTGATACGTGTTTGTAGTTCATGAGCCATGTTGGTCTTGTTCTTCAACAATGCAATGCTGACGTAAACCCTAGCCATGATCATTTGATCCCGCATTAACCGTACGGTTGTGTCTATGTTTTCATTGTCAGTTTCTTTCCTCCATATACTGTACTTCCCAAGAACAGCAGAATCAACTGATTTGGACCGTTCAATGGCGGCATTTTCGAGCTTTATAGTTGCATCATCATCTTGCTTTAATAGATCAGCTGCCCGTTTTTCACGCCTTTTTTCTCTCAGTGTCTACATACAAGATTAACAGACTATGTTTAAAAAATTTAATTGACGACTATGGCAAAGGAAAAAAAAACTATCTGTTTTTAGAGGTGGCAATTTCGACCCATTTTCTTGTAAACGGGTCGATTTGGGTCAAATGGGCCAAAAGTTGCCCAAAAGTGTATTTTTGATGTATTTAACTATGGTTGTAAAAATCCCGACTAGCCTCCGATTAATCTCTAGTCGGAGGTTCACCGAGTAATTTTTATCTAATCGGGGCCAATTAATCAATAGGCGGTCAACAGTGGTCAAATCGAGCCCTAATTGGCCAAAAATCGGTGGTGTTAAAACATGTTTTTCCGAAAATATATAAAACTGAAAATTACATATAAAATCCCAATCTGATTAATCCTTATTAATTGCTAGTCGGTAACCTACATGCCGACTGGCGCCTAGCGATTCTTACAACACTTTATTTAACCTCCTAAATCATTCTATTCAAAAAAATATATAATTCGTGTAACAACGTAGTTTGTATAATTATATTTAAGACAAACTTGTTCAAAAAGATGAACAAAAATGTGTCTGCAGGCAAATCCAACTGAAAATATACCCATTTTGACCCGTTACACAACCCGCCTGCCCATTTTCCAATTGTAGTTTATTTGTTCGTAAATTCAAATACCCTTCTCGCTAGACTTGCGGGTGAATCATCATGTTGAGTATGACCAGCTGCATCAAGAAAATAAACATAAATGTCATTAAACTTACATACGAGTTCGACTAAACTTATTTCTAAAGCATCAGTATAAAAACATCATTTACCATCTAAAGAAGTATCTTGTTTGACTTTAGGGGTCTCTTGTATGTTAACACTATCGACTATATTTTCTTGCCCATCGAACTTCCAAGAAGCCGAAAAGTTGTTTTTCCGAAAAGAATCAAGACTCAAGGGTCCCATGTCATCTGTGTTGGCCTTGATGACATCGATAACCTATAGCATATAGTTAAAGGTTATTTAAACCGAAAGAATCAAGACTTTTAGGCATAGAAGGAAATATTTAATGTCGTGCCTCCTTTGAGAAAAGAGATTTGACGTGTTGCAAAGCAAGCTTTGTTCTCCAATCTACATCCTGCAATTCTTGATGTTTGCTTGAATCGTTTTGATCTGCATACAAGAAAAAAGTAACATGAAAGATTCGGTCACCACACTTTTATTAAATTTTAAAGGTTAGTAAAACTAGACTTGTAATATTATGGTTGTCATGGAACGTTCATAAGGATCTATTCATTTCCGCCATTTACCTCCATTTCCATTTTGTGGGTCCCCTCCCAATTCTCCTTAAATTAAGTACCGAATTAATAATGAGGCGATCTACACCCCTCTAGTTCACACTTCACAATATATCTTCCTCTTTCTTACTTTTCACCTAAGCAGTTAATGCGGTAAAAAATCGGATATCAGTCAAGGACCGATATTTGAGATATAGGATATCGCGGTGGGATATCGCCGTAAAAGTCCCGCCTAGGCTCCGAGTATTCCCTGAGTACTCGCTACAAGGTAGGCTGCCAAGGCACGAGTACTGTTCTCCCAGGCCAATTACTCCCCGAGTATTCTCCGCCTAAGCCGAGTACTTCCCGAGTACTCCCGAATCCGACTAGGGAGCGCCTAGCGACTTTTGCAACCATCATATCGGTAATTTTAATATCATGTAGAATTTATATATGCAGCAATTTAACACTAACAATTCAGTATACTCTCCTACCATTAACAAATTAACCTTTTGCAACAAGTAGGAACTGATTAGGACTTAAAACACTAACATTTAACACTAACAATTAACAGTTAAGACTTAATAAGAAGAAAGACGAATGGTAGAACTAAGAATGAAGGTACTGATATCGGGAAAATTGGTGATATACCGGTCAATATCGCCGATAAGATCATTACTGATATTTGACACCGATAATTTACATGGGGACCGATAACCAATATATCGGTGATCATCACCGATATTAACTACATAGCTTTTCACCACCACTTCTCAGTTTTCCAACATTTTTTTTTCTAACTTACAAACTTCAATTTAATCCATCTAAATCAGACTAGTTAATAATGCAAAATTAACAAAGTGTAAACCATCACTAACCAATTGACTCACTTGAATAAATCCCACGCCCAATGAAGAACACCATTGGAGCAAGAACCAAAACCAACACAACCGCCAAAACCGGAAACCGAGATCCACCACCGCCTCTGTTTCTATGCACACCCAAACTTGATCCCCCTCTCTTGATCCCCATCTTTGATCCTAATCACATATACCCACCAACAATAACCTGCCACAAAAATTACATCATTTCCTTGTATTTATACATAATCAATCAAGAAAACCCCTAATCACAAATACCCACCAACAAAAACATTGCATCAAATACTTGTATCTATACATAATACTCAAACACATAAATAAAGATGTTTTACTCAAGATCTAAATATACAACTTGTTTAGAATAATACCAACAAAAATATAATATTAATATCAGTAAATATTACATTGCATTTGGGGAAAATTTAACTAAACATAAAGATGAGTAAGAGTAAGAACTTACGAGCCCTAGATTACCAATGCAGTATTATTGGTGTGTTGATGCAGGGGATAAGAGCAAGATCTGCAATTGCGGAGTTGGGTTTTGTGAATCTAATGAAAAGTAAAGATTTTTAATAATGTTGAGCGATTTCTTGACTGGGATTCATACCAATTTCTTGGTTATCTTCCGCATCACAAAGACGCCGTTTATGCAAAGGGCGTTGTTAAAGATTTTGAGTTGTTTTCGTTTGCAACCCTCAAGTTTGCATTTGATTAAGTTTACACACCTGGCTGCAAATAAACCAAACGTTCAGCGAACACTTTGTGAACCGTTCGGTGGGAAGTTCGTTTATGCTCGTTTGTTTAATAAATGAATAAACACGAACGAAAAATTCTGTTCGTTTAGTTAAATGAACAATTATGAACAGATGTGATGCTCGTTCATTTATGTTCAAGAACTTTCGGTGACGTGTTTGTTTATGTTCGATAGTGCATTACTGATTTAATTTTTATATTATATTTAAGAGCTTCAAATTTTCAATAAATAAAATATTTAATAAGTATTAATATATTATATATTCAGTTCATGAACATTTGTTTGTGTTGTTTGTTTTCATTTGTGTTCATGAACGTTTTTGCCTAAAATTAACAAATGAACACATTCATTTCTTTAACGAACAGGACACGAATCGATAATCTCGTTCGGTAAGTGTTCATGAACAGTTCGTAAACACATATCTTTGCTTAACAAACGACCACGAACAAGTCTATGTTCGTTTGCATCCCTACATACTTGCATTAGAAAATGTTATCACCTAAAATGTTAAAAAATTATTTTGGTAACTAAACAATATATTCATAAGGCTTTAGCGATGTTAAAGCAATATTAGAAACAAATGCAATATCCCCGAAGTTGGAACTCTTGATCCAACGGATGAGGAGTTGTAAGATAAACATAAAGATATATAAAATAGATATAAGGGTGAGGGGATGCATGCCTAATTCATTTAGGCAAAGTTTCTCCCCATTCAGTTGAATTGTGTCATGTAATTTGCCTATAACTTTTGCATATTACCCAAAAAAACTTAAGGTGTGCATGCCTAATTTGAGTATGGGCCCCACCATTCTCCCTCTCTCTCTTCTTTCCCCCATCGGCAACAAGTCGCCGAAATCACCCTTGCAATCTCCCGAATTCACCTTTGCCGCGTGGATGATTTTGATAGTGGTGGGGTTGCCGATCACCAAGAGGTTTGCCGTTCACCTTTATGGCGACCACCCCAGTGGTCCTAAGATACATTCTTAACAATATCGGGTAACATAAGCTTTTAGGAGTTTATGGGTTGAGATGATAGGGGAGGAAAGAAAATGGGCGAGTTTCGTGTGTAGTATGTGGGATTTTCCAAGCATGTGTTACGTAGAGGAGATTCCCTCGGCCTACCCAAACTAAATGAATACGTCGGCATCTTATGTTGAAAGTAAGCATGGCAAAACAAGTGGCCTGAGTGGGGTAACCAATCGAATCGTATTAAGGTCAAATCAAATTTGGACCACACCGCTTCGTGTTAGAAACATATACATTTAGAATGGGTAAAAAATGGTCATAACCAAAATGAGTTTGGGAGTTGAATGGTATTCGGGTCAAATCGAGTTCGTACCACACTGCTTCATGTTAGAAACATATTCATTTAGTTTGGGTAAAAATTGGTCATAACCAAAATGAATTTGGGCTTAAACAAGTCTTTTTTAAAATAAATATTAAAATAAATTCACTCTACTATAAATATTTTATGGGCGAGGTAGTGGTCACGAAGTCTAGTAGGTGGTCATATGCTTATGTTGACGCGTTGACTGGTAGTTAATGTCGGTAGATAGTGGCAACGTGTGACTCATTATATTATATAATACTATAATTTACAACAATTCTGGGCAATGGAGGTAGTACATCAAGTCCCAGTCGATAATCAAACCGAATAGAAAAGATGAAGAAAAGAATTTAGATCGAATAACTCTCAATCTTATTAATCAGAAAATAACTCAAAACTGATTACAGACTCTCAAACCATAACTCGGTTTCTCTCTAGTCTTGTCTCTTATCTTAATAATGTCTAACCCTAACATGGTTTATATAGGCTTACCCTAACTTGGTGACCAAGACATTACCATATAACCCTAACTTGGTGACCAAGACATTACCAAATATAGTTATAATGTAATTAGGAAACTTAACCAATTATGACCAACTTGTCAACATTGATCCCTCAAGTTCACTGACTTGTGACTTGAACTCCTTTGTCACCCTTTCATATCACCTACTTGTGATGAGTCGGGAATTACCGCCAACAGTACATTTTACTTTTCAATGTTGTACGGTGGTTTTGAGAAAACATGGGCTACTGGGCTGTTTGTGTTCATTGTTTCTCTATCCTTGCTTCACCCTCATCGCTACTCCGATACCACCCCTTTACCCCGCATCAACAAAAACACTCATCCCTTCCCTTCCTCCTTTTATATTAGACTTAAAATTGACAATAGGGTTTAGTGATCGAAGATGGGCGACGGCCATACGCCGAGAGATACATTGACAAGTTATGATAGTAGAGAAGCTTATTGGATCTATAAACAAGAAATATCCAGTATTGTATATTTTTATTTGATTAATATAGTATTTGTATTATTATAATAAATGTGATATAATGAACGATTCTAACAAATCGAACATACGAAGTTAACTTGAAGTTTTTTTCCTGTGTTTGAGGGTGTAAATAATGGGTGTGTCCCTCAAGTAATGAAAGCACCCCGAGCATTTTATGTTCTTTTACTAAACATAATTAATAATCTGTTCAATTAGGGTTTTAATTCGTATGTTTTCCATGTTTGTGTCTCTCAGGTAATGAAATCACCCCGAGCTTTTTATGATCTTTACTAAACGTAATTAATAATCTGTTCAATTAGGGTTTTAATTCATCTGTTTTCCATGTTAAATTTGCCAGTGTTTTGTTTTACATCTTTCTAGGCTTTTATTTGTTGCTGATAGTATTTTTGTTTTTTATCGCTATTGGATTGCTTCAACGTTTAAACAGGTAGTTATTTTCATACCAGACATGTTTGTATTCGAACATTAGTATTCGTGATTTATGGTTTTAATAATAACTGTTTAGCGTTTGGTAACTTTAGATCTTGTATGTGTTTGGAAAGTTGGGTTGTTAAATAAGATATCACGCGACTTTATTCGTATAGGTTGGTGCCTTTACTTTCTTGGGCATTGTGGTTTTGAACATCTGAGGTGCCTTTTGATTTCTATAGCTTACCTTATACCTTTCTCAATGAACTGTTAATCGAAGGGTTCTGAAACAAAACAGACAATGTGGGTTTTGCTAACACGGGGGATCCAGTAAACAGATCACATGTATGAACTTGATTGTTTAGAGCTTAAGAAATATTGAGGTAGTATGTTAAAAGAAAGGGGACAAAACCGTTTTGGTCTCAGAAAGTATCTATAGTTGTAATGAATCCTTGGCGCATGTTCCTAACTGTCAATTTAGTTATGTGGGTTTACAAGGCCATTCTAATTAGGGTCGAATTGTTTATAAACTGACTAGAAAGATTCTAATTTTGGTATTGTGAATGTACAAAAGAAATGGTTTTAATGACTATGAATTACGGATTAAGGTTAAATGTTTGTGTTTTAGGAAGACACAAGGAATGGGAGCTGGTCGCAAGTTGAAGTCCCACCGCAGGAGGCAAAGGTGGGCTAACAAATCATACAGAAGAAATTCCATCTTGGTAACGAATGGAAGAAACCTTTTGCTGGTTCATCTCATGTTAAGGGCATTGTTATGGAGAAAATGTCAATTCATTTTTTTAAGTTACATATTTTTATTACTTTTTTTTATTTTAACAATTTGTTGTATTATGTTTGTAGCCAAACTCAGTTATTAGAGTTCAACTTATCAAGAACAGTAAGAAGATTGCCTCTTTTGTTCCCATTTTGCAAATGATGGTTGCTTGAACTACATAATGTATTTTTTTGTATTGGAAATAGTATTTATATCATGTTGGGAGTTTTTTAAATCTATAATCTTTAATTATTTTTGTGTGTGGACAACGTTTTGAGCCCATGATTTGGGTGAAAGGGTCATGCTGTTGGTGATATTCCTGGAGTTAGGTTCAAGGTGGTCAAGGTTTTTGGTGTTTCTCTTTTGGCTCTCCTCAAGGAGTAGGAAAAGCCAAGATCTAGAATTATCGGAGGTTTTTTTTACTGATTTTGAAGTGTTTGTTAAGGAGTTTTATTTATAAACATGTAGTTCGTAAAAGGTAATTTTGTCCCCTAACTTTATTTGCTATATTCATTTTTTTTCTAAGAAGTTTTACCATTTGCATTTTTTTCTAAGAAGTTTTACCATTTGCAATGAACCTGCGCCACATTGTAGTTCATAATGGGTCGATTATTATCTAGATTTTTTACGCCGTCGCAACGCATGGCGGGTAAAAATACTAGTTTTAACATATAAAACAAACTAACCAAACCAACCATTTCTTGAGTAGTTGAAATGTAACACAATGGAAGCAATATTTATTTTAATGTTTTATATGTTATCAAATCATATAAAAATTCTACCCAAGGTTTTATTCAATTTCTAACGTCATGACATCACTGATGTAGATGTTGTGGTCTAATAAAAACAAGTCTCTTATTCACTTAAATACCTATATGAGTATGGGTAAGTAAGGTCGTTTCCACAGAGAATACATGGTTAGTGTTCAGTTGTGAAAAGTAAATTAACTAACTACTAAGCAAATTGTTGTTAATTGATTTAGAGAAATTTAATTGATTGTGTTTAAAAAAGTTATCGGATTTAAAGAAACGTAACTCCCTCCGGATTTCCGGTTCAATGATTCACCCAAACCTGTTTAATTAAATAAATACCATATGGTCTTGTGAATGGTCTAATTCAAGTGATAATTGATGTGTCTGAAAGACAACATGTTACTATAGTGTTGGAACCCGCATTTTAATAGTTATTTGTTGTATATATTGTTTGGAATGGATTAATTGTTTGTTCTGGGTGTTTTACAAGTTCCTAAGTGAAATGAAGTATTTTCGGGTTAGAATTGGAGATTACTGAAGTTACGTAGAAGGCAAGCCCAATCTGCTTGTTTACGGGTCGTGAGCAAAGGAGCAGACTATGAGTTGTGAGCCCCAAAATAATGCACTGACCTACTGATTGGAAACCCTATAGCAATAAGGTGACACGTGGCTTGTTTACGGGTCGTAACCCACCCAAGCTACTAATGGGCCGTATAAATAGAACGAGATGTCATTGAAAACATAAGAAGTGACGAAATCATAAGAGAATAGCGAAAAAAGGGCTATCGAAGAACAAGAATTCAAGATCAGATTATTAGGAGAGGATTTAAGGAAGAATAGCATATAAGAGGTCTAGAGATTGATCCTTACTGAGTTAGGGTAGGATGATTCTTGTTACTTTGCATTGATTTGGTTGATTTTATTATGAAAGTTTGTTTTTAAATAGTAATGTTTGCTTATGAACTTATGATAGTGTAATATGTGTATGTTGAGTATTGATGTTCAAATGAGTTTGTGTGGATGATTTAGATCTTTCTATGAGGTTATGCATGCTAGATTTGCTTTGTTTATCTTTAGACTATATATCGATCGTTAGTATAGGGTTGGAAGCTTAGTAGGCAAATGACAAACTTGTTGGGGTGTTGGTAATTCATATAGGTCACCTACGGGAAGAATCTGATTAAAAAGGTTTAGAAACTAGATAAGGGTTTGTTTTAAATTGAGTAGCCTAGATAGTAATTCGCTCGATTCATTAATCTATGGTTGCTAGAACAATGCAAAAGACTCTTAGATTACAAGGAATTAGTAAATGTTACTTAGAACCAGATAGTTGGGTGTGTCCATAGCCTGGTTGTTTGGGGACATGGGGCTAACCCGAGAGGGCTCCATCATTTTAACTCTACACCCTTGTTACTAGTGTCAACTGTGATGAGCTTTTCTCAGAACCATAATCAATTGTTTTGCAAAAGTAATAAGATGATTTTGAACCGAATTAGTTATTTTCTCATCACTTTCCTAAACTTAATTAAATAGGTTGTTTAGTGTTTCCGATCATTAAAAGTTACTTAGGTTATATATTATGAAAGAGATAGGTTAATAGATCTTAGTATCCACGGATTGATACTTGGTACTTACCTAGGCTATACTATATACTGATAGGTACGCTTTCCTAGAACGTGTGTAGTTAGTATTAATGTTTTATCCTTAAAACTCGGTTGTGTTCTGTGTTAATTTTATTGTTACTATCTAAGCACGTCAATAATTAAAAACAAGTAATTAATAATAGCTCATACAATTCAATTACCAAATTATAAGTGTCAAAAACCTCCTAATAACCAAAGTGCTCATGATGCAAGAAAACCGAATGTGAATGGTAAATATTATTCACTGCAACACAACTAAACCACAAGTATTCTTCAAACAACAAAAAACAATCCAAAAACTAAAGTAAACAAGGTTTAAGTTTCACATAAACTAACCGTCCATCTCAAGGTGATTACAAAATGCTTTAGTCGCTCATCTTTATCATGGGATCTTATAGGGTTGTTGTAGATTTTACTTGCGTGAAGGAATTGAAAGAGAAATGAGGGTTGTAACTCCAAAATTCATTCTTGGAAGGTTAACAATGGCTAGGGTAAAGGTTTTTCTCATTTGGAGGAATAGTTAACTTTAAATAAGGTAAAACCCCAAAATTTCGTGTGTTTAACCGACATTGGGACAAGGTGCGGCACCCCTAGCCCAAGCTTGCGTTAGGGACTAAGTCTCCCTTAATTTGCGCTCATATTAACGCATGGACGCGCTTGGAACAAAACCATCGAAACCAATCATTCAACAATATACCAGATACGCCGAATCTGAGCTGAGAGATGCCAGGTCTAGTCTAAGCCCTTTTCGCGTCCCCGCATGTGAAAAGTTCCAGTTTTTCTTTTAGATCTATCAAGTATCATACAAATCTTATTAAACTATGAGGTAAACGACATCACATACAATATTCTTGCTTATCCAAAGCCGTTAAGTGTGCTCCTAGCGCAAGCTGCGTTGACACCAACGCCACCTTGCGTTGGTGTCTTGTTTTTCACCAGTTTTTCGCGTTTTCATCTCCCGTCTTGTGTACCTACTTCCAATCCTTCGTAATGCTTCCCAAAAACCCTTCGTTAAGCCCCAAAAGCCATCTATCAATCTTTGTGTACCTGCAAATCAAATCCAACTCAATGTAACCATGTTTTATAATAACAAACAATTAAAACCATATAATTAAATGCATCAAAACATAGTTATTTCTCCTTCCATCACATCCCCACATGGTCATTTTGATGTTGATGTCATAATCTAATAAAACAAATATTTTATTCACTTAAATATGTCAGACCCCCAAATTACCACCAAGGGAATACCCGCTAGGCGTGTGACATACCAATAACGAGCCACTAATCAAGTTGAACCAATCACAAGTTTCTAAACAAAAACCATCAATTATTAATGAAAAGTATCATCAATAAGTTTAAATGAAAACCAACATGTTCAGCGGAAGCAAATAAAAGAAATCATAGTTTCACTGTTTCAAAACCAACGTGTCATATTAATAATTCCAACACATGTATCCATCCAATTCGACCCATGACCACTCCAGCTACACCAGACAGCAAGTTCCAAAATCCAAAATATCTAACGACCTGCGAGCATGCAACAAGTGTATCAGACAACGCTGGTGAGTTCATAGTTTTACGAAAACGTTGGTTACCCAGTGTTTTATTTAATCCATTGAATTTAAATCCGAAAGTAATGTTCATAATATCTCGATACTGAACAAGACGGCTCCTGATGTATATTTTGCCCGTTCCCCAGTGCTCCTATCAAAACATTGGGCATGTCTGGGTCATTAGTTCACACCCATCCTCTCCGGTACGGGGTGAGGGTGCCAAACCTAAGTAGCACTACCAACTAATACCCTGTTACCTCCCCGGTAACAAAAGATGGGACTTAAGAATGATAGGGTGAGATTATTATCCAACATCCTAGTTTTACCCAAAAGACTTATCCCTCCCCGGGATACCCACTGACTGTCCCAACCACCGGGACGCATGCTCAAGAGATGAACTCACCTTGGTTTTGCTCGGTAAGACTAGTTACTTTGTTGAACATTTGAGCAATCAAGTCCTAGTACATTTATCATTATAATCAGTTTCACATATCCATAAGTCACGTAATCAACACTTTGCACATAGTGTGTAACAGTCAATAACACGTATTAAACATTCAACTTGCATCCAGTTTATTCATTAGTCCATGTTTGATCTATCCCGTAACAGTGTTCGACCCAAACACTACCGGCCCAGTTAATAAATACAATTAATCTCCTTGTGTGCGACCCTTGTAGATTTATGAAATTTAGCTGCCAATTTAACCCAATGTGCATTCGGTCCAAATCTCAACTATACTCATTTCCATATATGAATTAAACATACCTATCCTGTTTTGCCGACCCCAATGCGGACCAGCTAGGTACCGGCCCATAGCAGGCTCATTTCTTGGATCTTGTGTAACCCTATGTGTGGCCCAACTAATATAACAAACCCCAGTTAGTGTGTGTGATCGAAATGAGCCCGGCTCTATTGAATCTCACCCCAAACCCCTAACAGTTTCATCTTCACCCTCATTCACAATCAGGCCAAATAACTTCAGTCTATTTTTTCATCATACATTTACATTATTAAGCGACAATTATTAATCACGTAGGGATCACATTATCATACATGTCAAGTACCACACATATTACTCAAATATCGTCCAACATAAAATCATGTTTTCACAGTTGTTGCGGCTCACTAACAACCCCTAAAATCATGCGACCCTAACCTTCAATGACCATCAATGATTACACACAATCATGGTATCATAAATCATAATCTAAGCATCATATAAATCAGCCAATATTAACAGAATTTAACATTAAAAATCATTAATAGAGTTTAACATTAAATCACTATTTATACAACTATTCGCACACTACACCAATAATTATGCAATTGCAACATATCATTGCGGATTATCGACTAACATCACTAACAACTTGCGTCCAGATCTAACACAATTTACGAACTAATCCCAAGATCATGCTTAGTCTATGTACCCACATATTCACATATTATATGTAACTCAATACAATAAACTAATATAAATTGCATGGTGAGGAGAACATACCAATCGGAGGATTATATGCAGAGGAGAGGGTTACGAGAGAGAATGGGGGGGGGGTCTGCTACTGCCTCACGTAAACTTAAGGGAAGAATAAGAGTGTTTAGGGTTTGTAACTAATAGTGATACAATACACTTAACTTACGTAAATAAGAAGGAAGGGGATTGGGCCGAATGGTATCAAACATATAGAAGCAAATTAAGGAATTGGGCCGAGTTGTTTATATATAAATATGGTGGCGGCCCAATAAATCTATAACATTCATAATATGTCTGATATATTGCATGTGATAATAGTTTGAGGTTTAATAAAATTTGTCAGCTTTTAATCAATTCACGTGAAACAACCAGTCACCGACCCATGTGATTTTGAATTGTTCGGCCCAATTAGATTGTTAGAAGCCAACTGTTGACAGCCCACTAAAACCCATTTGGTCCAATCATATTAAAGTTACACATGTGAACATTAAATTGAACGGCTTATTTAACTACATCACATGTGATCTGTGATCAGTGTCATCACATGTGATTCGGGTTGTCACATCATCCCCAACTTAAAAGAAATTTCGTCCCGAAATTTGGCAAGTAAGCACAAAGGAGTGAAGTGATAAATCAAGATTGTTGCGGATTTTCCCCAGGTGTCACATCATCCCCAACTTGAAGAGGAATTCCGTCCCAAAATTCACCAGTAGTACCCGAATTAGATTGGTCAACAGGAAAAAGTTGAGGATACTTGAGTTTCATTTGATCTTTGCGTTCCTATGTGAACTCCGGTCCACGTCTTTAGTTCCAACGAACTCTCATGATTGGAATTCGGCTATGCTAACGATCCTTGACGTCCTGGTCTATGATTTCAGTAGATTCATCAACAACTGCTACTTGTCATTAACCTCAGACTCTAATAAGGGTATCACAAGCATTTCATCTGGCAACCACTGCCTTAGATTCAAGTCATTATGTACGTTATTCAATTCGTTAGGTAACTCGAGTTTGTAAGCGACGTGACCGCTTCTTTCCAGAATTCTGAATAACTCAACATTACGTAAATTAAGCTTGCCACGCTTCCCAAGCGTACCACACCCTCCTAGGGCGAGATTTTCAACATGATACGGTCGCCTAGAGCGCGCTCCCAGTGTTTCCTAAGCTTATCAACTTTCCTGACGGCCACTCGCGTCCGCCAAACGATTTCCGATCCAAACACTCTTCCCAAGAGTTTCGAATACAAGTCCTGGACCTGCGATTAGGTTGTCACCCACCTTAATTCAACAAGGAGATTAACGTTACTGTCCATGCAATGCCTCAAACAGAGCTGTCTGAATACTAGAATGGTGATTGCTATGGTAGAACTTAACCCAAGGTAAATGTCCTTTTATTCTTACTAAAGTCAATCACGTACATGCTCGCAGCATGTCTTTGAGTGTCAGGATAGTTCATTTGTTCTGACCATTTGTCCGACGGTGATAAGCAATGTTCATGTCAAGACATGAGTCGAGGGTGTTGCGTATTGCCTGTCATAAATCGAATGTAGTTAAAAATCAGGGGTAACAGGAGTTGGCACCTCGTGTCAAAAACCGCCTCTCTCAGAGGAATATTCACAGCTGTGAAGACTCGTCAGTGTCCCTGATTGCAATAAAGTGCGCGGGTTGCGTAAGATAATCAACGATGATCCAGGTGTTATTATCTCCGTTTCGATGCTTCTGGTTGCTAATACTCCACCTTGACTTTCCCACAAGTCAAACATCATTCATACACATTGCTAGGTGGGCCTTCATGCCCGACCACCAGTACAAGGTTTATAGATCCTAATATCTCTCATTAAACCCAGGTGACTAGAATATCGAGGCCGGTGTGCTTTGGTCAACATAATTCCCTACAGTTGTCGTATATAATGAGATCCACACTTGTTCCACGAGGTAGCGAATATCGTCTGACCTGCCAAAGGTTGCTTCTCCATGCCCTGCATGGGTTTAACTTGAAAATTCTCTTCCTTCAGTTCTTCAGTTTGGACAGAGCGAGTCTGATCAGGTAAGTTAGAGTCGATAGTGAGCTGTAAAGCTCATGCTCGTTCAGGTTTCACACTCGTATGCATTCAAAGGTTCCATCCAGCGATGCTATTACCTGTTTTGCTCTTCCGAAGCAAAGGTACACGGGAGGCCCTTGTGAACGGTCTAAGTAGTGCATTCGGTACCGTAATGCCTCCAGCTTAAATCCAAAGACCATGGCTTCCACCGTAGGTTGTGACGCGTGCAAATCTTCTTGTAAATCCACCGAGTAGATCATGACTTTCTGCGTGTTGCGTCGGTGTGTAACTGAGACTCTGATTCGGATAGAAGCGATGCTCAGTGCATTGCAGAGTTGAAATTCAAAAACTGAAAAGGCGTCCTCCTGTTTTGTCTCCCACGAATACACAGCACCCTGCTGTGCTAAAGAGGTTAGAGCTGCGCGATCTTCGAAAATCCTGTGATGAATCTGCGATAGTATCTAGTGAGACCAAGAAATTGTTGTATCCTCGAAGGGATCTTGGTGTCGATCAGTTTCTAACAAAATGGATCTTAGCGAGATCCACGTGCATTCCCACTTCGTTGTTTGTACGACCAAAATATACCTCTCGATTCCAGAAGTTACCTTTTAGCAAGATTTCGCGTGGAGTGGCTCCTCCTTCAGGAGCTCTAAAATAGGATACATATGCCGCCCATGTTGTTCCTTTCTCCTGGTAATGATTCAAAACGTCATCAACAAACACGGTCGATTCTTGTGGCCCATGAAGCTGCTGGTGTACAGAAATTCGTAATGGCCGTACTGCGTTTGAAATGTCGTCTTAGGAACATCCTCCTCCTGGACTTCCATCCGATGATTGCCCGATCTCACATCGGTTTCCGGGTAGATGATTGACCCTTGCAGCTGGTCAAGAGAGTCGTCAGTGAGGTAATGGGTGATGGTTTCCGACTGCCATCTTGCGGAGTTCTCGATAATCATTACATATGTCCAACAAAAAGCTTATCCTCACGGATATAATTGGGTCTCCCAGAGTGAAAAAGTAAGTCTAACAAAACTCCTATCCAATAGTTCCTGTAATTGATTAGATAGTTCTTGCAACCCTCCTGGTGCAGGACGGTATGAAGTATGAGTAATCAGGGCTGCCTCAGGCGTGAGATTAATCTGAGATTCTGCCCAATAGTTGTGGAAGTAAGCCCGAAAGTTCCTCGGTTAGCAAACCGAGAGGAATCACAAACAATTGGTGGGTCCTCAATCCTCTTTTTCCTTAGCCCTAACTTCAGTAACAGTTGCTAACACAGCGGAGTAATCCCTCCGTAGACACTTCTGGCCTTCATAGCTGAAATAACGCTAACTTTTGCACCACTCTGATGCTTTAGAACAAATAACGATTCTCCACACAAAGTTTTCTCCTCACAGGGTGTATTTGCGTGATTCCTGGATAACCAATCCACACTAACTACTGCGTTGTAACCATCAAGAATAATAGAAGGAAGGTCGATGTCGAACACTTGTCCCACAAGGTCGAGTTTGCATCCCAATGAGCATAGGAGGTTTCCTTTGACTTGCCATCAGTCGGTTCCATAACAGGTTTGGTTTCCAAAGGCTTCAAGGTTAAGCTAAACAAAGACGAAGCAATTAGCTACCCGTACAAGCTAACATGTTGCTTTTATGCCTGGCGTCGCCTATGTCAATCCTAAATGCCCCTCCATGAGCATCATTTCCCGTGTTGTTATGGTCACGTGGTTTCCCAATACTGTCATCGTTCCCTTGGTTGTTGATATTTTTATTTAATATCAGTCAATCCTTGTTGAAGTCAGCCTTGTTTCCATACAGCAGGCTACGGTTACGAGTACCTTGATGTTGCTGTGACTGTTGCCTCTTCTGTCGTTGCTTGAGTAATACACGGTCCATTACGAGAGTGTTGCAGAAGTGATCGCACTTCGGGATCTAAGACGTCAATACATTAAGTTTCGACAAACAGAGAAAAGTGAGGGAGGTATAGACCAATCATACGACGCCGTGACATCCAACTCAGGGACGTCCATACAAGCACCTAGCATTCTACACAGTTCGCTAGACGTTTAGATGGGTGTTCAGGTATACTCGATAGCTTCGAGATTCGCAAGGATTAAAAGGGTAATGAAAAGGTCACATTCGAGTAGGAGACAATCACTGCTACGACTCCTATAGACTGTTGTATTTCACATCGATCAAATAACGGAACAGAACCCCTTTTTCACTTGTTAAGCCTCACTGGGACTCGCATGCACCCCACATTATTATTATGTGTGCACCCACAATAATATTGTGATTTGCATGCTCATCTCAACTCCTCCTAACTCATGTCAAATGGTTCCTCAAACTTAAGTAGCAAACAAAGAGCATCACGAAACGTAAGCCATGAATGTTTAGGGAAATATCACCCTATTAGTCACATAACACATGCAAGTAATACATGAATTCATACTGTTATGCTAAACGTGCATTCTCATGCAATATCATATGTAAGTGTTCACTAGTTATGCAGTACAATGAGTATACGAGAGACAAACCTTGCAGTTTGGAGCTAAGTGTCATGGTCGATTTTGGAACTGTTCGGTTATAGTCTGGTTTTGTGAAAACGTTTTAAAACCAAGTTCACTATAACCAGTGGCTCTGATACCAAACTGTCACACCCCCAAATTACCACCAAGGGAATACGCCGCTAGGCGTGTGACATACCAATAACGAGCCACTAATCAAGTTGAACCAATCACAAGTTTCTAAATAAAAACCATCAATTATTAATGAAAAGTATCATCAATAAGTTTAAATGAAAACCAACATGTTCAGCGGAAGCAAATTAAAGAAATCATAGTTTCACTGTTTCAAAACCAACATGTCATATTAATAATTCCAACACATGTATCCATCCAATTCGACCCATGACCACTCTAGCTACACCAGACAGCAAGTTCCAAAATCCAAGATATCTAACGACCTGCGAGCATGCAACAAGTGTATCAGACAACGTTGGTGAGTTCATAGTTTTACGAAAACGTTGGTTACCCAGTGTTTTATTTAATCCATTGAATTTAAATCCGAAAGTAATGTTGATAATATCTCGATACTGAACAAGACGGCTCCTGATGTATGTTTTGCCCGTTCCCTAGTGCTCCTATCAAAACACTGGGCATGACTAGGTCATTAGTTCACACCCATCCTCTCCGGTACGGGGTGAGGGTGCCAAACCTAAGTAGCGCTACCAACTAATACCCCGTTACCTCCCCGGTAACAAAAGACGGGACTTAAGAATGATAGGGTGAGATTATTATCCAACATCCCAGTTTTACCCAAAAGACTTATCCCTCCCCGGGATACCCACTGACTGTCCCAACCACCGGGACGCATGCTCAAGAGATGAACTCACCTTGGTTTTGCTCGGTAAGACTAGTTACTTTGTTTAACAGTTGAGCAATCAAGTCATAGTACATTTATCATTATAATCAGTTTCACATGTCCATAAGTCACGTAATCAACACTTTGCACATAGTGTATAACAGTCAATAACACGTATTAAACATTCAGCTTGCATCCCAGTTTATTCATTAGTCCATGTTTGATCTATCCCGTAACAGTGTTCGGCCCAAAAACTACCGGCCCAGTTAATAAATGCAATTAATCTCCTTGTGTGTGACCCTTGTAGATTTATGAAATTTAGCTGCCAATTTAACCCAATGTGCATTCGGACCAAATCTCAACTATACTCGTTTCCATATATGAATTAAACATACCTATCCTGTTTTGCCAACCCCAATGCGGACCAGCTAGGTACCGGCCCATAGCAGGCCCATTTCCTGGATCTTGTGAACCCTATGCGTGGCCCAACTAATATAACAGACCCCATTTAGTGTGTGTGATCGAAATGGGCCCGACTCTATTGAATCTCACCCCAAACCCCTAACAGTTTCATCTTCACCCTCATTCACAATTAGGCTAAATAACTTCAATCTATTTTTTCATCATACATTTACATTATTAAGCGATAATTATTAATCATGTAGGGATCACATTATCATACATGTCAAGTACCACACATATTACTCAAATATCGTCCAACATAAAATCATGTTTTCATAGTTGTTGCGGCTCACTAACAACCCCTAACATCATGCAACCCTAACCTTCAATGACCATCAATGATTACACACAATCATGGTATCATAAATCATAATCTAAGCATCCTATAAATCAGCCAATATTAACAAAATTTAACATTAAAAATCATTAATAGAGTTTAACATTAAATCACCATTTATACAACCATTCGCACACTACACCAATAATTATGCAATTGCAACATATCATTACGGATTATCGACTAATATCAATAACAACTTGCATCTAGATCTAACACAATTTACGAACCAATTCCAAGATCATGCTTAGTCTATGTACCCACATATTCACATATTATACATAGCTCAATACAACAAACTAATATAAATTGCATGGTGAGGAGAACATACCAACCGGAGGATTATATGCAGAGGAGAGGGTTACGAGAGAGAAGGGGGGGTCTGCTACTGCCTCACGTAAACTTAAGCGAAGAATAAGAGTGTTTAGGGTTTGTAACTAATTGTGATACAATACACTTAACTTACGTAAATAAGAAGGAAAAGGATTGGGCCGAATGGTATCAAACATATAGAAGAAAATTAAGGAATTGGGCCGAGTTGTTTATATATAAATATGGTGGCGGCCCAATAAATCTATAACATTCATAATATGTCTGATATATTGCATGTGATAACAGTTTGAGGTTTAATAAAATTTGTCAGCTTTTAATCAATTCACGTGAAATAACCAATCACCGACCCATGTGATTTTGAATTGTTCGGCCCAATTAGATTGTTAGAAGCCAACTGTTGACAGCCCACTAAAACCCATTTGGTCCAATCATATCAAAGTTACACATGTGAACATTAAATTGAACGGCTCATTTAACTACATCACATGTGATCTATGATCAGTGTCATCACATGTGATTCGGGTTGTCACAAAATACCTATATGAGCACATGTAAGAAAGGTCATCTCCACAAGGAATTCGTGGTTAGTGTTCGATTGTAAATACTAAATTAACTAACTACTTAGTGTTTTGGTCAAAAATCTGATTAAGGATAATGTAACCAAACTTTGAATGTGAGGTAGAGTGCTTAATGTGTTGAACAATTGAATGAACAAGTATCAAATGTAAATGACAATGAACACAAAGATTTATACGAGGAAAATTCCCTTGATCATTGAATGATCTCCGGTATAAAAAACCTTGGGTGATGCAAACTACCGATCACCAACTATATTGAACAAAAAGATTACAGCTTTGGATGCTATTGAGCTTGTTACAAGAGAATTCTAGTGTGAGTTTCAGAGCTGTGTTCGAGAGAGTATTTCTGCGAGTGTGTGTAGGGCAATAATGATAATTATTCAAGCTCAATACCCCAATAAAATATCTAGCTAATCCTAACCAACTAACTATTAGAAAATCAAGCTAGTCACCCACGTTCACCATTAACGGTCACCAGCTTCATGCACGTGATTGAATAGAAGAATATTCCCCGATATTCCAGGTTAGAACAAGTCCACTTCGTAATATACCTGCAAAATAAGGCTGATCATACAGGAAACAATTGTTAGTTAGATAAGATAACAGTAAGGATCCGTACCATTTGCTGAGGATCCATGATCCAGGCTGAACTAAGGATACATGATCCATAAGTATTAAAAATCTATCCCTAACACTTAGTAAATTGTTGTTGATTGATTTGGAACATTATGGAACAATCCAGAACAATGTGGGACAAGCTATCCAGTCTAGAACAATCTGGATGTAACGCTTCGCATTTTGTAATTGTATTCCTATTTTTGGAAACTTATAATTGTATCGTATTCCTATTTCCTTTCCTAACATTGTAATCTGAGGCTTTGATCATAATGAAACTCCATTATTTTATACTTATACATGTTACATACTTGTGTTATACGTTGCAATCTTGAATACATGTTTATACGCGAAAACAACACTTGGAATACTTAAAACATCAATTATATATGCATTATACTCATACATTACACTTTTACGCTTGAAATACTTAAAACCGACTAAAATACGTGAAACTGGCCCAACATAACTCCCTCGTGCGAACTAACCCCCTCGTTCGGATGTAGACCTCCTTCGTGCGAACGTACTCCTTCGCACGAAAGAACCCTCTTTCGCACGTACCAGCCCACCTTCGCACGGACTTAACCTATCTTCGCACGAATGAACACTCCTTCGCACGAATGACCTCCATCCGCACAAACCTCTCATCCGCACGAACCAAGCTGGCAGCGGGTTATAGGCAGAAAACGCAAACAACAACGTTTTACCTACTTTTCACCTTTTTACAACCCCCAATCACTTCCTACTTCATTAATGACTTAAACCCTAATCCCATCCTATAAATAAGAGCCCTCTTTCACTCCTAAACACTTCCAAACACTTAAATCTCTCCCAGACCCTTATAATCTCTCTAAATTTAAAAACCTTGGGCAGAAAGTTACAAGTATTCTAAGTGAGTTTTAGCTCACTTCTTTTCTTATTTCTTCATGTTTTCTTCTATCATTCTACTTGGGCAATCTCTAAGAAGGTTTTCACAAGTTTGCCATGGCAAACTAAGGTGAAATCTCACCACATTTGAGGTCCAAAGTGGGATTAAAATTCTGTTTCATTCATGTTTTTGTAAATTACATTTCTTGATAAAACTTGGTGGAATCTTGTACCCACCAAACTCACAACTAAGTTCATAGTTGTGGGTTTGTGTTGTGCTTGATTTCCACCAAGAAGCAAGTTCAATAACTCTTTTAGTTTATGCTCATACATGTTCTAAGTGTTGAAACCATCCAAGATTCACCATCTTCAATATGGATGAACTTGTGTTTTGGTAGAAGTGTGAACCATGGGAGCCTTGGCTTTCCAAACTAGTTCAACTACCACATTTATGGACTTGTGTATAAACATCCAAGTAGCTTCCAAGACTCAAAAGTAACACAACCCCGCCGCACCTCCAACATTTACCATGATGGGTATGGAACACCCGGGTTGATCTTACTTGGATAACGTGGCCAAAGAAAAAAGGGGGGCTGGGTATAAAAAGATTAAAAGAAGTAAATGATGCGCTCCTTTTTAAGTGGGGTTGGAGATATAGAGTCGAAAACCAAAGTCTATGGAGGAAAGTTGTGGATGCTTGTCATAAGAAAAATAACCAAAGGAGCTTCCTGCCTTTAAACGGAAAGTATACGAGGTGCTAGAATAATATTCCAAAAATGATTTCCATACTGAAATTAAATGGGGAAAATATTAATCAGGCGATTCTAGGCAAAGTGGGGAACGGGGGGGGGGGGGGTATTCGTTTTTGGATTGATACCTGGGTGGGTGATCTTCCTTTCATGGAAAGACGACCAAATCTTTTTGTTTTGGATTCTAATAAATCTTGCAGGATTTCGGAGAGAATAGGTTCGGGTCTAGGAAATGACGGTATTGTTGGAGGTGGGTTAGATTGCCCGAGTCTGATATTGAACGAAAGGAATGGAGGAATGTCAAGACGCTATTAACATGGTGAGATTGTCAAACAATAAGGACTCTTGGATTTGGTTCAGCGACAGAAAGGACGGATTTTCGGTAAACTCGGTGAAAAAGGCGTTAATTTCTGATAGGGGAGATAGTCATCTCCCTAATTTCGAATGGAGCAAATGGGTTCCTATCAAATGCAATATCATGGTGTGGAGAGGTAACTTGGTGTAACAACACTTGCCAAAATTATTATTGCTTATTTTGATAATGTCCATTAGAAAACCCTAATTGAGACCCCTAAGTAACATAGCATGACCCTTAATTTTTAAATCAGTCAAAACTAGGATCAGGGCCCCCTAAAACTCAAGGGGGGTATCCCCTAAATGAATAAATATTCATAAAATCAAAGTGTAACACGAAAATTCGTTTGTTAACAACTCACCCAGGCTATACAAGACACGAGGCTACCCTAGCCTAAAAGGGTAGCCGTCGCGCTACGCATTGGGACCAGGAGGGTCTGGCGCGCCACGCGAGGGGGACCATTTTTCAGTATATAATGCAGGGGTTTGGCACTTGCATGGGTCTTGTGTTTCGACGAAAAAATTAGTTCCATACGTTGAGTTATACACTATTTCGTTCAAAAACAATCAAAGTCTCGACCCTCTACTGCGACAACAGGGTAATAACTCGATCACTACTACGATATAATGTGCGATCGATTGAAACCGATTCGATGGATGCTTAAGTGTTGCCCGAATCCGGGCTATACTTTGTCATTCGTCGTGAGGGTTTTGATTTCGTGAGTTTATCGTAAATGTTGCATTAAGTTACTGACCTAGTTTCGTGTGCATTGTTATTTAACTAGGTTACAAGGTTAAATCCGTAGGCAAGGTTCTGTCCAATTAAACTTGCAAAGTGAGTCATTCTCTTTTTTTTTTATCAAATTGTTTGCAGAACCCTAAATGTTTTCCAGTTATACTTTGTAGTGATTAAGTCTTTTCTAATATTTAATTACTGGCAGTATGTGGGCGTTTTGTGCACATTACTACTAACGATTTATCACTTTAGGTGGGTGAGCCTAATTAGCGATATGTCCACAGTCATAGATTCGGTCGGGTGACAGCTGAACCAGGTAATTAAGATAGGGGCAAATATAAAAACCCTTAATGCTGTAAATTATAACAATGTGTCATTTTATGTAACTTGAATGACTTGCCAGTATTTTCCGCTGATAAAATCTTTTTAAACATGTTTCAAGTGATTTAATGTGAACCAGGGAAAAAGTGCCGTGTAGCACTACAGCTTAAAGAAAGTGGCTCAGTAAAATAAATAAACATGTTTTGTAAAACAGGGAATTTCCTCGAGAAATTACCCTTATTGTAAATTATGGGGTTTATCCCAAAATGTGAAATAAAATAAGTGGGCATTTTCAGTTTTAAAAGATCCCGTTTAAAATTTCCGCTGCCAAAATAAACAACACCACGGGTTTTCTGTCCCGCGACTCCTGAAACGGGTAAAACCGAGTCGGGGGCCGTGACAGAAAAAGGTGATATCAGAGCCACTGATTTAAGCTAATTAAGGGGCTGTTTGGTAGCCTCTGAATGGTCATTAAGAGGCTACCTCTTAGTGGAACCATTAAGAATTTTACTAATGAGAATGTAGAAGAATGTGATATGTGATAATTTACCATTCAGAGATTACCTCTTAACCATTCAGACTTGAGGTTACCTCTTATTCATTCAGAGGTTTTAAACCATTAAGATGTAGCATCTGAATGGTCATTAAGAGGCTACAAACAGCCCCTAAGTATTTAGAAATACTTAATTTTTCAAATTGCCATTTTGTGATTCTGTGAAAATCTAAATTGATAAATAAAATTTTAACTTAAATTTGTGTGTGTTCTTCGTGTGTGCTAACAGCATGAACAAACTATTGGAGGCACTTCGGAACTTTACTATCCATACCACCGATATGGATACCACAGGAAACCCATCTGGCTACCAACTGGACACTAAAGAGCCAATGACATTCCAGGCTCAGGCCCAGGAGAAACCAAAGCCGAAAAAGAGGAGGATAATCCTGGATTGGAAACGTGGGTGTAGGAAGAAGCCAGCGGCCCAGAAGGTTAAAAAGACTGAGGATCCGAAGGATAAAGGCAAAGGAAAGGAGATCGGGGAAAGTTCCGGGCAAGCCCAGGAAATGCCACCATGGGAGGAGCTTGATCGTAAACTGGCAAATTGTGACCTCATCAGACCTGCTGATGTAAACCTCTTCAATTACCCTGCAGAATCACAACTTCCAGTTAATTTGGAAACCGCTATCCCAGATCCTATTGTCAACCACCGACTTCTACCCGGAGAGCTGGAGGAATGGTGGATGAGTGATTGGCAATTTCAGAATTTCATGAATAACCCCAACGTTTACTTTCCCCAATTTGACCCTGAACCTGCACCAAACCTACCTATAAGCACAGAAAATTTGGCTGAACTCCGCCACTATGGCGAGGAGCTGGTGGACGCAGGAAATAGAATTCGGGAAGTGGGGGAGAAAATCACATGGAAATACGACGAGAGGGAGCGTCGTTTCTGAAATGCTAGCTAACTGGGATCGTATGTGGTGGTGTGGTTGTATAATAATAATAATATAAAAATAATATAAAATAATATAATATTGTATAATAACTTAAAATAAAACTTTTGTAAAATACCCGGTGTGTATTGATGCACACTAAATATGAAAGTCGCAAAGTCGACAATTTTGGCTATACGTGCTGACATGATTATGTGTGATTGCTTTATTATGTGTGGTTGTTACTTATTTATGGTAATAATTTGCATATATTGGTAATTATTCAGATGGAAAACGCAAAAAACCAACCAGTCAATGAAGTTAATCAGTTTGAACAAAACCACGAGGACAATTTTCTTAATAGGCAAGATATAGAAAATATCGTTGCCCAGGGAATAGCCAATGCTCTCCCGGCAATCGTCGCTGCTGTTAAGAACCCCGTTGAACCTTCGCAAGCCAACCACAGTAAACGCACGCGTGACGATAATTTCAGTAACAGTGTTAACGGAGGCGGCAACAATGATAATAATGTGATTCAAGCCCCGATACTTAAGAAAATGAAAGTCGCAACACCTGGTTGCACTTATAAGGAATTTCTTGCCTGTAAGCCGGTGGAATTTGCAGGCAATGAAGGGGCAACAGCTGCACTGCGTTGGTTAAAGAAAACCGAAGCAGTAATTAAAATCAGTAAATGCACCGAAGAGGACAAGGTCATGTATGCTTCTCACCTTTTCAAGGAAGAGGCATTAGAATGGTGGAATACAGTGTTGCAAGCCAATGGAAGTGACATGGCTTATGCTCTGAATTGGGAACAATTTAAGCAATTGGTGGAACGAAAATTCTGTCCCGAGTATGAAAAGGAACAAATGGCAAATAGATTCATGAGCCATCAGATGGTGGATGTTGACTGTCGAGGGTATACTTCGAAATTCTTCAAGTATGCCAGAATTGTACCAACTCTGGCTTCGCCAGAACCGGTACTTATTTCTCGCTACATTTGGGGTTTGATTAGCGAGATTCGTGATATCGTCAAAGCCGCGAGACCCCGCACAATTGACGATGCGATAGAATTGGCCAATACCTTAACCGACGGGCTAGTACGCACGAGAGAAGAAAACCGGAAGAAGGAATTAGCCCAAAAGATTACCCAGGGATTTCGCGTGGGTAATAATAGCAACTTTAAAAGAAGGGGAACTGGGTCATCTTCCACCCCGCCATTTTGCGGAAATTGTAAAAAGAAACATTTTGGAAGATGTAAAGAAAGCTGTAATTTCTGCAAAATTCCGGGCCACCGGGAGGAGGAATGCAAAAAGAAATCAAAGATCTGCTACAATTGCGGAGAAGTCGGACATTTCAGACCAGAATGCCCTAAACTGGTCAAGCCAGCCGATAACAAGGCCAAACCTGCTGAAGGAACTAATAAGAAGAACGCAAGAGCCTTCCAGCTGACAACGCAGGAAACCGATCTGATTCCCGATGTAATAGCTGGTACGTTTCTGGTAAACGACATTTACGCGAAAGTATTATTTGACTCTGGTGCAAACCAAAGTTTTATAAATACTTCATTCTGACAAGCTCTTAAGCTACCTTTAACCAAACTTAGGCAGATTTGTTCGGTAGAAACAACAGACGGTGATTCTGTTAACATAGATAAGGTTCTGCAAGAATGGAAGATAGAACTTTCAGGCCATAAATTTTCTGCAAACCTGTTACCTATGAATTTAGCTGGATTAGGAATGGATTGGTTAGTAGCCAACCATGCTCGAATCCTCTGTGATAAAAATTCCATAGAAATTCATACACCCACAGGAGAAGTAATTATGATTACAGGAGATAAGCCACACAAACCATTAAAGTTCATTTCAGTAATGAAAGTTACTAGCTTTGAGCGAAAACAAGGAATAGTGTATATGATTTCGGTAATCATTAACACTAAAAGTAAGGAACTTAAGGAAATTCCTGTAGTATCAGAATACCCGGATGTATTCCAGAAGAGTTACCAGGATTACCACCAGATAGGGAGGTAGAATTTAGAATTCATTTAATTCCTGGAACTGCACCAATAGCCAAGGCACCTTACCGATTAGCACCTATCGAGATGTTAGAATTGAAAAAGCAATTAGATGAATTGCTAAGTAAAGGATTCATACAACCTAGTTCATCCCCTTGGGGAGCACCGGTGTTGTTTGTGAAAAAGAAAGATGGGTCAATGCGAATGTGCATCGATTATAGAGAATTGAATAAGGTTACAATTAAGAATCGATACCCATTACCTAGGATTGATGATCTTTTTGATCAACTTCAGGGAGCTAGATATTTTTCTAAGATAGACTTGCGCTCCGAATACCATTAGTTGAAGGTACAAGAAGAAGACATACCCAAAACTGCCTTCAGAACTAGGTATGGTTACTATGAGTTTACAGTTACGCCATTTGGACTAACAAATGCTCCTGCAGCATTTATGGACATGATGAATAGAATCTGTAAGCCATATTTGGATAAATTTGTAATTGTCTTCATTGACGATTTACTTATTTATTCCAAAAGCCAGGACGAGCATTGTGAGCACCTAAATGCACTTTTAACTTTGTTAAGAAAAGAGAAGCTTTACGCCAAATTCTCGAAGTGTGAATTTTGGCTATAGGAAGTACAATTCTTAGGTCACCTGGTGAATCACGAAGGGATTCACGTAGATCCCTCCAAGATAGAAGCAATCACGAACTGGAAAGTCCCGCAATCAGCTACTGAAGTTAGAAGTTTTCTAGGATTAGCTGGATACTATAGACGCTTCATTAAAAACTTTTCTAAGATAGCCGTTCCATTAACTAAACTAACCTGTAAAACAATTAAGGTTGAATGGGGACCCAAGCAAGAAGAGGCTTTTAAGATTTTAAAACAAAGGTTAACGAACGCCCCAATTCTAGCTTTACCGGAAGGAACGGAAGATTTTGAAGTTTACTGTGATGCTTCTAAGCTAGGGTTAGGATGTGTGTTAATGCAACGCAAGAAAGTAATTGCGTATGCTTCAAGGCAATTGAAAAAACACGAGGAAAATTATACGACTCACGACTTAGAATTAGGAGCAATCATTTTTGCCCTTAAGATTTGGAGACAATATCTGTATGGAAATAAGTTTACAGTTTATACAGATCATAAGAGTTTGAGATATATATTTGGGCAAAAATAATTAAACATGAGACAACGAAGATGGATGGAAATTTTAAATGATTACGACTGTGATATTCAATATCACGAAGGAAAAGCAAACGTAGTTGCAGATGCCTTAAGTCGTAAGTATCATGAAAAACAAATACGAATTCGTGCTCTTAGATTAAATCTTCAAGTAAATTTAATGGAACAATTGAAGAATGTTCAAGAAACAGCAATCAAGGAAGATGCCGAAGGAATGAAAGGAAGGATAAAGGAATTAGAACAAGGAACTGATGGAATTTGGAGATTCCACAAGAAAAGGATTTGGGTACCTAAGCAAGGGAATTTAAGAGATAAAATTTTAGAGGAAGCCTATAAATCTAGATATACCATGCACCATGGGAATAATAAGATGTACCAAGATTTAAGAAATAACTTCTGGTGGATAGCAATGGACATAGCTATATATGTATCTAAGTGTCTAACCTGCTCACAAGTTAAGGCAGAACACCAGAAACCTTCAGGGTTACTTCAACAGTTAGAAATGCCGGTGTGGAAATGGGAACTAATAACAATGGACTTTGTTACTAAGCTACCCAAAACCAGGAAAGGTAACGACACGATTTGGGTAATTATAGATCGATTAACCAAAGCAGCTCACTTTCTACCAATGAAGGAGACCTTTAGCATGGAAAGATTAGCAAAGTTATACGTAGATGAAGTAGTATCTTTACATGGAGTTCCACTCTCCATTGTATCAGATAGGGATAGTCGTTTCACTTCACATTTCTGGACAAGTTTCCAAGAAGTAATGGGAACCAGACTGAACTTAAGCACTGCATACCATCCCTAAACAGTCGGACAGAGTGAAAGGACGATCCAAAACCTGGAAGACATGCTCAGGGCATGTGTGATAGATTTTGGTGGAAACTGGGATGATCATCTACCTTTAATCGAATTCTCCTATAACAATAGTTATCATGCAAGCATCGAAGCTGCCACGTTCGAAGCACTGTATGGACGAAAGTGTAGAACTCCAGTTTGCTGGGTAGAAATAGGAGAAAGTCAATTATCAGGTCCTGAGATTGTACAAGAAACCACCGACAAGATAACTCAAATCAAGGAAAGGCTAAAGACGGCTCGAGATCGCCAGAAAAGTTATGCCGATAATCGACGTAAGCCTTTAGAATTTCAAGTCAGAGACAAAGTACTCTTAAAAGTTTCTCCTTGAAAGGAGTGGTTCGGTTCGGTAAGAAAGGAAAGCTAAGTCCAAGGTACATAGGACCATTTACTATTACCCAACGAATAGGACCAGTTGCCTATCGCTTGCAATTACCAGAAGAACTCGCAGGAGTACATGATGTGTTCCATATATCTAATCTCAAGAAATGTTTATCTGACGGATCCCTGATAGTACCTCTTCAAGATATAGAGGTAAATGAGAAACTAAAATTTGTGGAGAAACAATTTCAAATAGAAGACAGAAAGATCAAGTTCCTCAAGCACAAGAGACTGGTACTGGTTAAGGTAAAGTGGGATTCAAGGGAGGACCTGAGTACACTTGGGAACTAGAATCAGAGATCAAGCGGAAATACCCTTATTTAGTAAAGTAAATCTCGAGGACGAGATTTTAAACAAGGTGGGGAGGGTGTAACAACCCTTGCCAAAATTATTATTTCTTATTTTGATAATGTCCATTAGAAAACCCCAATTGAGACCCCCAAGTAACATAGCATGACCCTTAATTTTTAAATCAATCAAAACTAGGACCAGGGCCCCCTAAAACTCAAAGGGGGTATCCCCTAAATGGATAATTATCCATAAAAACGAAGTGTAACACGAAAATTCGTTTGTTAACAACTCACCCAGGCTATACAAGACACGAGGCTACCCTAGCCTAAAAGGGTAGCCGTCGCGCCACGTGCCGGGACCAGGAGGGTCTGGCGCGCCACGCGAGGGGGACCTTTTTTCAGTATATAATGCAGGGGTTTGGCACTTGCATGGCTCTTATGTTTCGACGAAAAAATTAGTTCCGTACGTTGAGTTATACACTATTTCGTTCAAAAACAATCAAAGTCTCGACCCTCTGCTGCGACAATAGGGTAATAACTCGATCACTGCCATGATATAATGTCCGATCGATTGAAACTGATCCGATGGATGTTTAAGTGTTGCCCGAATCCGGGCTATACTTTGTCATTCGTCGTGAGGGTTTTGATTTCGTGAGTTTATCGTAAATGTTGCATTAAGTTACTGACCTAGTTTCGTGTGCATTGTTATTTAACTAGGTTACAAGGTTAAATCCGTAGGTGTCACAACCCCCGTTCCTTCCTGGTAAAATCCCGGGAACGGGCGGCCGTGAGCCAGTTTCGGTGGTATCTTGTTATTGTCTAATTTGGCAGCGGAAATTTTTCATCAGGACCGTAGTTAGGAAATATTTTACAAGAGTAAACCACCACATTTTATAACATTAAACATATGGGTAAAACCCAAGTTTTCAGTATGCATACTTTTATAGGAATAAATCCTATTTTATTTAACAAAAACATCTATTTTATTCTTAGGTAACTTTATTGCCACTTTTCCAAGCCTTCAGTGCTCTCCAGCTGGCTTTTATTGGCTTCACACTAAGTTACCTGAAACACATGTTTAAAAACATTTTATCAGCAGGAAATACTGGTGAGTGAATCCCAGTTTAATCAAGTTTAAATAAAAGTCACAGTGTACAGTATTGAGGGCGCATCTGCAATTACATTTGTTTCCAAGATATAACAATTAACATCAGTGGTACTGTCATACGCAACTTGTGGAAATGTTACTCCTTGACCAGGTGGTAACAAATTTTGTATACAAAACCCCAATATACCCACTATAATTGTATTCTTACAAATACTCAATAATTGTTATTCGCATGGAAAGGTATTCAAGGTTTTGTAAAAACATTTAACAAAAAGAGGATTACTCACATTGCTATTATAGGGCTTTCCTTTGTGATTCCCTGGTTATAGTCTAATTAAACAATGCACATGTGTTAGTATAATAACCCATTTTAACATTAGTAATACTCTCCCCGAGACGGCATTCTAACGACTACGTCGGGCAGAACCACGACAGCCGTTACGGAACCCTAGATCAATCGGGCAGAGTATGTAATACGTATCCAGGGGTTATGATACTTACAACGAGGCAGAGCTTTGCTAATTAGGGGGTAAAATGCCCGGGTATAGGGCCTACAATACAGAAATTGAGAGAGGTGCACGAGAATTTGAACGAGAACAATGAATGCCGATTGCATCTATTTATAGTGCCTGCTCGGCACTTTGTCGTGGCCCGCGACAGATGGAGAAGGAGCTTACGCGGCCCGCAAGAGCCAGAGAGGGCGGCGGTGGTGCTGAGTCATCCCGGGGGTGTTAACGCGTGTAGGGGCACGTGGCACGTTGTAGTGTTGCCGTTTGTTGCTTCGGTCGCGGCCCGTGAAGATCTTGATTAACTGGGTCGCGGCCCGCGAGCGACCCAGAATATTTGTTTTTCTTGCTTTTTTATCAATATAATGTTATTCGGGTTCGTTTTTCGTATTCGGGGTGTATTTTAGGACATTTAGAGGTGTCTCAAATATTTTAGGAGGGTTGTCAATATTTTGGGTATAGCTCCTGGACTATTTAATAAAATATATAATGTACTCGTATTAAGTATAGTAACCCAATTCCACTTTATCCCTACGTCACGAGACAGAACCCCAACGAATTTAGGCAGAGCCTTGACATACGTTACGAGGCCCTACGTCAGTCGGACAAGGTATCAGTGATCAAGGATTAAAATACTTAAAACGGGGCATGGCTTTATTATTATTATTATAGAGGCGAGACATAGGGAAACTGAAAGAAAAGAAGTTGAACAAAAGAATATGAATCATCCTATGCATATTTATACTAAAAGTTGAATTTCATTTACTTGGAGGCTAAGCCTCATCTGCCACGTACATGTAACATTAATTGTAGGACATATCTACAACACACTACATTCTTTTCATTTAGTTTGATTCTTTTTTATTTTTCTTTTATCATTTATGAAGACTATGCATGCAAAAGTGAAAATCAAATGTAAATTGAGATTTATTAATTTATATATTAAAATAAAACTTATTATTCCATACGTATATATATATATATATTAAATAATGATTATTATTATTATTTTATTTCTATATTATAATTAATTTAACTGCTTTATTTTTTGGCGCGTATAACTTCTAAAATATGACGTTTTATAAAATAATGAATATGCCATTGGAACAAGAATATTTTTATCTACATTTTGAACCAAGTTTCATTCAAAACAGAGTAGGTTCAAATATAATGTATTTTTATAATTATTAAATGGTTCATACGCCTGCCCAAAATACCTTATATTTCCATTGGTCAACTTTACCCATGATGCATCCTTTTAATAATAAAAATTTTGGGAATGTTACATCCTCCCTACCTTGTTTTGAATCTCGTCTTCGAGATTCCCTGAAATATGGATGAATATTTAGTTTGTTTAGTTTCAAGGTATATTCTGCTCTTTGTTTTGAATTTTAACAGAACTATTCTTTATGCTTTGAGATTTTTACCTTTAATTGGTATGATCTTTTAATGGATTTAAATTCTTCATTTACCTCTATAACTTTGAAGAGGTACAACTAAAGATTTATCAGTTAGGTATGTATTCCTGTCATTTCAAATAAATTTAAGGGTTCCGAATGGTAAATCTTAGTAGAATTATAGGGGAAGAGAGTTCTTGTAAGTATATCTAGTCGTGGTTACTTTTATCTTCTCAAGAGCTCTTAATAAAGGTAAAACGACTCTCTATAAGTTTTTAGATGTTTTGTGTCTTAGCACAACTTTTGGTTACAGGCTTCCTAATGCATTAATAATCGCAAAGAGAAATCTTATACTTTCCATGGCGTCCCAACTTATAGGGTTCCCTCATTCATCTTGTCACACGAGTTTCGAGACTGATGATCAAACGAAATAGTGTCTGATATTGGTATTATAGACGTATACGGGAGATTCCTAATAAATAAGTCTAAAATTATCATTGACACACTTGTTCGTGATTTATCCCTAATTGTCAATCAACATGGTCTTTGGATTTCCTCATAGATATACATATCTATATAATCATATATTTCACATACTGTAATATACACACCATTCATCAGGTCAATGTATTTAACAGATTCATATTTCCAAAAACATCTCAGATATCAGGTCGTGGTACTATTTAGGGAATTTCATTATCATAACATATACCCCATCTCACCCGGTCTCGCCGGAGAGGTACCCTCATCTCACCCGGACAAGCTGGAGAGTCTACTACACCATACCCAGTCTTGCCGGAGAGGTAGTTATCACTGTATTTCCCATAAATAGAATTTTTCTCAAATAATGATTTCAGAAGTACATAATTTATTATGGATGGTATCAAGGAACAAGGAAATTAGTATTCTCATGATGGATCATATTCTAGAACCGAGTAGTACCAATAAACAAGAAATAACAGTGGCCAAGTGTTATTGCTTATTTATCATACATGCACTGTTCTAGTCATCATCCTCACGGGATACCAATAACAATCACACTTTATCTACGCAAGTAATTGGCTTATCTCAAAGCTTTATACTAAGGCATTTTTCTTAGATTCAAGTCTAAATACTGTCCTGGTTGTTACCAGTGAATATCAATATCCTAACTCTTTCATTTAAGCATAGATATTATTATGGTTGTGGTTTTCTTTTGGTTGGAGAATGGAGTTTCAAATATATCATTGTCTCCATTGATACTATAGCTAGGTTCAACGTAATAAGTATGCTTATAGCTAACTCTATTCATGCTTATATATTATGAGATTCCGATGCACGGAATATTTTATTGAGACAGATGTTATTTTAAAACAGAGTAGGTTTCATGGTTCATAACGACTTCATGTTTTCATATGAATCACCAATGATATTTTCTCTTATGTTTATCTTACAGAAAATATTATATTGGGTATACCATCAAGAAATTTTATTGGATATATGCATATATGTGTATAAAATTTCAAATTTTTAATATTTAACTCACGGAATATATACACACATATATAAAATAATAACTATACATCCGATGGTACCAATCATCAAGCTTATTTTCATGACTTTATTTTATCCTTTTAAAAAAGTAGTATAAATTTCTGTCAAATATAATATTTTGGAATTAAAAGTTTAGGGAAATAAATTACTCAAAATATAAATTTTCTGGACTCATAAGAACAATTTCATTTTTAACTAAAGGGGTTAAACTATACCAGACTCACTATTTATATTACCTTAATAATTTCTCCCCAAGTAATCATCTATTTATCTTTTCCAATTATCACATTCCTACCTTTTCCTTTATGATAATCCATTATAATATACATTTAAGATTGAGAGGCATTATGTGCATATGTGACCCATGACATTGTATTTATGGGTTACTATACATATTACTTTCTGTAATTGAAAACTTTAGTTATAACAATATAGCGGATATATATAAGATTAAATATTAATATATAGATAAGCTTAAAACACATAACATTAATTTACGATTTTGCCCTTTGTTCAAAATGTGATTTTTTTTCTAATCTTATGTAGCGTACTTCATCCCATATTATCAAAGTATGTCTATTTTATATTCAAAATATATTTAGTGTTTTGATTTATGTTAAGATTAATATTTTACTTCGTATATATTCGAGATCTATATTCAAGTATTCAATTAAATAGATCTTTTATAGATTCACGTAACCGACTTTATAAAATTTATTTGTGTTACGGGTACATCACTTGATATTTTATTACCACAGTTATTTTATGAGAATCTCCATCTCCATTATTTAACCAATCATAATTCAATCTCATTTATTTTATCTTTATTATAATCTTTTTAAAGTATGAGAATTTCGAGACCACTTAAGGTAAGTTTAACATCCAATTTATTAACTCAACTCATTTATTAGTATTGTATTATTTAACTATTATACATCAACCAACTAACTTGAATACTTTTCTTTATAATTTAGGATACACAATCCTATAACTAATATGACTGGTTAATCTTATAATATTAATTATTTCCATGCATAAGACCTATTCTGGACATACCTTAATATTAAAGATTTGTAGAAATGCTTTCAATGTTTAGTTAGGCCTTTCTACGTAGTCCAACCATGG
Source organism: Helianthus annuus (assembly GCF_002127325.2). Classification (NCBI taxonomy): domain Eukaryota; kingdom Viridiplantae; phylum Streptophyta; class Magnoliopsida; order Asterales; family Asteraceae; genus Helianthus; species Helianthus annuus. The sequence continues at coordinate 173,186,644 of NC_035448.2, read as the reverse complement.
TTGCAAAAGTTGTTAGGCGCTCCCTAGTCGGATTCGGGAGTACTCGGGAAGTACTCGGCTTAGGCAGAGATTACTCGGGGAGTAATTGGCCTGGGAGACCAGTACTCGTGCCTCGGCAGCCTACCTTGTAGCGAGTACTCGGAGAGTACTCGGAGCCTAGGCGGGATTTTACAACCATGAGTCCAACCAACTCAAATCTCAGAAAAATTTTAAATGATTTTATTTAATCATGAATAACACTCATATTCATTTAACCATCTATTTTATCACTAAGTATTTTAATAGAAATTTTTACAAGTAATCCAACATCAGTTATTTCATAAAACTATGAAAGTATGAAGTCTTATGGTCAACTGGTTAGAACCCATAAGGGATAAAATGAAGTGGGAAATTGGTACACCTGGGTTTCAAAACTTGCTTTGGCTCGATCCACTAAAGCAATCTTTTAAATTAAATCTTAAAATCCTTTCGGTTAATTTAATAGCTTCGGTTTTATTATAAATTATTTTGAAACAACATTATTAAAACTACAAAGTTTTAAAGCTTTATACCATATATTTCAATATGTGTTTTAAATCAAAGTAAATGATTGGTTCCAAAAGAGAGTCATAAACATGACTGCTTTGTTAATAACTAACTTAGTTTGATTATACTATTATTTGAGTAGGTGGTATTAATTATCAAAGACAAATTTCTAGTATAAACATTTGGGTACAATCAGGAAAATAGATTGATTAAAACGATGAACATTGCAACTTATATATATATATATATATATATATATATATTTATTACAACTACAACTGGGGTTCAAAATATACTAGTGATTATGCATCCATAACTTATTTTAGTCTATCTAGGTTATTATGCTCAACATGCCTTTATGCAAGGTTTATTATATCTCTTTCCCCTGCTAGGTTGTTTATTTAATGGGCAAAGTTTTTTTTTTTTAAATTTCCGACTCATAGGTGGCATGGGTGTTGTTACTAGTTTGGCAGTTCGACTATTTAATATAAGTTAGCATTTACTGCTGTAGTGACTAACATATGGAGATTCATCTATTCTTCATCTAATTTATTTTCCCATGGTAGGTTATTGCCTCTTTCCTGAGTTTGTGCATTTATTTCCTTATAAATTTTCGCTCCCTTTGATTGTGACTTCTTTATTTTCTCTTGAATTTTTCTAATAATTCTACTTCTCTTCTTAATGATAAATGGTTTCTTAGACTGTGCCTTACGAATAAATATTCCTTCCTTAACATCTGCTAAGTATCCTGAGGGATTTGATTGAAATGATGTTCCTTTATCTTTTGGTGAACTATGTAATTGACGATAAATATCCGAAATCTTTTGCTTACCCATATTGTAGACTAACAAATAGGCAAATAATATAAAACATATAATCACATAAGTTATTTCCTAACACAGAATTTAAAACTTAAGTGTCAGCAGAACACTTCTTTGGCTTGAGCCAGTGGCATAGCTCTTTTACCACCTTCTGTCACAACCCCCGTTCCCTCCTGGTAAAATCCCGGGAACGGGCGGCCGTGAGCCAGTTTCGGTGGTATCTTGTTATTGTCTAATTTGGCAGCGAAAATTTTCATCAGGACCGTAGTTAGGAAATATTTTATCAGAGTAATCCACCACATTTTATAACATTAAACACATGGGTAAAACCCAAGTTTTCAGTATACACACTTTTATAGGAATAAATCCTATTTTATTTAACAAAAACATCTATTTTATTCTTAGGTAACTTTATTGCCACTTTTCCAAGCCTTCAGTGCTCTCCAGCTGGCTTTTATTGGCTTCACACTAAGTTACCTGAAACACATGTTTAAGAACATTTTATCAGCAGGAAATACTGGTGAGTGAATCCCAGTTTAATCAAGTTTAAATAAAAGTCACAGTGTACAGTATTGAGGGCGCATCCGCAATTACATTTGTTTCCAAGATATAACAATTAACATCAGTGGTACTGTCATACGTAACTTGTGGAAATGTTACTCCATGACCAGGTGGTAACAAATTTTGTATACAAAACCTCAATATACCCACTATAATTGTATTCTTACAAATACTCAATAACTGTTATTCGCATGGAAAGGTATTCAAGGTTTTGTAAAAACATTTAACAAAAAGAGGATTACTCACATTGCTATTATAGGGCTTTCCTTTGTGATTCCCTGGTTATAGTCTAATTAAACAATGCACATGTGTTAGTATAATAACCCATTTTAACATTAGTAATACTCTCCCCGAGACGACATTCCAACGACTACGTCGGGCAGAACCACGACAGCCGTTACGGAACCCTAGATCAATCAGGCAGAGTATGTAATACGTATCCAGGGGTTATGATACTTACAACGAGGCAGAGCTTTGCTAATTAGGGGGGTATAATGCCCGGGTATAGGGCCTACAATACAGAAATTGAGAGAGGTGCACGAGAATTTGAACGAGAACAATGAATGCCGATTGCATCTATTTATAGTGCCTGCTCGGCACTTTGTCGCAGCCCGCGACAGATAGATATAGACTATAAAGTCGAAATCCGAAAATTCAATTTTAGAATTCGAAGAGCTTTAAAAAAAATAAAAAAAAGCCCATGAGAGCCAGAGAGGGCGGCGGTGGTGCTGAGTCATCCCGGTGGTGTTGACGCGTGTAGGGGCACGTGGCACGTTGTAGTGTTGCCGTTTGTTGCTTCGGTCGCGGCCCGCGAAGATCTTGGTTAACTGGGTCGCGGCCCGCGAGCGACCCAGAATATTTGTTTTTCTTGCTTTTTTATCAATATAATGTTATTCGGGTTCGTTTTTCGTATTCGGGGTGTATTTTAGGACATTTAGGGGTGTCTCAAATATTTTAGGAGGGTTGTCAATATTTTGGGTATAGCTCCTGGACTATTTAATAAAATATATAATGTACTCGTATTAAGTATAGTAACCCAATTCCACTTTATCCCTACGTCACGGGACAGAACCCCAACGAATTTAGGCAGAGCCTTGACATACATTACGAGGCCCTACGTTAGTCGGACAGGGTATCAGTGATCAAGGATTAAAATACTTAAAACGGGGCATGGCTTTATTATTATTATTATAGAGGCGAGACATAGGGAAATTGAAAGAAAAGAAGTTGAACAGAAGAATAGGAATCATCCTATGCATATTTATACTAAAAGTTGAATTTCATTTACTTGGAGGCTAAGCCTCATCTGCCACGTACATGCAACATTAATTGTAGGACATATCTACAACACACTACATTCTTTTCATTTAGTTTGATTCTCTTTTATTTTTCTTTTATCATTCATGAAGACTATGCATGCAAAAATGAAAATCAAATGTAAATTGAGATTTATTAATTTATATATTAAAATAAAACTTATTATTCCATACGTATAATATATATATATATATATATATATATATATTAAATAACGATTATTATTATTATTTTATTTCTATATTATAATTAATTTAACTGCTTTATCTTTTGGCGCTTATAACTTCTAAAATATGACGTTTTATAAAATAATGAATATGCCATTGGAACGAGAATATTTTTATCTACATTTTGAACCAAGTTTCATTAAAAACAGAGTAGGTTCAAATATAATGTATTTTTATAATTATTAAATGGTTCATACGCCTGCCCAAAATACCTTATAATTGCATTGGTCAACTTTACCCATGATGTATCCTTTTAATAATAAAAATTTTGGGAAAATGTTACAGTAGGCAAGGTTCTGTCCAATTAAACTTGCAAAGTGAGTCATTCTCTCTTTTTTTTAATCAAATTGTTTGCAAAACCCTAAATGTTTTCCAGTTATACTTTGCATTGATTAAGTCTTTGCTAATCTTTAATTACTGGCAGTATATGGGGGTTTTGTGCATATTACCACTAATGATTTATCACTTTAGATGGGTGAGCCTAATTAGTGATATGTCCACAGTCATAGATTCGGTCGGGTGACAGCTAAACCAGCTAATTAAGATAGGGGCAAATAGAAAAACCCTTAATGCTATAAATTATAACAATGTGTCATTTTATGTAACTTGAATGACTTGACAGTATTTCCCGCTGATAAAATCTTTTTAAACATGTTTCAGGTGATTTACTGTGAACCAGGGAAAAAGTGCCACGTAGCACTACAGCTTGAAGAAAGTGGCTCAGTAAAATGAATAAACATGTTTTGTAAAACAGGGAATTTCCTCGAGAAATTACCCTTATTGTAAATTATGGGGTTTATCCCAAAATGTGAATTAAAATAAGTGGGCATTTTCAGTTTTAAAAGATCCTGTTTAAAATTTCCGCTGCCAAAATAAACAACACCACGGGTTTTCTGTCCCGCGGCTCCTGAAACGGGTAAAACCGAGTCAGGGGCCGTGACACTTGGATCGTCTTGCTACTAGAATCAATCTGAGAAGAAGGAACATGGATATAACACCGGTTATGTGCTTTTCTGCGACGAGTATGAGGAATCGTTGGACCATTTATTTACGGCATGTCCGGTGGCGATTCGTGTATGGGCGGCTATCAGTGCTTGGTGCAACATTCCTCAGATTTTCACTTTTAAGTTCAAAGATTTGATGGATATTCATAATTCTAATCAAGAAGGGAAAAAAATGAAGAAGATTTTACGGGGTTTGGTTATGATCGCGTGTTGATGTATATGGAAGGCTAGGAACGATTTGGTGTTCAATCAGATCAGGAGAAGTTCTCAAAAGATTTTGATAGATATTAAAACGAGATGGTTTGGGTGACTTAAAAATAGATCATCATGTAAATATATTAGCTGGAATGAGTGGTGTAAATACCCTATGTACATGTCTTAATTTTGGTCTTTGGCTGTTTGGGTCGGGGTTTTTGTTTTATATTGGCTTTTTGCCCGTTTGGGTGGGAGGAGGTTTTTAATGAAGGTTTATTTTCAAAAAAAAAAAAAAAAAATCTATAATCATTTAGTTTACAAGCTACACCAACTTATGGGTTGTTCGTTATTGGATCCCAATATATGTGATGAAAAACCTGGAAAGCCTATGGGATAATGCAATGCCTATATCTTAATTGAACACATGTAAAATGATATCACGAAGCTGGACAAAGTTTTACAAGCTGAGAATTGGGAAAATCTCTGAAATAGCCAAGTTGACGCCGTCATTTCAAGAATAGCCATTTGACACCTCTCAACGAGCCGTTTCCGTTTACTTAAACGGCACAAAAAACCCTTCAACGCCAGCCAATCAGAAGACGACATGTGTCCGACAAACCCTGAAACGACTCCTAGCCGTTTCAGGCGACCAACTTTGATGAAAGATCTTAGCCAACCCGTTTCCCGTGGCTCCTGGACCCAAGCCGGCTGAGGACCCCAGCCGAGTACCTTCAACGATCCGAGCCATTTCAGCAGGTTGGAGCCGGCTTGTCAATTGCACTGTTTACGTACACAAGGGACCCACCACCCAAGCCGTTTCAGCGTACTGTTCGAGCCGTTTCAGCTGTTTCCAAGCTGTTTCAACAATTGTCAAGTGTATATATGTTTAAAGGTGTTCTGGGGATTTATACGACATCAGATTTTGTAGTAGAAACTTAAAATTATGAAGATTTGTTTAGTTGTATACAGCGGGGGAAGTGGCAAATCGTTAACGGAAACTTGGAGTATGTTGCTGATGCTGATGCAAGTAGACGTGGTTTAGAAATTGAACCCAACCTTTCATACATTGGTCTTTTAAGTAAAGTTTCTAAGATGTGTGGTACTACAAACATTTTTTCCCAACTCAAGTTTCCGTTTAGTGAAACATACTCCAAGTTTCCATTAACGATTTGCCACTTTCCCCCGCTGTATGCAACTAAATGAATCTTTATAATTTTAAGTTTCTAGTTTTCTACTATAAAATCTGATGTTGTATAAATCCCAAGAACACCTTTAAACATATATACACTCGACAATTGTTGAAATGACTTGGAAACAGCTGAAACAGCTCGAACAGTAGGCTAAGATGGCTCGAACAGTACGCTGAAACGACTTGGCTGTAGTGGTGGGTCCCGTGTGTACGTAAACAGCGCAGTTGACAAGCCGGCTCCAACCTGTTGAAACGGATCGGCTCGTTGAAGGTACTCGGTTGGGGTCCAGGTACCACGGGAAACGGATCAGCTGAGATCTTTCATAAAAGTTGGTCGCCTGAAACGGCTCGGAGCCGTTTCAGGGTTTGTCGGACACGTGTCGTCTTCTGATTGGCTGGCGTTGAAGGGTTTTTTTTTTGTGCCGTTTAAGTAAACGGAAACGGCTCGTTGAGAGGTGTCAAATGACTATTCTTGAAATGACGGCGTCAACTTGGCTATTTCAGTTATTTTCCCTTGAGAATTACTCCCGTCACTTAAAGAAAAGTGTTAGTATACCACTACATTACAAAGAAAAGTGTTAGTACACCACTACATTACATTTTATAATAGTTAAAATTAAATTTATCCTTATAAAATATTAAAATGCATGTAGATTTGGATATTAGTCAAGTTTGATAAATGATAAGTGTAACATCCTGTTTTGTGAATCAATAAAATTATATTTAAAATTTATATTTTATATATTGTTGAACGACTAAGTAACGAGTAAAATGGTTAGTTGAAATATGAGACATCTGTACAAGCCCTGGCTATTATAAGAGACCGTTTAATATTAATAATTAAATATATTATTTTATTTACCTTACTTCGTTTTTAATGAAACTTAGGTTAAAACGTAGATAAAAATATGCTCGTTCTAATGACATATTCGTCGTTTTATAAAACGTCATATTTTAAAAGTTATACAAGAAAAACGAGTGAAACAGCTGAATTAATATAACTAAGCTAGCTAGCTAGCACGTCAAGCTAGCTAGCAAGCACGTCAATGTCCCACATCGCCCAGAAAGGAATTGAGGTGCCTGCTTGCTTCACATATATATAGGAGTTAAATTGTAGGATTTTAGATACACCAAAATTTTAACGGGAACGCTCTAGTATTGAGAATCCCGCGTATACGATACCCCGTTGGGTGTTGTTAGTAGTCGTTTTTGGAGCACGAGTAGGAGCAGGAGTAGGGAAACTCTACATCAACGTGCCGTAGATAGTCTTGAGGTATACTCTCGTTTAAGTTTATGTTTAGTTATTTATTATTTTGTTTTTAGTAGTTTATATTAGTTTTATTATTAGTAATAATATATTAGTGGTAGTAGTGTTAGTATTATTTTTAGGTACTAGGGTTATTGTCAGGGGCGGGTATTGGGTAGCCTAGCCTTAGTTAGGCATGGACTGATCAACCATGCTTAAACAAGGTAGGTTAACCAATATCCAACCATGATAATGACTAGTTAAGTGTACCATTACCTAACTTAGGATTATGTAAATTGTGTCAGGACCTTGAGATAGTACCTGATCATACTAGCAATTGTATCAACGGTTAGCTACTAGCAAGAGGTGAGTTTTATGAATGCTTTTTAAATGTGAACATGCTTGTCCTAAACTGTAATAATATGGCATGACTGTTGTACGCATGTATATAACCTGAGCATCACATACACATGATATTTGTGGTCCCTTATACGTGCCGCTACGACGGGATTTGTCGGTACTACACCTGTGGTGTAGTGGGCATTAACTGTATGGTTATGTAAGTTACGTGGTAACGTCAGGTTATGATAACATGGGCGGGTACAAGTCATGATTAATGTGAATTGTAAATTGTGTATATTCATAAACTCACCAGTGTAATATCTGACGTCTTTTAAGCATGTGTCACAGGAAATGATGGTTAGTCTTGGGCGGGTTGTTTATCTCGGATAGACGTGACTAGTGAAATAAAGTATCTCAAACTTTCTTATCTGGTGGAAATTTTGCGTGATCAGCTAATAGTAGTTTGACCAAACTTTGTACCTTTAAGTTTCCAACTTTTGTACATAACCGTTTGTATCCATAAAGTAAGTGTTTACTGGTAAGTTGGTATCAATTGTGTATGGTGCATCCTTATCTGGGTGTGGTGTCACAGTTGGTATCAGAGCCAAAGGTTTTAGTGAATTAGGTATTTGGTATGGAAACCTAGGCTTCAACCTAAGAGAACACGCCAGCTTATGTAATTTTTAGGATGCTCTGGCTGACTTTGAAATACGAATAATAGATAAATCCGGGTATGAACTTACTAAGGATATAGAGTCATTAGAAAATACCCATAGTAATAATTACAACCTATAAATCCTCATTTCGTTACCACTTTGTACACACTGCCCTTAACAATAATTACTCGTAAATCTTGTCTTCTTTACTCGTTAGGAGAAAATAATAGTAGTAATAATAATAATAATAATAATAATAATAATAATAATAATAATAATAATAATAATAATAAAATCTAAAAGATAAAACGTAATACGTATATGTTGTATACATGAAGTGCATATATATAATGATACTTGTGTATTATTTGAGTAAGTAATATTTCTTCTCAATCAAGTATCATAGAGTAAAAAAAAAAAAATGAAGGCGGCCAATAGCGTAGTTCATTGTTAATATAAATAGATGCCAACCTCCTTCATACAAATCATACACAACCTTCTCTCGCACATAAAGCACATGAGCAGGTTAGTAGTATGTTTAGTTAAACATTAATTCTTTTAAGTTTCAATATTAAAAATCTTTACTATGATTAATTAATTTATAAATTTAATTATAGTAAAATGTTCATAGTAGAGTTATATTTTCAACATGTTACATTTGAAAAATATTGTATTATGTGAATTAATTATTCTAAGTGCTCATTAATAAATAGAATATTGAAGTAGTATTTTTCATAAAAAATATAGAAAATGTCGGCAGAACCTTCGGTTAACAACAATCGTCAACCTAACCCATCAGTTAATCCTGCTCGTCATAGCGAACCTGTAAACTTAGGAGATGACATGATCGATCGGATTGCTGTCCGAGTTGCGCAAATCCTTGCCAACGCACAGGGACGCGAACGTCAGAATACAGAACGATCAGGGCAATCTGAGGGAAGCACTGCACCTACACCTACACCAACTCCATGAGAAGAACCTCGCCCGGAAAATAAGGTAGATGATACGAAAGTATCTAAAGCTATAGAAACAGAAATCTCTAAAGAATGTAATTACAAGACTTTCATTTCATGTAATCCTCCTTCATTCGGCGGGAAGAAAGGTGCTATTGAGGCACATGAATGGCTAAGTGAGGTAGAAGCCATTCTAGACGTCAGTGATTGCCATGAAAGAAATAAAGTTAGGTTTGCTGTTCATTTGTTTAAATCCGAAGCCTTATTTTGGTGGAGGATACAAAAGCAAACTAGAGGTGATGATCTGGCACATCGCCTGAGTTGGAAGGAGTTTTCAGAACTGTTTACAAATTACTTATGTCCACCAAGCGAAACTGACAGAATAGAAAAGGAATTTTTGCATCTTGAACTCGGGAATAAGACATACCGGGAATATGTCACCAAATTCAATGAAATGTCTCGAATAGTGTCTTACTTGGTGAACCCTGAAGAAAATCGTATTCGAAGATTCCTGTGGGGACTCCCCACAGAATATCGCACGTTTATCAAGTCTACCAAACCAATTACCTATCATGATGCGGTAGAGGCTGGGGCAACTATCGCCACTGAGATCCAACAAAAGAAAACCCCAGAAACTATCCCGAAAAGGAAATGGGAAAACTACCAAGAACAAAAGAAACCCAATTACAGAGATTTCAAGAGGCAACGAGGACCCCCACCTAAGTGCCCAACTTGTGGAAAAGGACATTCCGGTCCATGTAACCAGTTAGTCTGTAGAAACTGTAAGAAACCTGGACATAACTATCGTGATTGTAGAGAGCCACGTAAGTGTTTTAAATGTGGAGAGATGGGCCACTATAGTGATAGCTGTCCTAAGAGGAATGATGAACCTAATAAAGCAAGAGGGAGAGCTTTTGTTCTGAATACTGAAGAGGCTCGTAGGAACCCTGATGTCATAACAGGTACATTTCTCCTTAACAACTTTTATGCTAAAATACTATTTGATACTGGTGCTGATAGAAGTTTTATATCTGAGCACTTTAGAATTTTGATTAATCAGACTCCTTGTAAGCTAGATAAGCCATTTATAGTAGAACTAACAGATAGGAGGGAAGAAGAAATTGTGAGTGTGGTAAAGGATTGTACCATCCAGGTTAGTAAGACCCCAATATCCATAGACTTACTACCACTGAAACTTGGAGAGTTCGACGTAGTAATAGGAATGGATTGGTTATCTAGTCACCAAGCTCAAATATTGTGTGATAAGAAGCAAATTCAAATTAAGGACCCAAAAGGGGGAACTGTAACAATTGATGGGGAAAGGCCTAGTAAACCCATAAGTTTTATTTTCATGATAAAAGTATCCAAGTGTATTCAAAAGGGTCATTTAGCTTACCTAGTATATGCACTAGAGGCAAAGGAAGAAAAGAAACTAGAAGAGGTAGCAGTAGTGGCTGAATTCCCTAAAGTATTCCCTGAAGATCTTCCCGGATTACCACCTGACAGACAAATTGAGTTTAGAATCGACTTGATCCCAGGAGCAACCCCTATTGTCAAAGCCCCGTACCGCCTTGCCCCGACTGAAATGAAAGAGTTGAGAAACCAACTCCAGGAGTTACTGGACAAAGGATTCATACGTCCTAGCACGTCACCATGGGGAGCGCCGATTCTCTTTGTCAAGAAGAAAGATGGCTCAATGAGGATGTGTATTGATTATAGAGACCTGAATAAGATCACTATAAAGAATCGATACCCACTCCCAAGAATCGATGATCTTTTTGATCAATTACAAGGCGCAAGCTACTTCTCGAAGATAGACCTAAGATCTGGGTATCATCAATTAAAGGTTAGAGAAGAAGATATACCCAAGACTGCCTTTAGGAAAAGGTATGGTCACTACGAGTTCCTAGTGATGCCTTTCGGCCTCACTAATGCACCAGCTGCCTTTATGGACCTTATGAACCAAGTCTGCAAACCATACTTGGATCAATTTGTAATCGTCTTCATAGATGATATCCTAATCTACTCCAAGAGTAGAGAAACACACGAGGGTCATCTCCGTGCCATTCTTAAGTTACTAAAAGAAGAAAAACTTTATGCCAAGTTCAGTAAGTGTGAATTCTGGACTAGGGAAGTCAATTTTTTAGGGCATGTTGTTAATGAAAAAGGCATACAAGTGGACCCTACAAAGATTGAAGTAGTTAAGAATTGGGAGGCACCAAGAAATCCCACAGAAATTCGACGTTTCCTAGGGCTAGCAGGGTATTATAGAAGGTTCATTCAAGATTTCTCTAAGATAGCGATGCCTCTAACGACACTGACTCAGAAAAATACCCCATTTGTCTGGGGCAGCCAACAAGAAGAAGCTTTTAATCTTTTGAAAACAAAGTTATCCAGTGCCCCAGTACTTGCATTACCCAAGGGTACCGAAGATTTTGTAGTATATTGTGATGCTTCTCATTATGGACTAGGGTGTGTGTTGATGCAAAGAGGCAAAGTTATCGCCTATGCATCTCGACAGTTAAAGATACATGAAAGAAATTACACCACCCATGATCTAGAACTCGGAGCAGTAGTATTTGCCCTCAAGATCATATGGAGGCATTACTTATATGGAACTAAGTGTATGATCTACACTGATCATCAAAGCCTAAAGTATATATTTGAGCAAAAGATGTTGAACATGAGACAGAGGAGATGGATGGAGTTGTTGAATGACTATGATTGTGAAATTCGTTACCATCCAGGAAAAGCTAATGTAGTAGCAGATGCCCTTAGTCGGAAGGACAAAGTTAAACCTTTAAGAATACGTGCATTTAGAATTGAAGTGAAAATAGGTTTACTAGAACGAATTAAGGATGCACAGACACATGCCCTGAAAGTTGAGCAGATTAACCAAGAAAGGATGGTGGGAAAACAAGAACTACTTGTTAAAGGAGAAAATGGAATACTAAGACTCCACAATAGGATTTGGATACCTATTGTGGGAGGACTCAGGGATACGGTGATGGAAGAAACACATAGATCAAAGTATACAATGCATCCTGGCAGTACGAAGATGTACAAGAATATTCGAGATGAATATTGGTGGCCAGGGATGAAGCAATCAATTAATGAATATGTGGAAAAATGCATGACGTGTTCACAGGTCAAAACAGAACATCAGAAGCCTGCAGGATGTTTAATCCAACCCGAGATCCCTGAATGGAAATGGGAGATGATAACCATGGATTTCATTACTAAACTTCCACGAACTAAGAATGGTCACGATACTATTTGGGTTATAGTAGATCGTTTAACTAAGTCTGCTCATTTCTTGCCAATACGAGAAGATTATAAAATGGATAAATTAGCAAGAATTTATGTCAAAGAAATTGTCACCCGTCATGGAGTACCTATCTCCATTATATCAGATAGAGATAGCCGTTTTACGTCCAGATTTTGGCAAAGCTTCCAAAAGGAATTGGGGACAAAAGTAAATTTAAGTACGGCTTATCACCCACAGACAAATGGCCAAAGTGAAAGAACCATACAAACACTGGAAGACATGCTTAGGGCATGTGTGATAGACTTTGGAGGAAACTGGGATGAGCATTTACCTCTAATAGAGTTTGCATACAATAACAGTTATCACGCAAGCATCAAGGCGGCTCCGTTTGAAGCACTATATGGAAGGAAGTGTCGTACCCCAGTTTGTTGGACTGAGATTGGTAGAAATCCATTAGCTGGACCCGAAATTATTGAAGAAACTACCAATAAAATCATACAAATCCGAGAAAGAATGAAGACTGCTAGAGATAGACAGAAAAATTATGCCGACAGACGAAGAAGACCCTTAGAATTTCAAGTTGGCGACAAGGTATTACTTAAGGTCTCGCCTTGGAAAGGTATCATTCGTTTCAGGAAGAAAGGAAAACTAAGTCCACGCTATATTGGACCATTTGAGATAATCGAAAGAGTTGGTCCTGTAGCATATAGGTTAAAATTGCCAACAGAATTACAAGGAATTCATGACACGTTTCACGTGTCAAATTTAAGAAAGTGTCTAGCGGACGAGTCACTTAAGATACCCTGGCAGGAGATCCAGATCACTGACAAGTTGAACTTCACAGAGCGCCCCATTCAGATCATATAAAGAAATTAAGAAACAGGGAGTTTCCTCTAGTACGAGTCAAATGGGATGCAAGGAGAGGACCTGAAGAGACATGGGAAAAAGAAGACGAGATGAAACAAAAATATCCACATCTCTTTGCTTAAATTTCGCGGACGAAATTTCTATAAGGTGGGGAGAGTTGTAACATCCTGTTTTGTGAATCAATAAAATTATATTTAAAATTTATAATTTATATATTCTTGAACGACTAAGTAACGAGTAAAATGGTTAGTTGAAATATGAGACATCTGTACAAGCCCCGGCTATTATAAGAGACCGTTTAATATTAATAATTAAATATATTATTTTATTTACCTTACTCCGTTTTTAATGAAACTTAGGTTAAAACGTAGATAAAAATATGCTCGTTCTAATGACATATTCGTCGTTTTATAAAACGTCATATTTTAAAAGTTATACAAGAAAAACGAGTGAAGCAGCTGAATTAATATAACTAAGCTAGCTAGCTAGCACGTCAAGCTAGCTAGCAAGCACGTCAATGTGGTGCCTGCTTGCTTCACATATATATAGGAGTTAAATTGTAGGATTTTAGATACACCAAAATTTTAACGGGAACACTCTAGTATTGAGAATCCCGCGTATACGATACCCCGTTGGGTGTTGTTAGTAGTCGTTTTTGGAGCACGAGTAGGAGCAGGAGTAGGGAAACTCTACATCAACGTGCCGTAGATAGTCTTGAGGTATACTCTCGTTTAAGTTTATGTTTAGTTATTTATTATTTATTTTTAGTAGTTAATATTAGTTTTATTATTAGTAATAATATATTAGTGGTAGTAGTGTTAGTATTATTTTTAGGTACTAGGGTTATTGTCAGGGGCGGGTATTGGGTAGCCTAGCCTTAGTTAGGCATGGACTGATCAACCATGCTTAAACAAGGTAGGGTTAACCAATATCCAACCATGATAATGATTAGTTAGGTGTACCATTACCTAACTTAGGATTATGTAAATTGTGTCAGGACCTTGAGATAGTACCTGATCATACTAGCAATTGTATCAACGGTTAGCTACTAGCAAGAGGTGAGTTTTATGAATGCTTTTCAAATGTGAACATGCTTGTCCTAAACTGTAATAATATGGCATGACTGTTGTACGCATGTATATAACCTGAGCATGACATACACGTGATATTTGTGGTCCCTTATACGTGCCACTACGGCGGGATTTGTCGGTACTACACCTGTGGTGTAGTGGGCATTAACTGTATGGTTATGTAAGTTACGTGGTAACGTTGGGTTATGATAACATGGGCGGGTACAAGTCATGCTTAAATAATGTGAATTATAATTGTGTATATTCATAAACTCACCAGTGTAATATCTGTAATATCTGACGTCTTTTAAGCATGTGTCACAGGAAATGATGGTTAGTCTTGGGCGGGTTGTTTATCTCGGATAGGCGTGACTAGTGAAATAAAGTATCTCAAACTTTCTTATCTGGTGGAAATTTTGCGTGATCAGCTAATAGTAGTTTGACCAAACTTTGTACCTTTAAGTTTCCAACTTTTGTACATTACCGTTTGTATCCATAAAGTAAGTGTTTACTGGTAAGTTGGTATCAATTGTGTATGATGCATCCTTATCTGGGTGTGGTGTCACGATAAGTGCTCCAAATGAATATGGGACGATGGTAAGTTGACTCTCTCTTCTATCATAGAGGTAGAGAGTCTAAATCATGTAAGGTTTATGTATTGGTAGTTAATATGAGAGATTAATTTACTATTAAAAAAAGTGATAAGTGATAACTAATGTTAGAGGTAGACATATTTTGTAATAAAGTAACAATAATTTTTTTTAAGCGAACTTTACATGATATAATCTATGATCGTGTATATGATATTTTCTTTTCAATAAGTTTAGTTGGTACAAATTCAAAGAGTATGTATAATGGAAAGCCCAATCCCACACAATTCAAAGGTCGCATTACTTCTCTTGGTTAAAGGCGAAACAATGTTATGTTTCTCTCCGAATCCATTTTCAGAAGTGGTGTGATAGGGACTCGTTAAGCTGGTTAGACTAACCCTTTAAGCGGGTTAAACTCCAAGAATATTTAGAGAAGAAAGAACACCAAATGGAACAACTTTTCTGTCCATTTTTCATTAACAAGAAATGCAACATACAAAATCTTAAATATGCAAAGAAATAACTACTACCTAATTTCTAAGAAATAATGCAGCAAAATGAAAACATGTAAACATGGTAAAGTGGATCCTAAAGTAATGCAATATGGAAATGCTAGTTCACATGCATGGATGGAAAGTGGGTAACTCGGTGGACCTTGGTTGCCGGGCCGGTTCCCATGGCATAGCGGGTTGGTGGACCGTATCATGGTGGCAACTTCCATAAGACCATGTCTGATGCTTATCAGTATATTCACCTAGTCATAGTACTCCGACTTGTAACTTGTCATGGCATGTTGATATCAGTGACCGCATTAGAATAAAGCTTAAAACAATCATCTAAACGTCTACCCTTCTTTTTCAATAAGCTGATACTTTAAAAACTCTTACTTGTTTTCAAAGCAATGGCTTTTTTTTTTCCAGTTAGTTATATCTTCTAGGTTAACTAGGTTAAGGCTGAGAATATAAAGCTAGGCCAACAAAGTACACCTGAAAAAAAAATGAAGAGAACACCAAAATAATTGTATTTCTTGAAATCCAGAAAAGATGCAACCAAACAACACAACAAAGAAAATTTATGACGCGGTCACCATCAAATGTTCATATGTACAAACGACCGAAATTAGATTACATTTAGTTTCACAGGAACATTATTGTAATTCAAAGGTAAACCATAAAACTGAACACAAATAAGATCTATAGCATAATAGATCTCGATAGGTATATAAATATGTATTTTAGGTATTAACTTCATTCATTTTGGTTTATCTTGCCTCATCCGTTTTTCGGGCAGTCCAATGAATAATTCGGTTTCAACATCAGAACTCTCTCCATGTTCCGCAGTTAGTAAATTTGTCCTCTGTTCTTCCGTCTTTTCTTTGGTTTGGCCGAGACACTGAATCAAAGATTTGAGGTTATTTACATCACTTTCATTTGAGGTTAAAGTCATATAAATGAACAGACTTACCTTTCCAGTAAGCATTGCATTTTGACAAGCTAGCATTTTCTCCTGAAATTTCCATTTAGATAATGATTCATTTTTCACGAATTTAATTAATATATAGAAAATTTTCACTAGTGTTTATGCAAACATGTTCCAAAAAGTAGCTATATTTTTTTAATTTATAACATAATCTACATTTATTAGTGTATAGACATGATTTTTTTTATTAAAGCCTAATTAAATAGGTCAGTTAATATGATGGTAGAATACCAATATGGGATTAGCAAGTCTAGTGATTGAGCTAAGCAAGTGAAACTGTAGAAAATAAATAAACATATAAAATCTGAAATTCAAGATTGTACCTTTGCTTGTAGCTCCTCAATCTGTTCATTATAAACTTGCATCTAAAACACCATAAAATCAAAATAAGTCCAGAAATTTTCAAGTTCAACACAATAATAACTAGGTCTTAAGAATATTTTTTATTTTATCTTCATGCATAAAAACCCAACCTTTCGCGCTCGAATGATGGATACACTCCTCTCCAGCTGTTGTTCAATCTGTAGCAATTCCTCAATTGTACTAGAGCCCAGACCTTCTCCCAAAAATTTTCTGTCAATTTTAAGATGTTACAATGGTTTTCTTGCTACATGAGAACCGCCGATCTTAGGTTTACAAGAACAATTTGTTTTTAAACTGTACGGAATAAGAACACGAATTCAAACCTCTTTGCTAGTTCTAGTAACTCTATCTTCTTTGCCATGCTTGCTGTTTCATCCTTCAAATGCTGCCACTGATGCAAAATTCTATCATCGACACGTTGCAAACTTTAACAAATTAAATGAAAATTATGAATTAAGGGTTTAAGATTTTACTAAGAGACCTTTCATGCAACTCTATGTAGCTTAATTTGATATGGTTTGTATAGCTTTTGTTAATTTAAGTTCATATATACCAATCAGTTTGTGTGTTTAAAGTCACATAAGGATGTTTTGTGACAGTGAGAATAGTTAGGATATTATTAGAACTCCAGATTTGCAAAAGAGAACCCTACAAGAACATCTTTAGAGTGATTGGAAGAACAAATTAAATTAAAATTATTGTCATTAATTATTTTAGTAATGTGTAATGGAACATTAATTTAGTGATGGAACTACGATAGTGAACTAAAACTTGGTCAGGTTTTGAAGTTCAGAAACACAACTATCATCGTGTAAAAAAACCTGAGCATCTTCAACACTCGAAGAATTTTCGGGTTGGACGTCTTTTACGTGATTCCTATAACGTTCAATAGTCTCCTCCATGCTGAACATGTTCAAAACACAAAAAGTCAGATGCAAATAATGATATTAGTTGTATCTATATTCTAAGAAAGATTAGATGGAGTATTTACAAAAGTAATAATGTCTAAATATTTGGTGAGACTTATGTCCAAAATAAGTAAGTTATTTAGTACAGAAAATGACACAAATATATCTGAAATTTAACTGGAAATCAACTCCAAACTAGACAGAATTAGCAGTTTTTTTTTTTTCATGGCAGACTAGCCTACCCATAAATTACAGGATTTGAACCCTTCACCTTTATATACATCGGGGACAGATGTAACCTTTTCCGTTCAAAAAAAGATAGCAATTAAAGGTCATGTTGTGATTAAGTGTGTATTAATATCAGTCCAAGCAGGTTGTCATTTAGCAATGAATTGTCAAGTTTTTTGTTTTATTGACATTTAAAATATTTATAGCTTATGATTAATCGTCAAATTGGTGTGGTTCCAGTCGCTAATCGAATGGCAAAAAAATTAAGAAGGAATCTAGAAAGAATTTTAGAGAGAAAATTAGACTATTTTTTAGAGAGAAAATTAGACTATTTTTTATACATGCCTTGTAACAATTCGCAACTTACAATAAATAAGAGAATGAATACAAACTATCCACCATCTAAGTGATCCATTACTTCCTATAATAATGCAGAAAACTACTACTAAATATGACATGATGTCGTATCAATAACATTTTGCATAAGGTCGCCAAAGGTTCGTATCACAAACGTATTTGTTAACCATATTTTTAAAACACCTTTTCTGAAGGCGATATCTTAATTCTATCACCTGTTGAACTCAAACTCAAGACCTCCAAACCTAAGTGTTTCTAAAGTATTTGTCTTTGTCAATGGGTCACCAACCCCACTGCCATATTTTTAAAACACCTGATACTAGTACTCTAATTAATACACAGTTAAAACAAATTCTTGTTTTCTAATATTTTCCTGAACCATGAACACGCACCCTGGTAAATGAAATATTGCCCCTAAATTATGGACAAAGGACTACGTACTATTAAGAATCCCCAATTATACTCACCTTTGGTGATCACCACAATCTGACCTTATCTATAAGTTCTTACATAGTAATATCAACAAATTTTCTGCTTATTAGTCATCTTTTAGTTAACTGATCTTGAAAGAATTCTTACTTAATTTTTTTAACTTAATAAAAAACGATCTTCTTAGACCGAGGTAGTATGACACTTTTAGTGGGACGGAGGTAGTATTAAGTAAGAATTCTTACATAGACCGAGTCGTGAACCGAAGAAGACCGAAAGTGTTCACGTTAAAAAGAAAGAGAAGACCGAAACTAGAGCGGACCTACAAGGTTTGTGTAGCAAGTATGTCATGTGTGGCTAGTGGAAAGTAGAAAGATTGAACTATATGGTTCAAAGTAGCAAACAAATCCATTGAAGTAGGCAAGCATCCAAGTGAAGCAGGTTATCATCAATAGAAGAAAAGATACGTGATGATGAGGATGGCCATAAAGGATTACGTATGCATGATACCATGTGCATGAAGACATGGACTTTTGGCAATTTGGAGGTGGCCATATGAGTTGGTGGACCAAAGAAAGCATGGAAGCAGGTAGCTTGTGATTAAATTGATGAAAGGAAGCATGTAAGAACCAATTAAAGCAAGAATGAGAATATCGAGGCAAGAAAGATAACATGAAGAGCAAGAGAAAGAATGCAACCGAGAGACAAGCAAGTAACAAGGAATCGACATTAAGATTAAGGGGGTGAATGTTGGGTATAATCTTGATGTTTCGGGTCGGTTCAAGTCGAGTACGGGTCAAGTCAGTTACAGGTCATGCAAATAAAACGTGTCAACAAAAGAATTGGTCCATGTTGACTGAGTAGTATGGAAAAATCGTGGGATTGCATATTGACATGAGGAGATAATGGGTAGCATGGAAAAGATTACGTGGAAAGTTTGTTATTTTAGTTATATTTGTTTTCTATTTAAGTAGCAGGAGTTTATGTTTCAATAGCCCATTTTTTAGTTGTAATTTCTTTTGAAGTTCAATACAAAGAAAGAGTATGTAAATTGTGTGTAGTGTGTGTTTGCAAACTGGCCTGAACCAACACATATGCGTGTTGCTCGCTTAACAAGACACCTTAGACACACTTTGATATTGCTAAATACGTCAGTGCCTATCGATTTGTTCCTTACATGACACATTAATTAGTTTTCTTTATTTCTTACGACCATGAGCTATCAATGAAATGACTATTGTGAGGAGTTCAATCTAATTAACAAACCAACATTGTAAATTGTAATTGGTCCCTTTTCTATAAACATATTCTATTATTTCTTTCCATCCATTTTTAATGGATTCTAATGAATCTAAGTTCTCATTTCATATATATCGTCCTTTACTGCCACTAATTTTAGCACTAAACTTCTATTTTTTTTTAAAAACGGCTAATTCACACACTAACTAATCCCACTTCTATATCTAGGCTTTTTTTTTTTTTTTTTTTTTTTTTTGTAAACTATAGGACTTGAATCTTTAACCTCGTGGGAAATGACACATTTCATCACTCTATTGATTAACGTAATAGGTTTAACTTAATCTTGAATCCAATAAATTAATCTTCTTACTTTCTAAGCATTAAGACGCCCCGTTTGTGGTATACGCATATAATGTATATATTTGTGGGCGCTCGGGAGACAAAAGTGAAAGTGCACTAATTTTAACATTATTTTACTAATTTCGTGAAAATAACGTTAAAAGAGGGGGATGGTTAATCATACATCATGTGGTGGCGTTGATAGCCGAAAGACAAGGGGGTACATCCACTAATCGGCAGTTGTCTCAATTGCTCGGCAGTTGTCTCAATTGCTGAGTGTTATGTGCCTTATGTCCAAGGCTTGATGCAAAAGTACTATCGAGCCGGGGGTCTCACTAGAATCAGTCTCTCTATTCCTACGGGGTAGAGGTACGGTTGTTTACATCTTACCCTCCTCAGACCCTAACTTAGCTTTGCTATTGGTGGGATTTACTGAGTATGATGATGATGATGATGATTTTCTAAGCATTAGTGGTCACTAAAACATTATTGAGAATAATAACACAAAAGTTACTTAATCAATGACTATTAGGATATGATATTATACTAAGAAATCGTCATAAGTTCTTACATGGTTATAGAAATGCTTTATTTCTCAATTGTCAACCACCTAACGTAGAATCAACAGGTTCTTACTCTATATTTCAATAAGTGCATCAATAAATGTATACTTCTTTATGATGGCCTTAAGTATACATTGTTGAGTTTGTGCTCAGTGTAATCTATGCACTTAGCATGATAGTATGCGCCCATTTTTAAGTGACATCTTCACATGTGAACCATGTTCACAGTGGACTAGATTAGTCGGAGTTCATGACGGTCATCAATATAGTTCATAGTGTGCTTAGCCATACCAACATGTGAGTTTCTAAACCTCTCTTACATTACTATTTTGGGGTGATGTGCATACTAATTAAAGTCTTCAAAGTAAAACATTATGTTTGAAACATGATTGATTATGACAATGCTTGCTAATGTAATTGTAATCTTTTAAAGTGTTATGGTATAAAGTGTTCACAGTATGCATATTGCATAATAAAGGCTAAAGGAGAGTTATTGCGTCTAAAGTTAACATCTGTGTCTGAAGTTAACACCGAAGTCTCAAACGACGCCTAAAGTTAATGTTGTGGTCACATATAGTGTCTAAAGTTAATACCGTCACCAAAAGATAAACCAGCAGTGCCTTTGTGGCTTTGACAATGGTTGATCAACTACGTATAGTACAGTGTGTATTTTACAGTTCGTGATAAAGTTTTCTAGTCTATAACAAAGTACTATGTTATAGTATATAGTTATACAATATTTAGATGTGTTTTAATTGCTTAAATGTGTTTAATTACTGTAGATTGTTAAAATTTATTGTAGCTTTATTTAAATTAGAACTTACTCCTGACTTTTAATATGCACATCAAGTCTATTGAACAGGTTGATTGTTGGTTCATGGCGAGGTTCCCCTAGGACAGATGACTTCTCATCTATGTTGCTGCTTTTATGTTGAAGATAGTGGTTTATTTTATTTTTGTTTGTAAATAATTAAAAAAAATTTATGCGCATGAATGAAATTTACCTTTATGAACTATTTGCCGAAGAGTAAATCCAATAGCTGACTCCCCGGGTTGGGTCGTTTCAAGTCTATGGATATTAATCCTTCTATGGCTTATAATTGTGTTATAGGCACTCATTCTTGTACCCATAACACCTCATAATGAGTTTTTTAGCTTTAATTAATTCTGTCTTCAATGCTCAAAAGAATTCATGCTCAGAGCACATTAGTTGTATTTGATTCACTTTTTAAAAGAAAGTTTTCCAAGGATCTTCGAGTTCAGCTTATATATATATTCATGATTACATCGCTAACGTCTTCTCAAAGTTATCCCTTGCTTGAAGAGGCAACACTTGGCTTACCATTACTACATCCAAATTCCTTAATTGTAATAAGAGTCCAAAGTCTAAATGTAATGCTTAGTGCTTGAGTATTGTATGGTCTGGTATACAAATATATATTATTTATGGTTGTATTTAATATGAGAAGAGAAAACAAATGACATATTGGTAAAAATAACTAACTAGTTTATTTTTTTCTCCTGTTATTGTTATCTCTTAAATTAATTAGTCAAAAACACTTTATCTTACACGCACTAAAATATATGCTCTATGCATATCAAAATGTTTTATTCGATAATTACTGTGAATAATACAACAATGTTATTGTTTATTTTGATAGGAATCCTTGGCAAGTACATATATAGATCTTTGCAGCAAAATAAGTACTGAAAAATCACTTGGAAAATTAGAAACACAAATAGTATATTTTTTTACTAGATGTTAGATAACAAATAGTATACTTTTCATACATTTTTTATATTCAACAAATTAGAGTAATAGCGATGATTTAATTTTGAAGCTAATTTTGTTATATAATCATTAGAACATATTGGTTTTCGTGCAAAACATTTAGAATAATTAGAAGATATTAATATTATAAATGTGACATGTGTATATGAATATGAATGTTTATATGTATATATGTTGTACTATGATCACAAAATAAATTTAGAAGTTGATTCTTTTAATGGCAAATATCTGAAAAAAAAGCAAAAGCTGATCACTTTCTCCATATGTAGAAAAGAAGTTGGGATATATGAAACAAACCACTTCATGTTGTAATCTGACTGAAACATGCTTGGTAAAGAGTGTTATTCTTTGTGAAATACTACATCCAATATGTGAAATTTGTCAGAAGTTTCGGATAAATTACTGATTTTTATCAAAGTTAAACTCTTTGCGATTTGAACTTAAAACTCCTTGAAAAAAATCATTTCTTTGCATTAAAATAAGTATGAGAGAGATATACTTCAATCATCCTAATTTGATCTTAACAGATTGAAAATTGTACTAGTTATATGTTGAAGAATCCTAATAGATATTAATGTACAGTAAGCTTCCATTTAGTAACCCTAATTCCCTATAAGTAAGAAAAACAAGAACAAAGTTTCAGACCTAAGTATGTTAGTGCCTGTGTTTCTCTCTACTGTGTGTAAGAGATAGAGGGAGAGAGAGAGAGAGAGAGAGAGAGAGAGAGAGAGAGAAGAGAAGGGAGAGAGAAAGGGGGGGGGGGGGGGGAGGAGAATAATTGAATAAACCCTATAAGGTTAATAACCTAAAACTAGAATAGAAATGATATATCACATATGTATGTCTATCATGTGGATGTATATGTATATGCATATCATGTATATGCATGAATGAAATCAAAAGGAAAGATTAACCCACAAATATAAATCAATCAAGAATCAGAAAAGAGTGAAAAAGATGAAACCTTGCGCTTGCAAATTCACATAGTTTGCCTCTTGGTGAGAAGATAATTAAAGCAACTTCAGCATCACAAAGCACAGAAAGCTCAAAAGCTTTCTTCAACAAACCATTTCTCCTTTTGGAGAAAGTCACTTGTCTACTTGTAGCATTCTCTATTCTCCTCATCTGGGTCTTTCCTCTCACCATCTTAGATTTCTTGAAATTGACCTAATATTTCAAGAAAGAAGATCAATCCATAAACCATTACAAGATCCATCAAAAGCACAATTAAACCTAGAAGCTTAACCAGTTATTGAATCAAATAGAAGCTCTTATAAGTGATGCAAGAGACCAAAAGATGATGCAAACTTTGTTGCTAAATATGGGTATTTCCATAATGAGATATGTCTAGAAAGAAAAAGAACTTACCAAAGAAGCAAACACTAGATTGGTGTTCTTAGACAGAAGAAGAGAGAGAAAGAGTGTGTGTGAGAGAGAGAGATGTGTGTGTGTGTGAGAACCTGTGGAGAGTAAAGTTTGATTGGGGGATGAGTACTACACCTTAGAGTGTCTATATACAAAGGTTTGATGGAGTTTCTTGATTGGTTACTCTCTTCAATCTATATAAAGAAATAGAAATGCAAACTCAACACACCCAACCACCTTTTTTATACCGATGGGTTTCATTATTTCAATACTCATGTACACATGCTAATGCATTACTTACAAGTCCGATAAGATGATGTACAAAAAAAGTCAATAAACCAATATAAAAAAGAAAGCACCTCAGTTAAATCACTTACCCTTTTATATTTAATCATAGATTACTGTCCTAACTTATTACCCAAAACATCTTGTATCTTTATCATTTAAATTTTAACCAATTAGAACTTAAAGACAAAATAACAGGTGACCGAGTCACATGATGAACAAGGCTAAGTCAGCGAAAGTAATGGATATATACAATATAGCTAAAAAAGCCAAATCAAAAGGCAAGAATTTGTATAGTAAACTTCGTAAAGGTAATCATGCAAGGATGTATAAAGGCGGCTCAATATGACTTCGTAACAACCACCCATGTATACAGTGGCGGATCTTGCCCGTTGAACCTGCTAGGGCCGAAAGACACGGACACTAAAATTAGCACTACGTCCAAAAAACTTGCCAGGGCCGAACATAGTATATATACAAAATTTCGATCGAAATACGGAAAATTAACACTACGGCCGAAAAACTTGCCAGGGCCGTGGCCCTGCCACGGCTCCACTAAGATCCGCCCCTGCATGTATATACAACCTCATAGGCTTAGGGTAAGAGGGGTGGATGCGGCAAGGTGTGCGGTGACTGTTTTTGCCGCAAGGGGGATGTGCCGTTAACATGTTTTTGCCGCAAGGGTGATGTTTTATTCGGTAAAGAGTTGCCACATGCGGGAAGAGGAGGGAGAGAGGGTAATGGTGGGCTCCACTCTTTTTCAACCTATCATACATTTTTCTTTTTTAAAAAAAAATGGTTTGGATGAAACTATCCCTTGTGATTAAGTGTTTGAGGGGAGTTGCAGAGTGGAGTTGACATGGACGAAATTGATTGGCTCCGGTGAGGGGAGTTGAAGGGAACACCCCTCTCACCCTTAGGGGGTAGGGGCGCTCCACTAGTGATGGAATTCCATCACTCATAACATCCAATCAAGTTCTGCCACGTCATCGAGCTTTATTCCATCACTAGTGATGGATTTTAATGGAAATGTCTATCACTCACCACACACTCATCTCCATCATCGAACATGTGCAGCACCTTCAATCCTTCACGCGTGACCATGGCAACGCGTTACCTAGTTCATGCGTTATAAAGGAGGGTGATGATGGTGTATCACGCACATCCACACGTGAAGATATGTTAACCATGGGACGCCCCGAGTCCTCTTACAAACTAAACTCCCATGGCTCACTAGTATCACATGGACCTACATATATGTAAACAAAACTGGTGTCACATACATACACCGAAAAAGAATTTGCATGTTGAATAATATTTGTTTTTTACTTGTTATTTATGTATTTTAAACTATTAAACTAATTTAAAAGGTGACTAATAAACATCATAGGCTCGTCACATCATCATCACATATTTACATACCATCAATTTCCGCCATCACCAATATTCACCATGCGTACTACACCTACATACTATATACCGAGTAGAAATGTAATTTTGCATCAAATATATGTAGGGGCGGACCTACATCAAGTTGAATAGGTTCACATAAACCCATTAAATTTTTAATTTTTAATAGATGGTATATCAAAGAAATTGAAATGACTCCATATAATAAGTTGAAGGATGGTTCCACTGGTAAAAGATTGGTTCTAATCCGAGTGAGCATCGGTGTAAGATTAAATATTTATTTATATGTATTTAATCTAGTAGCCATCATTATCATTTATATGATATGAATCAAAATACATTAAAACATGTAATAAATTAGTTGGTAATTGTTGATGGGCCAAATTACCCTTATTAACTAATTAGGTTTCCCCTTAGGTGTATGTATATAAGGAGATTACTAGAGAGGGATTAGGGTTAGACATTTCATAACATCACACTCAAAATCGCTCATTCTCTCTCTCCATTACTACGAGTTATTCAACCCTAAAGAATTCGATACTACCATCATGAACATACATCCTAAAACCAGATCAAGCTGACAACATGTCAAACTCCATGGTTGCGTCTCTTACTGGATTCTCTACTGGCATGTCTGCTGTATCAGATATTATTTACATGTTTTCCACTATGTTTAAAACCGAACTGATCAACATGTGGTATCAGAGCATATGTTGATAAATCAGTTCTGTTATATATCCATAAATCTGGAATGAGAATATGGAAAACATAATTTTTGAAAACCTAATAATAATCCGTATTACTGTTCCGAAATCACATAACTTGTGAGTTAAAATTCGGATCTTATGTTTACTAGGTAAACCACTGTTCCGAAACCTGTTTAAAGAACTTAAAAATTTCAGATTTCGGATTCCATACGTTATTTTATATTTTTTAGGGTTCATCATGTTCTTATGAAAATTCAAAAAAATTCCTTTATTTTGGAATCAATTTCGGATGATTGGGTGTTTTTTCCTGTTTTGATCTTGTTTATCCATTAATAAGTTTTTGAAATCTGTTATTATTATTATTAATAGATATTATTTTTCGAAATAATTAAATAAACCTAATTAGCATTAAAACACGAAACTAACTCCATGATCCCTTAAAATTCGGATTTTCAAACTTATCACTACTAACAGCTATCTATCAAGAGAGTTCAAGTCTTGGAGAACAATTTTCGAGATCCGTAAGAGATTTCGAGATAACATAGAACTCGAAACCTCATTAAAACTAAAAATCACATAAGCCTACTCGAAATCACCATAGATCTCGAAACCCCACTTAGAAGTTGAAATCTTGTCAGATCTCGAAATAACTAAAGGACTCGAAATCTCATTAAAATTTTGAGATTAAAAGGCTACTCGAAATCTCAAGTGAACTCGAGATTTCATAACAAAGTCGAAATGGGTCATTAAAATTCGAGAACAACAGAGATCTCGAAATCTCATAAGGAACTCGAAATCGATGAACTCGAAATCTCATAAAACTCGAAAACTCGCAATCAGGTTGTTGCGACTGAGGTTCCGACTGGTGACATTTGACTCGCAATAAAGTTGTTGCGACTGAGATTCCGACTGGTGATATTTGACTCGCAACCAAGTTGTTGCGACCGAGATTCTGACTGGTGGTACACACAAGGAACTCGAAATCACAATAAACTCGAAAACTATTTTTTTTCCTCGAAAACTAACCTGTTCTCGAAATCTCATTACTTTATCGGCTGTTATTAAATAATTTGTTTTGCAAATACTTAATTAATCAGAATCAGATAAATTTTCGCAAAACCAAATAGCTTAACATGAGTGAGCTTCTGATGTATCACTTCTGCCCAAAAGTGATTTGATACATCTATTTATTGTTCAAGTATTATAAAAGCTATGTTAATTATGCATTATAAACGTGAATGTCTTATTTCTGGCCAAAGCTGGTTTAATTCATTCATGTCTAGCAAACTTAACAAGTGCATAACTAAGGTGATTGTCTCATTTCTGGCCAAAGCTGATTTCTCACAATTACTTTGCACACATGCTTAGATGATTACACTTCTGCCCATAGGTGATTTGTCTTCGTTCAAGTAGAGTTTTCAAATTAGTCTATTATTTTGATGTTAGTAATAGACATGTCACAACTTCTTCAAATAATGATCCTCACAATAATGATCATTCATTAATCTTATGATCATATTTTGTCTGCCTTAATTTTTTAGTACCCATAACTTTACTCACTGTAACTTTCTTCTAAAAATCAGTATCTCATCCACTCTAATTCCTAAACCTATTATGTTTTGCTTTACTTAAAGTTTCTATAAGATTAGCTCTTAAATTAAATCCTTGGTTATCCCTTAAGACACGATAATCCTATTGCTCTCTTCTGATAAAAGTGTTATAGAAGAAAAGTATAGAATGATTAATAAGATAAGTCGAACATGATGTCACTTATGATAAGCAAGAACTCATCTAACATAAACACTATCACTAAAGTTATTCCAGATTAAGTTTTTCTTAAGACTAATCTAATTTTATGGAATATTCAGAAGAACTCCTAAGATGCGTGTCTTCATTTCAAATTCTAAACTATAAGGTTAAGTGGCATTCATGAATACATCATAATGTACAGTACCATGACCCATAAGATAAAGGGCTTACATATGGAAATAAGTACATTTTTCCACTACATTGCATACTAAAATTTTCACTTGTACAATTTGATGCCTTATAAATCAACTATAACATTCAAAAGTACCAAAGGAAAATGACTGTGTTGATAAGCAACATATGCACACAGAAAGAAATGTTAGAAACTGGAAAATAAGATGTTATTCACCTTACAACTACTAAAATCTTGAAAGAGGATACTTCTAAGGTCCATAGTCAAAAATACGAGTACAAAATTCCAACTCTTAGGTTCTTCAAGGGAAAATCTCACTACAAAATTATGCCATTAAACTAGGCATAAGCAACAAGACTATCCATGATTCAAAATAACAGTTGGATGAATTAATTAGGTAGTCGCCTACTAGTGATATTTAAGTCTGCTAATTTTAATATTCCAATTAACACATGATAAGTTGACTCTAGTTCTAAATGTCTCCTTACCAGAAGTTAACAAATAACTAACATGAGAGTTAGTGACAAATTAAATGTTAAGGCTATAAGAACCATATTAATCAGTCTTCTAACAATGCCTTTTGATACCTTCTGGAGATTAATCAGAATAAAGTATCAATACTTAGGCTATGTTATGAAGGTTGTGAGATTTGCATAACCAACATAAAGTCACACTTACCTTAAACTCTCATATTATTTGTTCTCGTTATCTTGATAGAAACATTAATAAGATGAAACTAGATGATACCTCTTTCACAACTTTTGTTATCATGCAAATGAGAATTTGACAAAAGGAAAATTGTGACAACTCGGGATCTCAAGGCCTTTCCTTCACGTGTTACTCGAGCCTGTTTTCGTGATTTGTTTGAGTTGTAACTTGTGCATGAATAATTGAAGTATTCTTGCGTACTAACTTTGTATGATTATTTATTAATCAACTTACAACTTATTATTAGTTATATTAGTCATAGTTAGAACTAAACTATCAATTTTGTCAAAGCCTAGAACTTCGTCAATATTACCCTCGGCGAACATTGGAATCCCAATCCGACGAACATTGGAACTTCGCCATCATCATTTTTGACGAAGCTTGGAACCTGCGTCATTAACTCCACCCGAAGAAACTTGAGGTTTCGTCGCTTAATGATGTTCGCTGAGATGGGCCTTCGGCCCAGGTGAAGCCCAACAGCGTGAAGTTATAATTGTTTCACATATTTTGGTACGTAGGACGTCAGTTACCAAAACCCTAGATTTATCCCTGCAAACCGACGGCAACTAGCATCATCATTGAATCAATCCGATCCTTTGTCCCGGTCACTATACATCTCGGTTAGTGTGATCATTAATTGTTTTATTTTGTTGGTCAATACCCTATTGCATTATATATGAAAAGCCTTGAGAGGACAACCGAATTGATAAGGATCATTTCTTAAATTGTCAGCTATTGTGTGATATTTGCATGTGATGGTTATATAATAAGGTGACCCGGGGCACTCCCGTGATACTATCACGGAATCATCTTCAACGCGTTATAACCCACCGCCGGTCCTATCTTCAACGCGTTAATCTTCCACGGAAACTGATTTTCGTGATGTATTCAACGCGTTATGGTTTATTTTTGTGAGGGTATTTGTTGGTTGGGGGGAAATTGTTGGGTGTGGTGGTGAGTGATGACCACCCCCACTAAAAATGGTTGTGAGTGATGGAAAAATGGTCAATGACATGGCGAAACTTGATTGGTGCTTGTGAGTGATAAATTCTATCACTAGTGAACCACCCCTAGTCCCCTAATAGTAATGAATCCACTACTAAAATCGGTCCAATAATAGCTTGAAAACAATAACAGTGGTCGGCTATTTTGTTAATTTTGAGAATGTAATAATGCTTTGAACTATTATTCAATGATTAGGGCACATGGAAGGTTTGGAGTGATAACAAATTCAAACATTGTTTTTGATAATAGCAGTATAACATAAACTGATTAGGGGCAATTCACTTGTGTTCCACACCATTAGATATGAATTGTTTATATGGGATCTGGTATGTGAGTGTGCGATGGGGATTGAAGGGGGGTACGGGTACACATGTCACACCCCGATCTCCACGTGTCACCGGTGGGCCCGGTGTGGGGTACAGTGACGTGGTTGGCATCGTCATAGACAAACAACACAATATAATAATGCACAGCGGAAGCAGAATAGATACATTTCAACTTTAATTAAATGTAATAATAACATCATAAGTAGTTGAAACGGATCCACAGGCGGATCAAATAAAAATAAGATAAAATTGTTCAACAGTTTATTTTGTCGTCCGAGCTTGCGAAACTATAGTGGACGCTCTTAGGAAACAGCCAGCCTAGTTCGTATAGTACCTGCACTTAACCTTTTGGGAAAATACGTCAGTTTACACTGGTAAATACAAATTAACTGACTCATTTTGAAAATGATTGAAAATTGATTTAAATGCACAAGGCATAAATATTTTTATTAACTTGGGATATTTATGCAATATAAACTTGTGAACGATTTACATGTACCCGTACTTATGGTGGCCCGGGATCTGCTGTCCGGGCTAAAGGTTAAATGACACACCACATTAAAGAGTTATAAACGCCGGGTGTACGCCTACACCCCGTGCTCTGGTCGTGGCCATCTCGTAAGATAATGCCAAGGATATCCGGGACACGGTCAATAACCCCCCAAAGCCTAAAGTAAGACAAGACTGTTTAAACGAGTCGCACAAACTATTCAAGACTGTACACCCATAGGGCGCAGGATCTGTGCGCTCGATCAAGCGGTATACTATATACCGTACCCCAAGCCCGTATAGGGAAAATAAGTCAAAATGTATTTACCTGAGCAAGTATGAATCACAATTGGTAAGTGTAGATAGCTTTTACTGGGCCTCCTAGTCTGGAACAAAGGTTTATAATAACCTATTAGATTCCTAACGGGTCTTTTATTTAAGCCTAAGCTTTGACCGGTTAGTTTTAAGGACGAAACGGTACAAGCGCACGATTAAGCGAAAGACCGGATAGAATGTGATTTAGACCCAACAAGTTTGAATACTTGTATAATATGGGTATACTAAATACATTCTGGATTTTGAGATAAAAATGATAACGTTTGACCCGTTTCGGTCAATTTACGCAAACTAGTTACGTAAACCAAACCGAACGCAAAAAGGGCGTTACGGGTAGCCAAAAGAGTCAAATGCAAGTTCCCTGAGATAATATGCTTTAAATATGATATAACATCAGTAAGTTATGTTCTATATTGCCTGGAATAATTTTAAACTCAATTTATGCCTTATAAGGGCATTTTGGTCATTTAAAAGATTATAAAAGAGTCATATTAGAAATCTGAGTTTCGGGTCTGGTTTATACAGTAAATATACTTCATTTAACATATTATAACAGTAGGGTATGACCCATATACCAAACTTAACATTTAAAAATCAAACTATGCACCGTAGGGGTATTTTAGTAATTTACAAGGGCTAAAAACGCCAAAACTGGAAGTCTGGGTTTATATACTTATGCTTACTGTTATTATACGAAAATATGCTAATTACATCAGTAGGTATAAGTCTTATATGTTAAAAATAGGTACAACGCTTACTATGCGTTAAAAATGCTAGAAATGCGATTTAAGGGCGTTTCCGGGTTTTCAAAAGAAAACTGAGATTTTTATATTTCCAGAATACTTAAAATAATTTATTTAACATATAAAATCAGTAGAAAAAGGTTTCGGGTCAAAAGAATGTATAAAACTCATTTTATGGCTTAAACGGTCAAAACCGACATAAACCGAAATAACTAAGCGATCTAAGATACGATCAGCCAAAAATTAAATAAAAATCATCAAAAATCCCAAAATATTATATAACATCAGTGGGTAAAAAGTTTTATACCAAAACGTGGCCTGAAATGGGTTATATGCGAAATACGCCGATTATGTAACTTTAAAATATAGTTTTACGCTATCGGCCATAACTCATAATCTGGACCACCAACTGGTCTCAAATTTTCGGTGCAAGTTTATAAATTGATAATAAAGATTTCTACTCTTTCATTTTTCCAATAATCACGTTTTATATCAAAAAGGGCAAAATAGTCAACTTTTAAGCATAATCGGAAACATGCAAATGAATCGGCTAAGTATAGACTCAAGCAACAAAATTCCAGAGAGTTTTACCAAAATAAAAATGGTCAAAAATACTCTCCAATACAGATCTCAAACATGCATGTACGAATCCGAATCGATAGTCTACGAAATAGTCGTTTTACAAGACTTTCGGTTCCGATTCGTATTTATACTAAAGATTTGTCGAGTTTATTATGATAAAACATATTCTTACATGTATTATAAGTTGTTTATGATGATCAAACAGATTGCATGTCCTTTACATTATCTTTTAAGCTTATTTTTGCAAAAACAACTTCTGTTGACTTTTTAGAAACAAGTTTGACTCGACAATCAGCATGCATATAGTGGGAATCAGAGAATACCCTTTTGAGGGTTTGTTTCCCACATAAATACCAACATTTTCGTGGTTTCAATTTGAGAAACGACTGAGTAAAACTCGTTTAATCAGAAAGTCAAAGTATAAGAACAACAGTTTGACTTTTAGCAATTAACCTATGCTAGAACGAATTTGAGGATGATATAAAAGATTACCAAGGTCCTAATGAAGCCTAGCAAGTACTTGGAGTCGGCCTTGATGTCCAGAAATGCTCCAGAAAGTCTTGAGAGCTTTTGCAAGTTGAAAGAGTTCTTGTTCACAAATGCAAATGCCAAGGAATGGAGCTTTGATCTGATTTAAAGAGGGATTCAGAGGTTTGAGGATAGGTTACTATTACCATAGGCATGCATGGGATTTTATTGGAGCTTGGAGAGGTGGAATGAGCTGTTACACACTTCAATTTCGGACCAAAAATGCAAAATTCGCGAAATTCTGACATTTACCAACATGGTAATGTCCTCGGATAACTTTGCGCTCAACCGAAAAGCCATGAAATTCGACGTTGACGCTTTTAGCCCCTCAAGTACGGTTTTGGCCATAACTTTCTCATACGTTGACGAAACTTCATGAAATTTTTACCACATATTCTAGTGAGTATATTTTAGCATTATAATGCTTCGGGTCTGCCAAAAGTTCACTCAGAGGTATAAATTAAACATGTTGACACTTTTGGCCCCTATAGTTTGCAATTCCTCACTTTTGTGCAATTTCCGCGTCGTATGATCCATGAACCATCCGTTTAAGGTTATAAACATTATGTAGGGTTATCATAGAGTCTATTTATCCATTGTTGACACTTTGGACCCTTACGTTCCATAGTTTTCACTGTTTGTCACTTTTAGTCCCTCTAAAGTATACTTTCACATACCGGAACCTTATGACACGTGTCAAGACATTATTGGACGGAATTTTTCGAGGTGTTACATCCTCACCCCCTTAAAAGAAATCTCGTCCCCGAGATTTACTGAAACAAATGGGGATATTTCTCTTGCATTGTGGATTCCACTTCCCACGTGTATTCGGGACCTCTACGGGCATCCCATTTGACCTTAACAATAGGCACGTGCTTCCTTCGAAGCTTTTTCACCTGTCGATCCTCAATTGACAAAGGTTTTTCCACAAACTTCAGACTCTCATCTATGTGTATATCTGTATGCGGTATAACCAGTGATTCGTCAGCGAAACACTTCTTCAAATTACAGATGTGGAACACATTGTGAATAGCACTAAGCTCTTCAGGCCAGTTTAACTTATAAGCGACTGACCCGACACGTTCGATAATCTCGAAAGGTCCTATATATCTCAGGCTTAGCTTGCCTTTCTTTCCAAATCGCATCACACCCTTCCAGGGCGACACTTTAAGCAATACTTTATCACCTACATCGAAGTGAAAATCTTTGCGCTTAGGATCCGCATAACTTTTCTGCCTATCCCTGGCAGCTTTCAAACGATCGCGTATCTGCACGATCTTGTCCGTCGTCTCAAAAACGATATCTGGTCCTGACAACTGGACATCTCCAACTTCTGCCCAACAAATGGGCGATCTACACTTTCTACCGTATAGGGCTTCAAAAGGCGCAGCCTTTATGCTGGAATGGTAGCTATTGTTATAGGAGAATTCAATCAGTGGTAGGTTCTTATCCCAACTACCACCCAAGTCGATCGCACATGCACGAAGCATGTCTTCCAAAGTTTGAATAGTACGCTCACTCTGACCATCAGTCTGAGGATGATAAGCCGTACTAAAATTCAAACGAGTGCCCAACGATTGTTGGAAACTCTTCCAAAAATGCGACGTATATCTAGTATCTCTATCGGAGATAATAGATATAGGTATACCATGTAGCGCTACAATCTTATCGACGTATAATTGTGCTAACATATCGGAGCTATACGTCTCCTTGATGGGTAGAAAATGAGCTGACTTAGTCAGTCTATCTACTATGACCCATATGGTATCATTTCCTTTTTTCGTCTTTGGCAACTTGGTGATGAAATCCATTGTCACCATTTCCCATTTCCACTTGGGAATTTCAGGTTGTTGAAGCAAACCTGACGGCTTCTGATGCTCAGCCTTGACTTGCGCACAAGTCAAACATTTAGCTACATGCTCAGCTACTGACTTTTTCAAACCAATCCACCAATAGTTTGCTTTCAAATCCTGGTACATCTTATCAGCTCCAGGATGAACGGAATATTTAGAGCTGTGGGCTTCCTGGAGGATAACATCCCGAAGTCCTCCATAATCTGGAACCCATATTCGTCCGTTTAGTCATAGCATTCCATCTTTGTCGTAGGATAACTGCCCCTCAGTTACTCCTAACTTCTCTGCAGGATAGTTAGCTTCCAACATAGCTTCCTTCTGTGCAGCTAACACCCTTTCGTTCAAATTATTTCTTATTTCAATGCGCTTGGCATTGATTCTGATTGGTTTCACCCTTTCCTTTCTGCTTAGGGCGTCGGCAACTACATTTGCCTTGCCTGGATAGTATCTTATCTCGCAGTCATAATCATTTAAAGTTTCCATCCATCGCCTTTGACGCATGTTCAATTCCTTCTGATTGAACAGATGCTGAAGACTCTTGTGATCTGAATATATTATGCATTTGGTTCCATACAAGTAATGTCTCCATAGCTTTAATGCAAATACAACCGCACCCAATTCCAAGTCGTGGGTGGTGTAGTTCTTCTCGTGCACCTTGAGCTGTCGAGAAGCGTAGGCAATGACCTTGCCTCTCTGCATGAGTACACAGCCCATGCCAGTATGTGATGCATCACACTACACCACAAATTCTTCTATGCCATCGGGCAGTGTCAACACTGGTGCGTTGCTCAACTTTTCCTTCAGGATGTTGAAGGATTCCTGCTGCTTAGGGCCCCAATCAAACTTAATCTTCTTACGAGTCAACGAAGTTAGGGGCGCAGCAATCCTTGAAAAGTCTTCAATAAATCGCCTATAATATCCTGCCAATCCAAGGAAACTGCGAATCTCGGTAGGAGTCTTCGGCTCCTGCCAGATCATGACTGCTTCTACTTTCGCGGGATCTACTTGGATACCACGCTCGCTTACTACATGTCCAAGGAATTGGACTTCTCGAAGCCAAAATTCACACTTCGAAAATTTGGCATAAAGCTTCTCTTGATGCAGAAGTTTGAGAATACAACGAAGGTGTTTCTCATGGTCAGCTTGGCTCTTCGAGTAGATAAGGATGTCGTCAATAAAGACGATGACGAATTTATCCAAATAAGGCTTGCAGACGCGATTCATGAGATCCATGAACGCGGCTGGTGCGTTTGTGAGCCCAAAAGGCATCACTAGGAACTCGTAATGTCCATAACGAGTCCTAAACGCTGTCTTGTGCACATCTTCATCTTTGACCTTTAACTAATGATAACCTGACCTCAGGTTAATCTTGGAGAAATAGCTTGCTCCTTGCAACTGATCGAACAGATCGTCGATCCTGGGTAACGGATACCTATTCTTGATAGTGACTTTGTTAAGCTCACGATAATCGATGCACAGACGCATCGATCCATCCTTCTTTTTAACGAACAAGATTGGCGCTCCCCAAGGAGACGAGCTAGGTCTAATAAAACCTTTAGCTAACAAATCATCCAACTGCGTCCTCAACTCCTTCATCTCCGTTGGTGCTAATCTGTATGGTGCTCTTGCTACAGGCGCAGCGCCTGGAATGATGTCTATCCGAAACTCTACTTGCCTATCCGGTGGCAAACCGGGTAGCTCTTCAGGGAATACCTCAGGATATTCTGAGATAACAGGAATATCCTCAATCTTTGGCTTCGGCTCATCAATGGTGACTTGTGCCATATAGATGACACAACCCTTTTGCATGCATCTGGATGCCTTGAGCATGGACACTTGCTCTGGCAATCCATGCTGAGTATCTCCTTGTATAGTAAGTGACTCACCTGACGGAGTCTTCACTATCACTTGCTTTCTGCTGCACAGAATCTGGGCTTGGTTTTGCGCTAACCAATCCATGCCTATTACTATATCGAATCCAGCTAGCTTAAAGGGAAGCAAGGATAATGGGAAAGAATGATTCCTAATGGATATAACACATCCATCTAGAACAGTCGAGGCGGTTTCTATGGTTCCATCGGCTAATTCCACCTCGTATTTCACGCTTAAGGTTTTAACAGGAAGGTTCAACAATTTACAAAACTTATCATCTACAAACGACTTATCAGCTCCTGAATCAAACAAGACTCTAGCAAAAACATCATTTACAAGAAACGTACCTGTAATGACGTTGTCGTCTAGAACTGCTTCCTTGGCGTCCATTCTGAAGACTCTCGCATTAGTCTTCTTCCCGTCGTCAACTTTCTTTGCATTCTTTGGGCAATTTGGCCGGATATGCCCTTTCTCGTTGCAACCAAAACAAGTTGCATCCTTCATCTTCTTGCAATCTAGAGCTTTATGGTCTGTGGACTTGCAGATTCCACATCGCTTTTCGTGAGACTGGGAATTCGCTTCCAAACGACATTTCCCAAAATGGTGTCTCTTGCAGTTCTTGCATCTGGGTTTTTCACCCGACTGATCTCCTTTCTTGAACCCCGACCCTTTCCTATGGTCGTTGTTTCCCTTGTGTCGTTTCTCAGATCTTCGTGAGGTGTCATCCTCACGATTCCTTTTGTTTTCCTCTGAGCTCTTCATAGCTCTCAATCTGACTACATCTTGAGTGAGGGAGAGGGATAGATCAGCTACGGATCTAAATGTCGTAGGCCTTGAAGCCTTGACGCTTGCCTTTATCTCCGGTGCCAGACCCCCAATAAATTGAGCAATCCTTCGCGGCTCCGGGGTCACCAGATAAGGCACTAACCGAGATAAAGTGTTGAACGTAGTAAGATACGCTTGACAATCGAGGTTCTTCATAACCAGAGATACGAAATCTGATTCAATTCTTTCGACCTCATGCTGCGGGCAGAAATTCTCTTTGATCAGGGCCACAAACTGTTCCCATGACATACCGTACAGTGTGGCCTTACCGGCAGCTTGTAGGAGTGACTTCCACCATGCTAACGCATCTCCCTTGAACGACTGGGACACGTACTTCACGACGTCCCTATCAGCACACCCGCTGATATCAACCACAGTATCCATCTCATCCAGCCATGTCATGCAGTCAACTGCTCCTTTTTCCCCAGTAAAATCTCTGGGTTTGCAAGATACGAAATATTTGTACGTACAGGACTTGCTGTGCGTATCATGCTTCAGCTTGACTTCTTGCTTAGGAATACTGCTGTGGTTGGAGGAGTGATTATCCTCCTCATCCTTCTTCGGCTCACTCTTTTTAGAAGGTGGCTTACTATGAGCCTCAGAATGAGTCTTGGGCTTTACGTGCGATATTGTTCGGGTCCTACTCCGAGTACCGCTAGATTCTCTGAATTGCCTATCCATAGCTTTGGCAACAGCGTTATCTATCAGTGCTTGCAATTCTTCACCAGTGACGTGAATCCTGGTATTATCTGAGTGTTCTCCAGAATGACTGTTGGTCTCCTCCGATTTGGCCATGTAGCTTTAAGCTACATGAAAGGACAAGGTCTTATTTAGAAACCTAACAGTATTATCGTTCTAGACGATTTATTAACCATGGTATTAAGAACCATAATAGTTAATTTATTAAATTTCATTCAAGGCTTTTATTAGCAACTATATTATGGAATGAAATATATATATTGGCACAATAGGCCTAGTCACTTCGGACAACTTACTAAATTATAAATTTAGATTTTTATAGGATTAGCATTGTATAATTAAACAAATAATCCTTTACTAGACAGAGAGTCAATGACATTAAGGATGAAGTGCCTACGGGTAATAATCCTTGTAAACTGTCACAACATGCATTAGGCGCAGATCAATCCCTTCTTGTATTACCAGACTAACAAGATAACGAAAAGTTGTCGCATCCATCACCGGAGAGTATGTCTCCTCATAATCAATCCCAGGTCTTTGCAAAAATCCTTGTGCTACTAATCGTGCCTTGTATCGTACGATTTCATTTTTCTCATTGCGTTTTCGCACAAAGACCCACTTATATCCGACAGGCTTTACACCTTCAGGTATAGGGACTACTTGTCCAAAAACTTCTCGTTTATTGAGGGAATCTAATTCTGCCTTAATTGCGTGTTTCCAATTTGGCCAATCATTTTTTTGTTTACATTCCTCAACAGATTTTGGTTCTTGATCCTCATTATTTTCCATTACTTCTAGCTCTATGTTATATGAAAAACTGTCATCGACGTTGATTTCATTTCGGTTCAATACCTTTCTAGACATGATATAATTTATTGAGATCTCTTCGTTTTCAGGTACCTGAGGTTCTTCTGGAACCATCATGTCTAGTGTCTCTTCAAGAGACTCTTTTCTTGGCATTATCATTACCTCGACTGGACCATCATTATTTGCTCCTTTTTTCTTTCGAGGATTTTTATCTTTAGAACCGATTGGTCTACCACGTTTGAGACGTGCATTAGACTCATTTCCAACATGTTGTTGTCCTTCTGGGACACTTATTTTTACTGGAGCATTAGCAGCTGGTATGTGTGACTTAGTCACTCTCTTTGGGTCAGTGAATGCGTCTGGTACTTGATTTGCTAATGTTTGTAAATGAATTATTCTTTGAACTTCTTGTTCACACTCTTTAGTTCGAGGATCAAGATAAGATAGTGATAATTCATTCCAAATTATATTATTATTTTTCAGCTGCTTTTCGTCTCCCCCTAATGTTGGGAATGTTGTTTCAACAAAATGACAATCACCAAATCGAGCTGTAAATAAATCACCTGTTGATGGCTCTAAATACTTAATGATCGATGGTGATTCATACCCAACATATATTCCTAACCTCCTTTAAGGTCCCATCTTTGTGCGTTGTGGTGGAGCGATAGGAACATATACGGAACAACCAAAAATCCTTAGATGGGAAATATTTGGTTCCTGACCAAAAACCAACTTTAATGGGGAGGAAGTGTGATAACTCGTTGGCCTGATGCGAATTAGTGTTGCTGCATGTAAAATTGCATGCCCCCAGGCAGTTGCTGGTAGTTTTGATTTCATTGGTCTTGCAACCATTTGAAGTCGCTTAATAAGCGATTAAACAAGTCCATTTTGCGTATGTACATGAGGTACTGGATGCTCTACGCTTATGCCAATAGACATGCAGT
Source organism: Helianthus annuus (assembly GCF_002127325.2). Lineage (NCBI taxonomy): Eukaryota > Viridiplantae > Streptophyta > Magnoliopsida > Asterales > Asteraceae > Helianthus > Helianthus annuus. Next base: position 173,146,690 of record NC_035448.2, on the reverse strand, counting down.
AATCATTGAAGGTTTGGGATGTAAATTCCACAGCATTGTCCAACCGAATTTTCTTTATGGGATAATCTGGAAAATGTGCTCTTAACCTTATTAATTGAGCAAGTAGTCGTGCAAATGTCATATTACGACTTGATAGTGAACTCACATGTGACCACCTAGTTGATGCATCAATTAAGACCATAAAGTATCTAAATGGTCCACTGGGATGGTGTATAGGTCCACATATATCCCCATGTATTCTTTCTAAAAAAACTCAAGGATTCTGTCCCTACCTTAGCTGGTGATGGGCGAGTGATTAACTTCCCTTGTGAGCATGCAACACATGTAATATCCTTAGATTGAAGAATCTTCTGGTTCTTCAAAGAATGACCACATGAATTTTCTATAATTTTTCGCATCATTATTGATCCGGGATGGCCTAACCGGTTATGCCAAATTATAAAATTTTCTCGATCCATAAACTTTTGGTTTATGATTGCATTTGATTCAACTGCGCCAATTTTGGTACAATACAAACCAGAGGCAAATGCGTGTAACTTCTCTAATATGTGTTTTTTTCCCGAAATAATATATGTGATTTGAAGGTACTCATCATGTCCTTCACATGTAGTCTCAAGATGATATCCATTTAGACGAATATCTTTAAAGCTTATCAGATTTCTTTGAGACAGTGGGGAAAATAAGGCATTGTTAATTTTAAGCAAAGTTCCACTTTGTAGAACTACATATGCTTCTCCAAAGCCTTCAATTAACTTTGTTTTACCAGATATAGTACCAACGCATGCTTCTTTTATTGTTAAACTAGAGAAATAATCCCTTTTCTTTAGGATTGTATGTGTAGTAGCACTGTCTATTAGACATACATCTTCACCATTAATATGAAGTTTAGTTGAATACTCCATATGCTTCAAAACAAAATAAAGCTTCATAAATAAAAGTATAATATCGTTCAAACATAACAATTTCATAAAGTGCTCCAAAAACTAAACATAACAAAATCCCAAACAAAATGTCTTTATAAAACATCAAGGAAATAGTATAATTTTAAATATAATCATTCATGCATAGGGAAAATTGCAAGCATCCAACTGGTTTGTATCAGCCATGATATCACCAGAATCCAAATTAGCTGGCTCGATAAGGAAATCATCATAATCCAGATTAGTTGCATTAGTATGGTCCTTTTCACCACTTGGGACATCAACATTTTCATCTTCATATGTGAAATTTGTCTCTATTCCTTTTTGTTTGTCTTTTATAGAATGTTGGTAAAGCTCTACCAAGTGTCTGGCTGTACGACATGTACCAGCCCAGTGGTTGTTACCACCACATCGATAGCATGCATTCGATGAGGTTCCACTTTTCTTTTTACCTCTTTCATCATTGGATTTCTTTTCATTATCATGCAACTTCTGGTGGGTTCTTTTGTTTTTGAATTGAACACCATGATAATTCCCCCGATCATACGTATGTCCACGACCACGTCCATGACCACGACCACGACCACGACTACGACCATGACCACGCCCACGTTGATAGCCATGATCACGTCCGTGACTTCCACTTTGGTCATTATATGTTGCCACATTCACTTCTGGGAATGGAGTTGTACCAACCGGACGAGTTTCATGGCTTTTCATTAGTAGCTCATTATTTTGCTTAGCCACAAGCAAACATGATATCAAGTCACTGTATTTGGTGAAGCCCCTTTCACGATATTGTTGTTGCAAGACAATGTTTGAGGCGTGAAAGGTGGAGAATGTTTTTTCCAACATCTCCTTATCAGTAATATTTTCACCATATAGAATTAATTGTGACGTGACTCTAAACATTGCTGAGTTATACTCACTTATAGACTTAAAGTCTTGCAACCTTAAATTAATCCATTCATAACGAGCTCTTGGTAATATTACTGTTTTCTGATTGTCATACCTTTCTTTTAAATTAGTCCATAGGACGAGTGGATCTTTGATAGTGAGATATTCATTTTTCAATGACTCATGAATATGGTGGCGTAAGAAAATCATTGCCTTTGCTTTATCTTGGGTACTCGTTTTATTTCCTTCTTTAATTGTATCCCCAAGGTTATTGGCATTTAGATGGATTTCAGCATCCAAAGCCCATGACAAATAATTTTTTCCAGTGATGTGTAAAGCCATAAACTCAAACTTTGCAAGATTCGACATGATTAACTATATTAAAGAAATACACATGGGTTAATGTATGTTATATTAGGTTATTTAATAGGTGGAATAATATAATATATAAACCGTTTTGTATAAAATCTAACAATATGTTGTATACCAATCAAGTACAGAGACTAATAAATATAACAATTGGCGTACCACTAAAAATTAATGTAATTAAATACATAAACTAAACAAAAAAATTGTTAATTTGTTTGTTTAGAGAATACAATCCAATATTGTAATATATTGAATTTCCATTATCATACATATAATAACGTTCCTTGCAATACTTAAGTAAAAATTCACTTTAAAACTTGTACACACTTAATAATTTTATAAACTAATGAATTTACATTAATTTCTCTTTACAAATTTACATTTTTTTTCCATCTCGTTTCTATATGCAACATTTGATAAGATATGGGTTATAAACTAGATTCCAAAAGCTCCAAAGTAAAAATTAAAATAATTGGGCTATTATAAACAATTTTATGGAAATAACATATATGCGATTGATTTTACCAGAGATTACAAAGCAACAACATAATATAAAATTCTAACACAACTGACAAAAGACATGAATTGAATACATTATAATACACATTGAATACATTATAATACACATTATATGCAAATTTGAATAACAGCAATCATTCGAACAACATGGAACTAAATACATTAACAATACTGTATAGTTTAATTACATATTAGATTATCATAAATTACCAAAATTAATAATATTACAAATATAAAATAATAGTATCCATGCAGATCATAACATTCACAAGACTACAATTACATACACAAGCAAAATTAAAGAATAATACAGAATCAAATATTATATAAACATTTTAGCACACTAATTAACATATTAACATTATAAAAATCATTATTTGGAGTGAAGGTGCTGTCCAGTTTTGTAAAACCATTTTTGTTATCATTTTTTTTCATTCAAAGTCAACAAACATATTTACCTATTAACATATGTTATCTCAAAACCTCAAGTGATAATTCCAATAAAAAACATTATGAGTAGCATTATTTTCAATTTCGAACATTAATTCTGATTCAAAAAAAAAATTTCTTTCTCTTAACTTATCATCCAAGATATCAATACCAATGACTAAGAAAAGATTAATAAACAAGAAATCCTTGAATTAATATAAAACTTACTTGTAGGATGATGTAATTCAACTTGAAAAACGAGTCGTGCTGATAACGTATTTTGAACAACTAGCCTGATAACATTATAGAGATAAGAAAGAGAGATTGGGGAATGGATATTTTATTGATATCTCAAATGAATCACATGTGCCTCTATTTATAGGCTTACAAGATGGGGTTAAGTATATGGAGGGATGGGGGTTAAGTATATGGATAGTCATATAATAAATAGGTAATAATTCATAACATGTATTAGTTATATTATTATAGGGCTTGAAATAATATAGTTTACCAAAATACCAAGAATTGTAATACAAAATATTGCCAAAATTCCAAGAAAATAAATATATAATTTATACCAAAAAATTTGACAAAACAAACAAGGAATATGAATTACACATAAAAATTCCGGAATTAAGATTATATATACATTTTTGACGAATAAGTTAAACGGTATTTTGGAAGCCAAAGAAATGGAGATTATAATTTTTTACGAGTGTTACAAAATATACCATATTTTTGTTAAATAGAAAATACCTTATTTTTGAATAAAGAAAAGATGTATATATTTCTTGAATGATTAGAAAATATATTATTTATGAAGAAAATATTTATTTTCTTAAACAAATTTAGAATATATTATTTTTGGGGTGAAAATGGATTTATAAATATTTTCTAAGTTAATCTTGAAAATATACTATTTTGAGGTTTATATGAAAATATAATTATTTCGCCAAGGAGAAATTATAGATAATTTTCTATAAAAGTTTTCTTAATATATATATATATATATATATATATATATATATATATTTTAAGAATATGAATTGGTGATTTTTATTGATTAAAAATAATATTCCAGAAATTTAAATACAAAAATTAAGTATAAAGATACTTAATAAATACAACAAAAATACGTATTCTTATACGTACTAATACACACCGGAATACGCCACCAATACTTGCCAAAAATACACAAGTTTAAGAATACATGTAGAAGTATACCCATCTTTGGGGAAAATATTCATGGAAGGTTTACGAGGCAAATAAGTTAAAATATATTATTTTAACAAATATTCCAAATAATTAATGAAGATAATTTAAGTTAAAATATTATTATTTTAACAAATAACTATATACTTTGGAATAACACAAGTACATCAAAGATGTAACACAAAGATACTAAGTCATAACAAACAAGACTAAAAGTCATGGCACGCCCCAGCCGTCTAATAAACCATAAAACGTGTGTAGGTTGTAGTACGTCGTAAGGATACATACTTTGGGTATACAGGAGACAGGACGCAAATCAGTGAGTTCATGTCCCCCCCCCCTTTTCTTTTAACTGTTTTCTGTTTTACAACTTCGGGGGTGAAATACATGTTACAAATGATTATGATTACAAATGGTATGTTAAGGAATGAACTGTTAGATCTTGTGAATGGGTAGACGTTAACTTGAGACCATTAATCCTTTTATAAGGACCGAGGGGCATGAGTGATAGATCTATATGGGTGTTGCGAGCCCCACCCATGGGTCCGCGAGTTGGCCCATGTGGTGACTATGTCGTTCCAGCCGGGTGGCCCGGTACGAAATATGCAAAGGTTTGAGGCTTCCTACACCATATCACGCAAAGGTTTGAGCCTTCCTACAGAAGTTTACAAGATTATTCGAACTCATACAGAAACACATGAATTCGCTCAACTTTTGTTGATCTTTTCAAAATTACATGTATTTCAGGAAACAACGAGATGGATCTTGGGCGCAGGTGTTGTTTTCAAGACATAAAGTCCAAGTGTAGATGTCATCCACTTTTGTATTGTAATTTAACTTGAGGATTTTGGTTGAAATTTAAAAGACTTGTGTTTGTAACTTTTCAAACTTATGAATGGATGAACATCACGTTTTAATCATATAGTTGTTTATTATAATTGAATGCAATGGTATTGAACAAATCACACATCATTACGCTTCCGCAAAAATCAGGGTGTGACAGCATCCACACAAATCGATTATTTCTCATGGGACCACTCAATGAGGCCTTATGAGGAGGTTCAATTTAACCCACTTATTTTTTTCATTTACATTTCTTTATAAACGTGCTTATTTGGATTTAATATTAGAAAAATCTAGACTATGAAAGTTTTTGAAATTTACCTTTTTGTGATGTTAATGAAAGTTTATTCAAATTAATTAATTTAGTAGTAGTTGATGTAGTGATGAATGTATTTATGCATATGTAAGTAAAACCTATGAACTTGAAAAAAAATATAAGGATTTATGGTAGTGGCTTCCCGCATTGGGTGGTGGTAGCAGAGGTGCCATTGATGATGAGGGCGAAGAGAGAGGTGTCGAACGGTGGTATGGTGATAGTAGAGGGCATTGTCAATGGTGGCAAAGACAAAAGTGACGACGGTGGTGTCGGTTGTGAGATGGTGGTGTCATCAGTAGTGCTAGTGGCCGACGGCTAAGACAGCGGCGGTGAGCAACATTGGAATTGGTGGTTGTTATGCGGTGGCAAAGCTTGTGTCATGATACTAGAAAACAACTATGAAAATTTCCAAGTAAAAATTTGGTCGGAAATATCGACCAAATACAGACACCATTGAAAACCCTGTATTAGTGGCTACATACCGACAGGATATGACTAAATATGCATAGGAAATGGGACTTTTTGTATTAGGGTCAGGCGTTGATGGTAGTGACCCCTGATGACCGAGTCAACAAAGACAATGCCATGTTAGGCGGTGTAAGTGATGACAAGTAAGTAGCGGAGACACACAATAGTTGTGGATGGTATTAACCTATATAAACATGCTTTAAATAACAAGTTTTTTTTTTTTGAACGGCAAATATCTTTTTAATTCATGTCGTCTGTGGGATTTAAATCCAAGACCTCCCTCTTTCAACTCACAAGGTGTTTAAAAGGTTTGTCTTTGCTAATGGAGCACCATCCCATTGGTTTTAAATAACAAGTTCTATAAATGGAACTCGTTTTGACTCGTATAATTTGAATTCACCCATTTTGATATGTTGTTCAGTTTGAGTTGACCCAACATGTAAGTTCTTTTTTCTATCAATCCATTTTTAACGAATGGTTCATCACTTTCACCTCTAAGGCCACCTGGGGTGATGAAGATTTTGTGCGTGATCAAATATGTTCACGCGTGAACATTTGCAAAACACCACCGCCACCCCATAAACATCATGCGTGGAAACTTAATCGGGTCATAAATTTGACACGTTGAACAATTTAAAATCCGACCGTTGCACCTCTCTTTTGACTGTTTTTTTGGAACGTTATTTTAATAAAAAAAACCTATAAACAATCTATATATACTTTACAATTTTTAACCATTTCACCCACACCAAAACACAAACACATATCACACATTCTACAATTTTTATACCATTTCACAAATGGATTTTCCTACGGATTCGACGTTTCCGATGGACAGCGATAGCGATAGCCAATCGTCTTCCAACAATGAGACGCTTAAATTTTTCGTGTCGGTGTATAACGACCTTGAAGGAAGTTCGAACCGCCCAAAGAAGAAAATGGTGGATCATGATCGGGTACATGCCAACGAAGTGTTAATGAATGATTTTGTAGAGAATCCGGTCTACAATGCCGAAACGTTTAGATGTCGGTTTCGTTTACCAAAAGAATTATTTTTAAAAATTTTTGGAGACATCGAAGCAACTGAAGAATAGTTTCAAGAAAGTTACGACGCGAGGGGCAAACCAAGTTTCACGCCGATACAAAAATGCACGTCCGCCATTCGCCAACTAACAACAGGTAACCCCTCCCGATCAATTTGATGAATACCTAGCTATGTCGGACAGAACTTCGCGTGAATGTCTGCAATTTTTTTTGTAACACGGTCATTAAATTGTATGGTAAAGAGTTTTTACGTAAACCGAAGAGACACGACATCTCACGTATTTACGCCGCACATGAGACTAAGCGGACAAAGAGGTATGTGCACCTGATTCCCAAAAACATAATTATGATGTAGTAAACCCAACCAAGAAATAAAACAGCCCGATCATTTTTTTTTCTCTTATTACTTTTAAAAAAATAATGTTTTATAAAATTATGAATACACCATTTCTTTCTCTTATTACTTTAAAAAAATGTTTTATAGAATTATGAATACACCATTATGATGAGCTTACTTTATTTATGTTTCAGTGTATTAAGTTGTGCATGATAATGTATAAGTTATCGAAGCAAAACGTCCAAATTGTCAAAGTTGCTTTAAGGTTTCGATTACAATCTTTAAAATATGATGTCTTCTAAAATTTCGGTTTTGTTGTTACTACGTGATTATTTTATCATATTTTTTTTTCCACAGTCACGAAGTGTTTTTTTTATTTACTATCGATTTTCAAAAATAACCTGCTTCAAGGCACTTGCCACAAGCTATATTTTGCTAGTTCTTTTAAAATAAAAAACAATGTTTGCTTAGAGCGGGATCCATACGGTCAAAGTTTTTTCTTTTAATTTTTTTAGTTATATTAAAAAGGGATATGATTTATTACTAAAACTAGGTTTTTACCCGGGATTGCTTCCCGGGCTCGGGAAACTTAGTTATATTATTTACTATTTGTTATTATATGACCACATTACGTCAACCATCTCATTCGATTCAACAATAATGTCTTCAAATCACCGGATTAGATCATGAACCATATTAGAGGTCAAACAAAAGCACAATAGGACCACATAAATAATATCATTTCCACTTTTACTTCAATGCACTTACATGATATGGTGATTTGAGATTTTGTAAAAATGTTTGTTTTTGTACTTCTTTACAAATAAGATGTTGACCAAAAGTCAATCAGATGTTGACCAATAGTATTAAGATCGTTAAGCATGCTAACCTTTGCAACCTCCATTTGAAGACTGTACATAAAAAAAAAGAATAAGCAAAATAAATCTATTGCTAAACGTAATATGATAATTCAATAAGCATGGATGTTCTTAAAAAAAATGTCAAGGTTGGAATTCAAGCTTACCGATTCTCCATTCAAAATTTTAATTAAATGCAGTGACAAATGTAATTTGAAAGGTAAGTAGTGTATATCCTTATATCCTGCTTTATTAAAGTAATTAAATATTAGAAATAATATGCAAAGTAGGAAAAAAAAAGAGAGAACATCAATTTTAAATTACCATTTTGCATATTTTGAATTTCAAAATTACTGATATTATCAGTAATTACTCACTGAATTGATTTGAAAGCAATTGTCATGATAACTTTTCTAATTTTTATTTTAACTTTAATTAAGAGATAATAACCATCAATTTGAAATTCACATTTTGCAAATTTTCAATGTCCAAAGCTCAAGAAATTAGCATTAGTTACTGATTTGATTTGCAACAAATAGACATCAAGAATTTTTTTTATTTTTCAATTTAACTTTAAATTTTATCATGAAAACAATGTTGGAGGACCTCTTATCTCATTGGAATGTAACGATTAGGTAAAATGGTAATTTCATTGTAATTATAGTTTTCATTTAATAATTTCAATCTATCACTAATTAACATCATCAATAATAAAAATGTGAGCAGTGGCTGTTTTTTAGGGAAACGGATGATGGTCAATATCAGTGGATGTCAACAATAAAAAAGTGAGCAGTGCCTATTTTTTTCCTATCAGTGGATACCCAACAGTTTTTGAAACACTGATGTTTGGCCAGTCACTGGTCAACACGAAAATTGAAGAAACAGAGGTTGTATTTCAGCAGTGGATAACTTTTAACAATCAAATGTTTGAACCAACACAGTGGTTGTAACAGGCTTTTAAACTGATGTTGGGGCTTAAACAGATGTTTCGCCTTATATATCAGTTGTCTGGACTTAAACAGAAGTTTGACCTTAAACAGCTGTTTAACCATAAACAGAAGTTTGGCCATAAACAGATGTTTGGCCTTAAACAAATGTTTGCCCATAAACATCAGTTTGCAAAAAAGACCAATTTCAAGAATACTATACCCAAACAATCAAATTGAGGAGCTTAATAATCATCCAAGTGTAGTTGATTTTTATTTATTAGTACAAAGATGAAACAACTGTTGAATTTATAGTACAGATCAAACCACTGAAGTGATATGATAAATACTGTTACATATAAACACTGTTGTGATAAACACTGTTACATATAAACACTGATGTCATAAAAATTGTTACATATAAAACACTGAGGTGATGACATCTAACAACCTAACAGACTATAAAACACTGATGTGAAAAACACCATTACATATAAACACTGTTAACATAAACAAAGGTAGAACAAATAATGTTGATGCTGAACCACGGTTGTTGGACAGTGGTTCACCTTTGGTTGATCAGGCCTTTGGTTCATCAGTGCTTGTCTTCAACAGGACTTTGGTCTTCATCAGTGGTTTGGTCTTCAACAGTGGATGATGTTCATTAGTCCTTGTGTACAACCGTCGTTATATCCAATAGTTGTTAGGCAGATCAGTGTTTTGCCTTATTAACTTGTTATAACCACTCTCATTGTAGGAAACTTAGATGGGCAGTGCTTATTGTGGATCAACGTGTAGCTTCAACAGCCAAATCAACATCATCTTTATCTCCTTCAGCAATATCCACTATGTTTTATTTGGTTCTTGGATCAAACATCTCAAACGATTTCCCTTTTCATCAAAACAATTAATCTGAAAAAAACACGTGGAACTAACAGCAAAAAGTACACCTGAAACAGAATCGTCGATTAAGAATAAAAAAACGTGTGGAATTAACAATGCATAGATTAGTGAAGGAAACTTACAGTGCTGATTAAGAAAACTCCGTTTAATTGCTCAAATTATGATGACAGGTGATCTGCAACCGATTACAAATGAATCAATGCATCAATAAACGGTAAATCAAAAGGTTACGAATACCAAAAAATAAATCAGACCAATTGAGGTTACCTTGGTGTTGTGCAATCACTTTGATGTCCATGACAACAGCACCTTCATAAAAAACAAAGTAAAACTGATTGTAAGATTAAAACATTCAATGACTTACAGTACATGGGTCCAAATGATCTCAATCATGCACTAAAATTCCTATACTCATCTGAGATTGTCTTCCGCTCCCCATCTTAATTCGTCTCTCCACAACTTCAATTGTAAAGAAAAGGCCAAAAATCAAATACATGACTAAGACAACCTCATTGAAAGTGGGATTGTAAATGAGTACCATACCGAATAACAAAAAGGGATGAAGCCTAAACTTTTGGGCTGGTATCACCTATCAACAGTCCTGAAAACAAAATCAGTTTCTAAACAATGACTTCATGAAACTAAAAATCATTAAAGCAAACACAAAATAAGTAACAACCAACCTTAATTCAAAAGCCAACAAATATAAAATTGCAACATGAACAAATGAAGTACAACTTGCTGAAAAAATAATAAAGTGTAAAAATAATCTCAAAAACTTCTTTGTAATTAAGTAGTTAAGCTACTCAAATTATTTAACTACATAAACAATGCAACAATGAATTTACCGTCCTTCTCCTTCTCTTTCACATTTCCATCTCCTCAACAATGGTCCGACAGAGGTTGTTTCTAATCAACAAACTCTATAAAATAATAATAATAATAATAATAATAATAACAAATACACATAAAATCTATATATTCTGCTTGGATTGCTAGAATAATAGTATGAAAGTTGAAATAAAAACAGAGGATCAAGAAACATAGGAGCATAAAAAATTACTAACATGGGTGAATAAATCAACAAAACAGCTTGTGAAAGACATAAACTACAAACATATTAAAATCAGTCTACTCGTAATCACATGATACAACAAAGCAAGCATCTGAATAAACAATAACAAAGGAAAGACAAAATCAAAAGCTACAAACAGAGTTATTCATAAATTTCATATATATACAATAATAAAAACATTATTACAACATACCAGTGTCACCGATTAACAGGAGCTTGTACAAAACGGTTCACCGAGTACGATAAGAAACCCTAGGAGATCTGCTTCTTCTTCTGAGGGTACAAAAGGGTTCATCGTGTTCAGTATGAGAAAATAGATAAAACGAAATAAAATTTTTGAATAAAAAATAGATCTTAGATGATTATTCTCTTCTTCAACCACTCGACGGTACATGATTTAGGGTTTGAAACGCAGATGTATCCAATAGAAGTAACCTCTGCAAAAACGTTGTTGAGGAGATGAAAATGTGAAGAAGGAGGAGGATAAACATCAGAGAGAAAGGGGATCTTGTATGGAAAGGTGAAGGAGAAGAATGAAATAGGGTTTGTGAAAATGTGAGGATAAAAGACAGTGGTTACTGTTGGACGGTAAAAGGGAAAAAACAATGCCCTAATTAAATAACACGTGGCCCAAATCACTTTCATTTATTATATATAATAATAGATAATAGATAATAGATTATAATCACTTCAACTAATTTAATATTAACATTGTTTTTTCTTTTGTCGACCCAATTTCGAAATAATGTTTTTTTTTAAATCGTATATGAAGATCAAAGCTTTGATTTGATGAATTTCGCCAGGTGCTTTATCTAGTCATTTCTCAATGCAAATCTTCAACTCGAAATCAAAATGCTTTGATTTTCATACTGTTTAACAAATAAAGTTAATATTATATTATGTGTGAGAGAACCGATAATAATTAATATTATATTGTGTGAGGGAACCTATGCTTACTTGTTTTAGTAATATCGTAATCGCTACACCCCAAATAAGGAAAATGCTACCATATATAACATTTAAAATTAGGTAGGTCATGACTCATGTGACATATTACTGCTAAGGTGTTCTGATAAATTTAAATTTATTATAATAAATTCTAAAATGATTTCAATTCTCATCAATGATCTTTTATAAGAAGCACTCGGGTTTTTTATGAACGGAGAATTATGGACGGCTGACCACAACATTAAATCTGCACTACTCCAAATATCTTATAAAATTTTATGCCCGGGTAAGACTTCTTATTTAAAAGGAAAGAATCTCTACCCAGTAGGCTAGCGTTGCATTGTCTAAAGAAGAAGTGTTAGTTTTTTCGATATGTTTATGTGTGTCTTGTGGACAGCGGATATATATTAGAGAAGCAACAATATTAGAAAAGAAAAAGTGTGAGATATGATTCTGGTGATGGGACTTAACATATTTTGACATGTAGCTTAAAAACGATGGTTAGCGGATTTAATCTTGATTCCAAATATCCAATCCATTTGTTTGTGGTTTTGGTGAGTTGTCTTTCTCATCTTGATCATCACACCAGTACATAGATGGGGGCCCTTTGGCCTTTAAAGAATGTGTGATTTATAATCGAAGAGTTTGCATAAATAACAATATACTTATACTATTTAACTTACGTGTAGAATGAATAAATGTTCACTTGGTTTGTGTTGTTTATACGAGTTATTTTAATTTTTTTTGGGTAATAAATTGGTAGGAAGTGTGAATATATAACCCAAGTTGTATGTTTAGTTAATGACTAAAAAATATGGAAATTGACGGATCAAATATCATTCATATCAAGTAAAGTTCTAAAACAATGATACATTAAAGAGAAGGGGACAAACATCTTATAGTTTTAAAAACGGGTTATTTGATTTAAATAACCTCAACTTTTATCGTTTGTCCGATAGTGCTCTTAACTTATGAATTGTATCACGTCACAACTTTTAACTTATTTTCCTCTGACACTCTCAATATAATTGAGCCCTAACCCAGTTAGCTGAGTCAGATGCCACATCACTAAACAAATGTCACATTAGATGTCACATCAGTAATAAGTGTCACATCAGATGTCACATCGTGCCGCATCAGCAAAAAAAAATTTAACTGGATTAGGGTTTAGTTAATTTGGTGTGTCAAAAGAAAATAAATTAAAAGTTAGGAGTGACGTTGTATAATTCATAAGTGTTATCGTTCAAATGATAAAAGCTGGTATTATTTAAATTCAATAACCCTTCAAAAGGTAAACTTTTTTAACGGTTAATTAACTCATTCCTAAATATAATACCTTTTTTAGTCAGTTCTATAGTTACAAAATTTTCACTATTAAATGTGTCAATAGTATGTAATTGCGTTTAGTACATTAAGTTTTAACAAAAAATGAGAAGTTACAAATTAGAATATTAAGATTTATTTTTTATAAGTAATTTTATACACCTAAATTCTATATAACTTTGTATTTGTAATATTAAGATTTACTTTTATCTAGTTATTGAATACATTTCAATCTAGTGAATGTTATAGAACCTGATATTAAATAATATAGTATATTTCAATATTTCTTGATGACAGTTATTAAATACGTTTTTATAATTAACCAATATTGAAATCTTAGAGTAAATGAAGGATCTATTGGAAGCTATAATTATAAGAAAACAATAGATCCTTTATTTACTCTACAATTTCAATCTAGTGAATGTTATTCAAAACTATTGGTTAATTATAAAAACGTACTTAATAACTATCATCAAGAAATATTGAAATATACTATATTATTTAATATCAGGTTCTATATAAAAATACTAGTTAGGCATTTGTTTGTGATTTTAATGTCATCAAGCCTTTTTGGTTGATCATGACGATTTTTTTTAAGACTAGAAAAAAGCTAAATAAACATTAAAACAACATAGGAGGTGTGGAGTATCGGATCATTCAAGACTATACAGATTTCGGGTACCTAGCAACCTCAAGTGTTCTAGGGACGAAGCCCCATAGACATGCGAGTTCCACTGATGGCACCGCCCTTGGGGTCCAAGGGTAGAGTCATTGGTTGTTTCGGAATTAGATGGTTATGGAAAGTTACATAATTGGTTGTCGGTTGTAACTGATAATTGATGTTAAGATACGATTAATATTAGTGGTAATTGATATGAGCATAACGTGTAGGATTTAGCAGAAAAAAATAACTGCGTTATGGCTAAATGACATAACATGTAGGATTTGAAAGCATTAAGTACAAAACTCATCAATTTTAAAGAGAAAGAATACCGCTTAAAACTTTGTATAAAGATAAAAAACAAAACTTGTAATTTACTCTTAACGTCCACTGTGACACTTGAATGTTAACCTTGGAGGACGTCGCCACTTTACAAAGTTTGATACTTTGCAAAATCGACATTTAGCCTCTAATAAATTTATCGTAGGAAACCCTTTTTTCTCTTAATATAACAAATTTATAATTATTTGTAAGTGTGTCATTTTCGTAAAATAATGTTTAAACTTTGACCATTTATTGTGTGTCATTTTTGTAAAGTAATGTTTAAAAATTTTTTTAAACGTTTTCATCTAAATTTATCACATACTGTGTAGTTTAAATTAAATGCATAATTCTAAGGCTGGTGGGTATGGTCTCGTCCTTCACCCCGGCGTCGCCACGGTGTCATTGTCCCTCCACGCTGCCCCCCTCCGTCCCGTCCTCTTCGTTCTTTCTTCGCCGTTTGCGACGGAACAAACAGGTGGGCCCCCCCTCGGCGACGCCCGTCCTCCCACCCCCCCCCCCCTCTTCATCCCGTCACCATACCCAGCAGCCTAACTTAAAGTTAGATTGTGTACTGGCAAGGCATTACACGTCTCATCACTATCAGACATGGAATCGTACTTCATATTGTGACATAGTATCGGTTCAAAATAACATGAATAGTTATCTAAGGGTAAAGGGAGTGGAGCGGTGAACTCGACGGCAAAGGAGTTTGCCGTGCGGCAACACCGCCGCCGGCCTCCTTTGCCGCTCGGCAAACTTGAACAAGCGGGGAAGCATCACCGAATCGGGAAAGAGAGAATGATGATGATTGATGTGTGTGTGTATGTGTTGATGTGTGTATATATATATATATATATATATATATATATATATATATATATATATAAAGTTTACCACTTTCAACTGTTTAACCACTGTCAACACTTTTCGCCAAATTTTAAACTCTTCACACTAATTGACATGGCACAATCTGATTGGTCGATTTTGAAGTTTGCCACTTTCACCTGTTTAACCACTCCCTTCACCCTAAACAAATAGAAAGTGACGTCATACTGCTGGCTAGAATATAATATAAACAGAGATCGTAATTTGAATGTCATCTTGTCGGTACAAACACCGAATAACGTCACTTCACTCTCATGTTATATGGGACTAATAATTCAAGCTATTCTGTACCTCTCATTTCAGAAAAATTCTTCATCTTGCTTTATTTTAAAAGATAGTGTAGATGCACATCAAATTTAGAACTTTTAATATGAAGCTTTCATTCCATTCTTAATGTCAAGTTTGGATATTCTCCTTATTAAGAATACAAGGAACCTTAACGTATCGGACTTACTAGAAACATATATACGAGAAAGATCTGATGTGTCAAATAGTGAATATATTTGTCAAATACCTTGATACAGATGCACTTAGGTAGTGTTCGTTTCACATAATGGAATGGAATCTTGTTGTAGACGAATAGAGATGTATCACTTACAGTTCTTCAAAATCCACATTTTATTATGTAGTGTGCAAACCAGTCGTATCATGCCCGTAGTGCTTGTTTCAACCCATAGAGCAACTTTCTTAAACGAAACAAATGCTTCGGACGAGATGAGTCGGTAAATCTCGGTGGTTGAAACATGTAAATCGTCTCATTCAAATCTCTGTGGAGAAAAACATTTTTCACATCGAGTTGGTGAATTGGCCAACTTCGTGAGACGGCTAGACTTAAAACAGTGCGAATGATGGTTGGTTTGACTACTAGGCTAAATGTCTTGTTGCAATCGATTCCCACTTATTGGCTTTTACCATTAACAACCAACCAAGCCTTGTAATGTTCAAAAGACCTGTTTGCATGAAACTTATGTCTAAAAAGCCATGAACACTTAATGATGTTGTGTTTCGGGTCTAGGTAGAAGCTCCCATGTATTATTATCCATCAATACCTTATATTCTTTGGTCATAGTCGCATGCCAATTTGGTTCGGATAAGGATTTTTGATATGAATCTAGAATGGGTGAGAAGGAAGTAGTGTGAAGATTAAGTGGTTGCCGAGGTTTTGTAATGCCCACACTTAATCGAGTGACCATTGGGTTCATCAGTGGAGGTGGTGGTGGAGGAGATGGCAATGAGGTGGAGTGGGAACCATGAGTTCGGGTTCTGGTTAAGAGTAGGTGACCGATTTGGTGATGGAGCATCTTAGGGGGATCCTTGGTGATTAGAGGTAGTAGCATTGTATATAGGAGACGACATAGGGTTGCTTGGGTTATTGGGTGAGTGAGGTGAGGATTATGGTTTAATTAGAGTATGGGCCAAAAGAGGAGTGTTAAGTGATGGTTGGGCCGGTTGGGTTTGTTGGTAAATAAGAGGTGAGGGGTTATCAAGAAAGGTGTAGTCATGATTGGAATTCTGTGATGTAACGCCCTGCGTTTTCATACTTTCCATATTTAGAAACCATTGCTTGAAATTCTATTTTTTTGGAAATCTTGTATTCCTTGTAATCGTATTTCGTTGTATCGTTGTAAAATCCGAGACTTTGATCGTAATGAAACGAATCTTTTATACATCCTTTATACATGTTATACATGTTTATACATTGATACGTGCACTCGTTTGATACATGGTTCGTAATTCGTATAAACATAAGCTTAACTCGTAAACAATGATCGTGTATTCGTAATCCTTAAATCTTCATACATTTAAACACTTAGTTATTCGATTATAAGATTAAGTTGTATGTTTTTTTTTCACTTGATCATACCAAACTATAAACCATACATACTTGTTACATTTCATGTGTTATACACACCTATGTTATCACACTTTTTGCTAAATTAAAACATGTCATTTATGCATTTTGGACCTTGTTACAAGTTACATACATACTAGACACCATGTAACACTTTATTAAACATCAAATATATACATTCTAATGTCAAAAAAATAAAATAAAATAAAAATTATAGGGCTGTTAACAGCCTTGCATCAGCCCACTTAATTTCCTTGTTTTGAGTTATTTAGCCCACTAAACACTTCCAAAGCCCAACCCAATGAAACCCTAATCCATCCCCTATATAACCCAAGCCTCCTCCAAGCATTTTTCACTTTCTAAACACTCTCCATTCACTCTCAAACACTCCAAACCGTAGCTGATTGCAGAAGTTCGCTCCAAACCGTAGCTGATTGCAGAAGTTCGAGCAGATTTATACCACTTCACTAAAGTGAGCATAACTCACTCAATTCTTATCCGATTCACTCGATTCTTTTTCCTACTACTTTGTATTGACCTTAGCTACGTTTTCATAGGTTTTCCCTGGAAAACCAAAGCCTAGAATGTTGCTAAAAGGGCTTCAAAGTGGACTAATTTTTATGTTCTTGTTTCAAACTTTGATAAACGTGTTTAAACTTGAGGAAACTCATCTCAAACCTATGTCCTTATGCTTATAACCACTTCTATGGTTAGTTAGGCTTAAAAAAAGGTTGAGACATTCAAAATCAGAGGTATAAACCTCACAAACTTTCTGTTTTGTTCAAGGGTTTTAACCCACAAGTGATGCTCAAGTTCAAGACTTGATGATTGTGTGATTTAGGATTAGCTTGGGCTAACCTACTTGAAAATCCACACATTGCTTGATGTTTTCTCATAGATTAGTTATTCATATTCTATTGTTTCTTGTAAGTTCATGTCCCTCCTTGTTGTTCATAACAACAAGTGTAGTGGTGAATAATAGAGGTACCTAAATGGAAGCTTTGTTCTTCCTACCTCATGTATGAGTTCCATGATACTTAGAGGTGCCTAAATGAAGGCTTTAATCTTCTACCTCATGCTTGACTTATATGATGTAATATACACTATGTTATACTTATGTAACAACCAAATAATCGAACTCTTGGTGATGAACTAATGGACATTCGTCAAGCTAGTAGATTGTATCATCTTAGGCCTTGGCAACTTGTCACGATTCTAATGGAACTTTGTTCCATGAAAACATTTAAACTCTTTTAGAGTTTCATAGTGTCAAGAACAAGTGTCATAGGTGTTAGATGATTATTTTCATATGTTTATTTTTCATGTTATTTAAACTCCAAATCCCTAGAACTATATGTAAACACCTCTTAAACTCCAAATCGAACACATTCAACTTCCTAGTCTCAACAACTTCGTCACATGGGATAATCGGAAAGCATATGCAACTTTGTGAGTATACTTGACCCATTTTACCGTTTTCACACTTTTGGGTTTAACGTGTTTTTATATACAAAATACACTTAGTATACATACGCCTATGCAAATACATAAACAAACAATCCACTACATGCTTACTATTTGTTATGCTTGATTCGTGTTTTCTGGGTGATTCTTATGTGATGAACTAGTCATTAGCTTCGTACAAGCCTCCACTTAACATGTATAGCGATATAGGAGTAACGCACCACCCGTGAACGAGAGGTCATGTTAGGTTTATTCTTTCATACTTGCGTAAACAGAGGGTTGACTTGTTAATCGCATGCCAGATTATACGTTAATCTTGATAACTAGGTTTGCCATGTGGATTGTTCCTTATCGTTTTTATACTTATATACTACGCACCAAACTTGTATGCTCGCCAATATTTTTGTATTGAACTACACTTTTAAAACATGTTGCAGGTTTAGCGATGATGTTGATGATGCATGGAATCTAGTAGGATGCTTAGATACACACTTTAAATTTTGTATTTTATTTGTATTATATTTCATTATTCATGTTGTATTTGTTTCAAATCCTTGTAATTGACTCTTTAGAAATGAAATGAAAATTTATCATTTAAATACTTGTCACAAATAGTGTTATGAAGTCTCTTGCAATCTATTTCGTCTCACTCCGATGTTTCCGCCATCGGTTGGGGTGTGACAGATTGGTATCAGAGCCATAACTATAGGGAATTAGGAAAATTGCCATGCTTTTGACCTAGTCTATAGTTAAGCACCAAATTCGACCATACTTGCTTCACATGCTATTTTTATGAGACACCTTTATGTGCTATTCTTGAAATGTCTTTTACATGTTATTTTCTTGAGATGCTTTATGTGCTTATACTTGTTATTATTATTTTGAACATACTTCTTTTACTCATTTATACTAAAATCGAAACCACTTGTAATACACAAACTTAGACGACTTCACCAAAATAGGCGTGAAACCCACAGTAGGATCGTTGTACGACCTAAACGAGTCGATCAGAAGAGTTCTTGATCAATTCGAGAGGCGGAAACAGACGTATTGATGTTGAATCAGCTTGATATGCAATAAGAATCACTTTAACAGTCACTTGTATTGATATAACAACGTTTTACAGCCTTGGCGACACTTTGACAGAGCATCGCTTCAGAATTCCAAAGTTACAAATGAATGACCAAGCTCAGGTATTTATAGGAGAGGCCAGTCCCCATGAACCTGACATTGCCCACTTCATGCGAAGTGGCCACTTCGCACGAACTGGCTTTGCCAGTTCGTGTGAACTGATCAAACAACATTAAAACCCTATTTTCTTGACTTCTGAGCACTGGTTTATCCTATCTAGATACAAGACTCGATACAAGACGAAGTCGACAGACATATGCATCAACAGACTCCCCCTTGGATATTGACGAAGTCTTCGGTGTCGAGTCTTCAGTAGACTTCAGTCTTGATCTGTCTTTTCACTCTTTCTAAAGTATCTGACAATATAAGCATCCTCAATCTCCTTTTCTCTCTTACTCTTCTAGAATCTCAATCTGACTCTTCTAATTCTCTTGATCGGATCTCTTGATTCCTTAAATTTAACAACATCAGCAGCTAGCATGGACCACAGAATTCGAACCTGGCTCTTACAATCTTCAAACTCCCCCTTGAATGTTGATCCAGAATCTGTATCTGGCTCTTACGTCTTCAGACTCCCCCTTTCGATAAGCTGGGATCGCAGTCTTGAATAGCTCTCCTTCTAGAATCGTAATCTGGCTCAAACTTTGCTCAGGCTTAGCCACGGGGATCTCGCTTTGCAGCTTTCACAGGTTCAGAACTGTTGCTTGGCTCTTCGTAGCCACAGGATCTGGAACCTGGCTTTAATCTGCATATTCTCAGGAGTCGAAACCTAGCTGCTTCTACCTGCACAAACTCTACCCAAAAATAAGATTTTACAACTTTAAAATTTAACAACTTTAAACACCACTTGTAGATATCAATCTCAAAACATCACTTGTTAGATTATGACATTTCTCAAATTATTTCAAACTTTATCTTCACTTTTCATCTCAAACAAACTCCCAATCCACTGTTCATCATGTTAAGCACTCGGAATTTTGAAAATCAGCTTTTCAGCATCAGTTGTCGAAAATAAGATGAAATAAAATCTTTTTGATTTTTCAAAAATTTATGCTAAAACACACTTAAAATCTTTTTGAATTTTTCTTTAATGAAAAGCAGTAAAGAAATATTTACAGACAATATTTTTGTGAGTTTGTGTAAGAGGATCATATCAGTTTATGAGACAAATCACTAACACCGTTGACCTTTTTAGACTTTAAGTTCTAAACAAATTCACTTAGATTGTCAGTATTGTTGTCCACTTAAACCTCTACACAAATTTCAATCGATTCGAGATACGAATTAGTGTTTTAAGAACTTAAACTTATTCGCGTGTTCCACCTCAGAATATACTCCCATATCAAAATTCCTAGATTCAGTCTTACAG
Source organism: Helianthus annuus (assembly GCF_002127325.2). Lineage (NCBI taxonomy): Eukaryota > Viridiplantae > Streptophyta > Magnoliopsida > Asterales > Asteraceae > Helianthus > Helianthus annuus. The sequence continues at coordinate 173,125,618 of NC_035448.2, read as the reverse complement.
GTGAATATACCAATTTGATATCTATATTCTGGGTTAGTGCGAGACCTTGAGAGCTCAGGTATGAACTTCCGTTCAGTCAAAGAGATGAAGGCTCGACTTTAGGTATGTTCCCTTTAGAGAATCTTTTCTTCAACTGCAATTGATTCATATCTTTCGATATTTTTAAATTTTTATGCAGAGGGTAAGCTTTTTAAAGCGCATAAAGTATTATACGAAGTCTAGGCCATTGCTTCCGCAATATCAGAAGACTAGGTATAATACCCCAGATATCAAACAGTATAAAGACCTAGTATCTCAGAATCAGGCAATCTTTCAAACAAGATTTCGGGGGTTACCCATATATCCGAGAGATGTTCCCCACGAGATAAGTAATTGTTTGATATTTAGGTTTATATCTCAAATTCAATCTACTATTCGTGCGAAGTCTACTGGCACATCATCAGTGAGACTTGTTTAAAAACATTATGACTTTCCATTTCTCTAGCATGTTGTGATAGCCCACTGATGTACTATCATTTCCTCTTTTTTACAACAAAACTCATTTTGAATTTTTCACTGTTTTTTACTTTTGAGATTTTATCATGTTTTTGGATTTTTCAAATTTTCAAAATTTTTAATTTAAATTTTTAATTTTTTTACTCCCCCTAAAATCAAAAATATGTTTCAATTTTTGATTTTCAAGGAAAATTTGAAAATAAACTGTAATAAACTGTACAAATAAACTGACAAACTGAAGTTCAAGCAATTCACATCAATTCTCTTGGCATAAACAATCAGAACTCCCCCTGACAACAAACTATTTTCCCATTATGATTTCAAAACACTTAAGTTTGTTTTAATCAAAATGGTTTTTCCAGAAAATTAGTTTTGTTGATACCACTCGTTAGGAACGGGGATTCATCACATTGTTCTTTCAACCTTTTGTATTAAATCAAGTTCAACTTAATGACCTTGATTAACCACTTGTAAGTTCTCATTAACAATACCACTTGTAATATGACAATTTTAAATTTTTCAAGAAAGATGCCGATTCATGCTCCACGATTACCAACTTGGGAGCTCCGGCAAGTCAGGATTTTTAGTTAAAGAGTTTCACCCAAGCCTGACAGTCCTTGGGTGATACCGAGTCATCATCTGATTCTGAATCATCAACACACAGTTTTTGAACATTCCTTTTTGATTTAAAATTTGCAGCCCGCAATGGTGGAAAGTTGACATCATCCATTGACGGTACTGGCTTTTCTCTTTTTAGTTCAACTTTTGGCTCCTCTGACTTTGACGAGTCAGTTTCATCGCCAGAAAGTGGCTCCTCTGCTTCCGAAGAAACAAATTCATCGCCATCCATTTTTGCTTCACATTCTCTGTTTAGCTCACATGCACCCCCATGATTTACAAACCACTTGATTATAACGTTTTGAAACCATTTTTCAATCTTGTTTTATCATGTGTTTGTTCAGCCGTGAGGGTTTCGGTGTATTCCTTTTAAATTTAAAAAAAAATTTTAACAATTTAAACCAAACACTTCCTGTTTTTAACACTGGTTTTCTCCTTGTGTGCCAGGCTGTTCTGTTATTCATGCTGAGCTTGAATTGGCCCCTGAACACCTGCACATGTGATGTGTGTAAAATGCAACATATAAATTACATCAAATGAGGCATAAAACTAACCCTTTTTAAGTACTAATGTTGGAAAAGAGTGTTTTTGTCTTCCTTTTGTATTTTCAGGATTAAATGAGCTCAAATTCACAAAAGAAGCAAAAAGACAGCTAAATCTAACATAAATACAAGAAAAGGAACATAAGTGGATTGCCCGACCCCTCAACAGCATCCTCCCAAGCTCCCCCTAGTTAACCCCTTTGAGCCTAAACCTTTCATTTCTTTACCTTAAAACCCTTTTACCCACCAAAACCCTTTTTATTTTTACCCTTTATTTTAGTAACAAGCTCGGTTTTCGTGTGACTAAAAAAAATGATGAAGTTAGAAATAAACAAACAAAGCTCTTAAAACAAAAAAACTTGTTTGAAGAAATACTTCATTAAGAATTAAAAGTCACTAAAACAAAATGTTTTACGAAAACCGACGCTTTTCGCCCTTTTCTACTAACCACTAACCCAACTACCCACCTTTAGCCCAAGCCTTTACCCAAAAAAGTCCTCTTGATATTTACAAAGGTAACAAGTTAAAAAGGAGGAGGATTGATTGCTTGGCAAGCCTATGGTAGGGATAAGTTCCACGCCGCTCTCGAGTGATTCACTAAAAATACACCTTCGGCCGAGTGTGAGTGATTTCTCCCGTGAGGTATGTGAACTTGTATATAAATGGAATTTTAAAAAGGCATGATATGCCCAAATAAGTAATTTATCCTATGAAACGTTATAAATAAATCATAACGAATAGGATTGTAAATAAATAAAAATAAAACTAAAAAGATCTTGGATTCCCGACACTCTATGACAAGCCAAAACCTTCTCTTCTACCCATTCCATTTGGGAGTGTAAGCCACGTATTAAAGAGTTTTGGTTGAGGACAAGCAAAAATTCAAGTGTGGGGGTATTTGATGTGTGTAAAATGCAACATATAAATTACATTAAATGGGGCATAAAACTAACCCTTTTTAAGTACTAATGTTGGAAAAAGAGTGTTTTTGTCTTCCTTTTGTATTTTCAGGATTAAATGAGCTCAAATTCACAAAAGAAGCAAAAAGACAGCTAAATCTAACATAAATACAAGAAAAGGAACATAAGTGGATTGCCCGACCCCTCAACAGCATCCTCCCAAGCAAAATAGAGAAGGCAGAAGACTGAACACGCCCCGTGCTCAGCCAGCACGGGGCCGTGCCCAAGAAGCAGCAGAAAAGACAAACCTATAGAAGTTTCTATTGCCCACCACGGGGCCGTGCCCAGTGAACACCGGGGCGTGGCAAAAGTACAGCAGGTGCATTAATTGTAATTGCGAATTACAATTAATGAAGAGAGAGAGTGTCAGACAGGCATGGGGCCGTGTCCAGCGGACACGGGGCCGTGCCCAGCCTTCTGTTCAGCCTATAAATGGGAGTGCTTGGTTTCATTGCAACTCATCCCTTGGCACACCACCTCTCTCACACTTCATCCACCACCCACCACCATCACAACACCATCATCCACCACCATCATCCATTGTCCATCATAGAGTGTGTGAGTCGTCTCGGGATCCAAGATTGATCGTAAGAGTTCTTGACAATCAAGGCCATGTTTGCCTAAGTCTCTTACATCACTTGGTGAAGACAAGTGTTTAGTATAATACTTTTTATTTTTAATCTTTTGCACTTTTTATTTGGTTTTGTATTAATGACTTTAATAACTAGTTGCTTATGTTGAAGGTGATCTTTCCTTATCGTTTGTCCGTGGTGTCTTGGCATTATTTTACTGTCCATATAAAATAAAAGATTTTCACCATTCATATCTCCACGGTCTATATGGAGGTATGTTGGCTACCTGGTCGGGGGTTAAGGGAACGGTTTGGTAAGGGTCTTGCCCTTGTTCAGCGTTTAGAGGTCCTGCAAGGGACCTGGGTCAAATTTAGTAGGATCTCCTTCAATACCCATAGGTATTGGATGGCGGGGATCCAAACTCTTTGACCCCCTCATAAGTTAACTACTATTAATACTATAACCCGGCTATTTAGGACTGTATCCCTGCTGACTTAGACTACTTAGTCGAGGGTAACGTCACCTCCAAAATAGGGGCCTACCATAATTTGCATTAATAACTTAATTCATTATCTTTCAATAATCCGACCCTTTAGGATTGTATCCTTGCTGACTCAAACTACTGGGTTGAGGGTAACATCGCCTTCAAAAGAGGGGCTTACTACAATAACTAAGATAATCTCTTAAACAAGTGTAAAAGTGCGAAAATAATCAAAGGTTATACTAATACACGAGTCGGATCCAAGTGATTCATCTTGTCTATCTGTTTTTATTTTTTATTTTATTTTTCAGCATTTAGTTAGTTTTTATTTTCTTAGTTTAAAAATCTTTTCTAACATTTTGATTTGGTTAGACGTTGAGGATAAACTGGTACTAAAAGCTCTTGTGTCCTTGGACGACCTCGGTATCTTACCAACACTATACTACGTCCACGATGGGTGCACTTGCCCATATGTGTGTTTAGTGTTAGTAAATATCGTGTTTTATAAATTTAAAACTTGGCTAAAAGTGTAAAAAGGGCTTAAATATACATCTAAAATATATCACACTTCACGCACATCAAGTTTTTGGCCTAATCATATTTTTATTTTCCTTTTTAATTTTTTTAGATTTTCTTAGTTTTTCAGCTTCTGCAGAGCTCAGCACGGGTCGTGCCCGCTGAACACGCCCCCGTGCTCAATAATTGGAACTGGCAATCCTGTTTTAAGTCAGACAGTAAGCTGAACACGGGGCCGTGCTCACTCAACACGCCCCCGTGCCCAAGATTCACTTACTGAAAATAGAACCGTTAGATCCCGGCGGTTGGTAATTTCTGACATAAACATGAGTGATAGTAATTCTTTTTACTTTCGGCACTCTTATGGTACGTGGTGTCAATTATGTGGAGGCGAACATGGAGAAGTAAAATGTTACTTTCTAAATTATGGGCCCCACTACATAGACCCACCGATTCCTTATAACCTTAAGAGGGGCGAAAGTAAAAATAATCAATATCTCTCCCTCGAATGCGCCCAGCCAGATATTCTAGGAGAAATGCTCCTTGACGAGTTTTTTCAACTAGAAGAGCTAATCTTAAATTGGTCAAAAGAGCTTAGGAAGGATTTTATTGATCCACCCCAAGACAATGACCATGAAGAAATGTTGGGATCGCATTCTGACAACCTCGTTGTTCCCAAAAATACCTTCATACCTAGCGAAGACTTGGAAGATAGTCGTCCCTGTGCCGATTGTGCCGTGAAGGACTCTCCATCGACTTCGTTTGGTGCATACATAGACCTGAGCGATTCGGCATACACCTTCTTTAACGAGAGCCCGAGAAAGGGTTGGACTTGTCCACCTAGAATGAAAATAGGAATTACCCTCACCGACAACCTCTTGCGTTCTCGCCTTGGTCTAGGACAATTAAGGTATCTTAGGCACTTTGGGGTTGTTCTGTCACACCCCGATTTCCACGTGTATCACCGGTGGGCCCGGTGGGGGATTACCGTGACGTAGTTGGCAACAATATAGTCAAACCACACAATTATATGAATGCACAGCGGAAGCATAAAGATAATATATTTCAACTTTAAGTGTAATATCAATGTATCACCATTGTTGAAATAATAATCCACAGGGGATCAATAAAAATAACAAAAAGTATTGTTCAACAGACTTCAGGCATCTTAAGCTTGCGAGACTTCTAATGATGCTAAGGAGAAATCCCAGCCAATTACGCCTAGTACCTGCATTTAGTCTTTTGGGGAAAATACGTCAGTTTACACTGGTAAATACGTTCAACTGACACTTTTGTAAAAATGTTTAATAAAAAAAGGGTTAAATGCTCAAGGCACAAACTCTTTATAACTTGGGATAATTTATAATTAAATCTTGTAAAGAATTACATGTTACTATGTGTTCGGTCGCCTGAGTCGTATCGGGTTAAAGTTTAATAGACACACCACATAGTATAAAACCGTGGCGGGTAACCAACGGCTACACTTTTATAATTATAGACATAATGCCGGGTGTACGCCTACACCGGGATGTTAAGGTCGTGGCCATTCGTAAATGCTGCCAAGGATATCCGGGACATGGTCATTAAGCCCCCAAAGGCGTCAAGCCAACAAAACAAGTTTTCAAATGGGTCACATTGATAATACCCAACTACTAATGAGTTGGGGTCAATTGCCCGACCAAGCGGTATTTTAGATACCGTAACCCAAGCCCGTATAACGGAAAATAAGTTAAAAGTATTTACCTTTGCAAGTATAATCCTTAATTGAATAAATCACAGATAGCTTTTACTGGTCTCCTATTCTGGAACGAAGGTTTTAAAATAACCTATTAGAATCCTAACGGGTCTTTATATTTGCCGTAGCTTAGACCGGTCAGTTTCAAAGGATAGTTACGGTTTAATCGCGTGAAAGGCGAAAACCGTGAATGGAGTGTGATTTTGACCCAACAAGTTTGAAGACTTGTCTTATATGGGTATAATAATCATACTCTGGATTTTGGGGTCAAAACAATATAGTTTGACCCGTTTCGGCTAATTTATATAAACTAGTTACATAAGCCGAACCGTGCGTGCAAAAGGCGCAACGGGTAACCGTAGGAGTCTTACACAGGTTTCCTAAGTCAATATGTCTTAAAGAGGTTGTGGTATCAGTAGGATACCTTCCATAATGCCCGTAACGAGTTTAAGTTCATATTATGCCCCGTAGGGGTATTTTGGTCTTTTTAAAGATTATAAAAGAGGTTTTAGAGTTCTACAGGAAATCTGAGTTTCCCGAACAGTTTATAAAGTCTAAAATACTTTATTTATTATTTAAAATCAGTAGCAACTAGAATCGGGTCAAAAGACCTTGTAGAACTCAAGTTATGGCCGAAAAGGGCATATTCGGTATTTACCGAACCGTTGCCATAACCGCAGGTTATGAGCAGGTTTAAAAATAATTAAAAATCTTTAAAAATCCCAAAACATTATTTTACAATAGTGAGTAAAAGGTTTGGTGTCGAAATCTGGGTTTAGATAGGCGTTATGCTAATTGCGCTATTTAATTACTAAAGTTTCGCAATTTACGCTATTTAGCATAACTCATATTCTGGACCTCGGATTGACGTGAAATTTTAGGGACATGCTTAGAAATCAGTAACCAAGGTTATGATCCTTTCACATGTCCGAAATTCTCGTTTTAATTTAAAAAGGGCGTTACGGTCAACTTTTAAGCATTTAACGGAAATGTGTAAAAGACTCGGACAAACAACGAACCGGGTCAGAACGGAAGTCAATGCAAAAGTCAAACTTTTGCGACTTTCGGCTCCGAACCGGGTCAAAACAGAAAAATGGTCGGATCAAACAAGCTTAGAATAGTTTATATACTTATTATCATGTCTTATGAGTGTTCAAACAGGTTACATATCATCTACATTACAGATTATGCAAGAAATCTCAAAATGACATTTCTGTTGACTTTTTCTAAGCACGTTTGACTCGATATTTGAACTAGTTAGAGTGGGAATCAGAGGTGCCCTTTTAGGGGTTTAATGCCCACATGATTACCATCATATAACTATCTTTGATTCGACAAACCACTGGACCATTCGTGATTTATCGCAAAGTCAATCGTTAATTACGACGGATTGACTTTTAGGCTAAAACTATGGAAAAACGAAACCACAAAGGGTTAGGCAACTTACAGAAGCTTGGTGCACGACTAAGAATGATAGAGGAATGCTTGAGAGCTCCAAGAATGACCAGAAGGTAAGTTTTGAGGTGTGTTTCACTTATGCACAATGCATGGCCTTTTATAGTGAAAGAATGGACCTAAGATCATTACACATCAACCTACAATGGAGCATGGATGTTCAGCAGGTGGCCCTTGGTGCTAGGAGGCAAGTAGAGGGCGCCCATGCTTCATTTATTGCACATATGATCGTTCACAAGTTCAAGCAACAAGTCTGTCCAAAGTTTCTGCATCTGGGTGGTTCATGCTGCCCGCATGAAAGATCATGCAACTTGTACGCGGGCCGCCTGAATCTTCATGTCAGGAGACGGATTAACAGGAGGCTCGCGGCCCGCATGAACTTACCCTAAACCTTTACGCGGCCCGCGTTAGGTCTGTTTTCCAAGATTTTTAAATCTTTTGCAATCATTAACCAAATCTTCGGTAATTAATATCCTGACCTTTCTGGTTCGAAGTGGTAACTTTGCGATTTGGCCCTCGGTTAATTACAATTAAGGGTCTCGTGCCATTTACCCGTACTGTTAAGTCCCCGGTTAGTTTAATTACTATCCGGAAAGCCTTAACTTTCATTGTTGACGCTTTTAACCCCTCTCGTACGAATTTGATCATAACTTTCTCGTTTGAAAACGGAACTTCGCGAAATTTATATAGTATATTCTAGTGAGCGTATTTTACTGTTACAAAGCCTCGGGTTCGTCAAAGGGTCACTCAGAGGTATAATTAAACATGTTGACACAGTTAACCCCTGCAGCTTGAAATCTCTCACTTTCTTCCGCGTTTCGCTTCCGTACGATCCATGATTTATTCGTTTGAAGGTACGAGCATCGTTTAGGGTTACTATACAGTATATTTACCCTTTGTTGACATTCATAACCCTCGAATTTACATACTTTCAAGGTTTGTCAACTTTAGTCCTTTATTTAATATTTAATGCCACGTGTAACTCATGACACGTGTTAACACATTATTGGACATAAAATTTCGAGGTGTTACATCCTCACCCCCTTAAAATAAATCTCGACCCGTGATTTACTCAAACAAATAAGGGTATTTCTCTTTCATCGTGGTTTCAACTTCCCACGTGAATTCGGGACCTCTACGGGCATCCCACTTGACCTTTACTATAGGTACATGCTTCCTTCGAAGCTTCTTTACCTGTCGATCTTCAATCGACAAAGGCTTCTCCACAAATTTCAAGCTCTCATCTATATGCACATTTGTGTGTGGGATCACTAATGATTCATCAGCGAAGCACTTCTTTAGATTGCAGATGTGGAACACATTGTGAATTCCATTGAGCTCCTCCGGTAAGTTTAACTTATAGGCAACTGACCCGACTCGTTCGATAACTTCGAAAGGTCCTATGTATCTCGGGCTTAGTTTGCCTTTCTTACCGAAACGCATCACCCCCTTCCAGGGTGATACTTTAAGTAACACCTTTTCACCTACTTCGAAGTGAAAATCTTTACGCTTTGGATCCGCGTAACTCTTCTGCCTATCTCGAGCAGCTTTGAGACGGTCTCGAATCTGGACAATCTTGTCCGTCGTTTCGAAAACTATCTCTGGTCCAGACAATTAGACATCTCCAACTTCCGCCCAACAAACAGGCGATCTACACTTTCTACCGTATAATGCCTCGAAATGCGCAGCCTTTATGCTGGTGTGGTAGTTATTATTGTAGGAGAATTCGATTAGTGGTAGGTTCTTATCCCAACTACCACCTAAATCGATAGCACATGCACGTAGCATGACTTCCAACGTTTGAATAGTACGCTCACTCTGACCGTCTGTCTGAGGATGGTAAGCCGTACTAAAATTCAAACGTGTGCCCAAAGATTGCTGGAAACTTTTCCAGAAATGCGACGTGTATCTAGTATCCCGATCAGAGATAATAGACACAGGTATGCCATGCAAGGCTACAATCTTATCAACGTATAACTGGGCTAACATGTCGGAGCTATAAGTCTCCTTGATGGGTAAGAAATGCGCTGATTTAGTCAGCCTATCAACGATAACCCATATTGTGTCATTTCCTTTCCTCGTCTTGGGTAACATGGTAATAAAATCCATAGTTATACATTCCCACTTCCATTCAGGAAGTTCAGGCTGTTGTAGCAAGCCAGATGGCTTTTGATGCTCAGCCTTGACTTGCGCACAAGTTAAGCATTTAGCTACATAAGCGGCTACAGACTTTTTCAAGCCTATCCACCAATAATTTGCCTTTAAATCCTGATACATCTTATCGGCTCCCGGGTGAACAGAATACTTGGAACTATGGGCTTCCTGGAGGATAACATCGCGTAATCCTCCATAAATCGGAACCCATATTCGTCCATTCAATCGTAAAATTCCGTCCTTGCTAAGAGTTAACTGCTCCTCAGTTACTCCTAACTTTTCTTTAGGATAATTAGCTTCCAACACAGCCTCTCGCTGTGTAGCTAATATCCTTTCAATCAAATTATTCTTCACTTCAATGCTCTTGGCATTGATTCGGATGGGTTTTACCCTTTCCTTTCTACTCAGGGCATCAGCGACTACATTCGCTTTGCCTGGATGATATCTGATTTCACAATCATAATCATTTAAAGTCTCCATCCAACGGCGTTGCCTCATGTTTAACTCTTTCTGATTAAACAGATGTTGAAGACTCTTGTGATCCGAATAGATCACGAACTTGATACCGTATAGATAATGCCTCCACAGTTTTAGTGTGAACACAACGGCACCCAGCTCCAAGTCATGGGTGGTGTAGTTCTTCTCGTGCACCTTTAACTGTCTTGAAGCATAGGCAATAACTTTGCCCTTTTGCATGAGCACACACACCCTATGCCAGTGTGTGATGCGTCGCAGTAAACTACGAACTCCTCGGTACCTTCCGGTAGTGTCAACACAGGGGCGTTGCTCAGCTTTTGCTTTAAAATATCAAAGGACTCTTGCTGCTTAGGGCCCCAAACAAACTTTTCCTTCTTCTTGGTCAAGGAAGTTAAGGGCGCAGCAATCCTTGAAAAATTTTCAATGAATCGCCTGTAGTATCCTGCTAACCCCAGGAAACTACGAATCTCAGTAGGCGTCTTTGGCTCTTGCCAATTCATGACAGCCTCTACTTTAGCGGGATCCACCTGGATACCACGCTCGCTGACAACGTGTCCTAGAAATTGGACTGCTCGTAGCCAGAATTCGCACTTAGAGAATTTGGCATAGAGTTTCTCATGGTGTAGCAGTTTGAGAATACAGCGAAGGTGTTTCTCATGGTCAGCTCGGTTCTTCGAGTATATAAGAATGTCGTCGATGAAAACGATGACGAATTTGTCCAAGTACGGCTTGCAGACGCGATTCATGAGATCCATGAACGCAGCCGGTGCATTAGTGAGCCCAAAAGGCATCACTAGGAACTCGTAGTGACCGTAGCGAGTCCTAAATGCTGTTTTATGCACGTCTTCATCTCTGACTTTCAGTTGATGGTAGCCTGACCTCAAGTCGATCTTCGAAAAATAACTTGCCCCTTGTAACTGATCGAACAGATCGTCGATCCTCGGCAAGGGATATCTATTCTTTATCGTGACTTTATTAAGCTCGCGATAATCGATGCACAGACGCATCGATCCGTCCTTCTTCTTAACGAACATGACAGGTGCTCCCCAGGGAGATGAACTAGGTTTGATGAAACCTTTAGCCAGTAGTTCATCCAGCTGGGTCCTTAACTCCTTCATCTCGGTTGGTGCTAGCCTGTAAGGTGCTCTAGCAATAGGTGCTGCTCCAGGAATGATATCAATCCTGAATTCCACTTGCCTATCTGGTGGCAAACCAGGCAGATCTTCAGGGAAAACTTCTGGATATTCCGAAATGACGGGAATGTCTTCTATCTTCGGTTTAGGCTCTTCAATAATCACCTGTGCCATGTAGATGACACAACCCTTCTTTAGACATTTTGAAGCCTTGAGCATGGTTACTTGCTCGGGCAATCCGTACTGGGTATCTCCTCGAATGGTAAGCAATTCACCAGCCGGAGTCTTTATCACAATCTGCTTTCTGTTGCAGACGATTTGGGCCTGGTTGTGAGATAACCAGTCCATACCCAATACTAGGTCAAAACCGGCCAATTTAAAGGGAAGTAGAGATAGAGGAAAAAAGTGGTTCTTAATGGATATCACACATCCATCTAACACAGTGGAGACGGTTTCTACGGTGCCATCTGCTAGCTCTACCTCGTAATTCACATTTAAGGTTTTGACAGGCATATTCAGCAATTTGCAAAATTTATGATCTACGAAAGACTTATCAGCGCCTGAATCAAAAAGTACTCTTGCAAAGATATCGTTTACGAGAAAAGTACCTGTGATTACGTTGTCATCCAGCACTGCTTCTTTCGCCTCCATCCTGAAGACTCTAGCATTGCTCTTCTTGGCCTCTTCAGGCTTCTTGGCATATTTAGGGCAGTTGCTTTTAATGTGCCCCTTCTCATTGCAGTTATAGCAGGTAGCATCTTTTATTTTCTTGCAGTCCACGGTCTTGTGGTCCTTTGACTTGCACAACCCGCAAGCATACGACTTCGACTGGGTCTGCGAGTTTGACTCGAGCCTACACTTTCCAAAGTGATGTCTCTTGCAAGTCTTGCACTTGGGCTTCTCACCAGACTGTTACCCATCCTTCCTTGACTCCAACCCCCTCTTGTTATCACCGTTTCCACGGTGTTTCTTGCTCGACCTCCGTGAAGTTTCATCTTCACGCTTTCTCTTTTCAGCTTCTTTGTTCCTTAGCGATCTTTGTCGGACCGCATCCAGAGTAAGGGACAAAGATATATCGGCTACAGATCGAAAGGTCGCTGGCCGAGAGGCCTTCACGCTTGCCTTTATTTCGGGGGCTAACCCACCGATGAAACGAGCGATTCTCTTTGCTCCGGGGTTACCAGATATGGAACCAACCGAGACATCGTGTTGAAGCTCGTTAGGTAAGCTTGGCAGTCAAGGTTTGTCATCACCAATGATAGAAAATCAGATTCTATCTTTTCCACCTCATGTTGAGGGCAGTAATTCTCCTTGATGAGAGAAACGAATTCCTCCCATGTCATACTGTATAGAACAGCCTTTCCCGAGGCCTGAACCAACGACCTCCACCAAGCCAGGGCCTCGCCCTTGAATGATTGAGACACAAACTTTACCACGTCTCTTTCCGCACAGCCGCTGATGTCCACCACGGTGTCCATCTCGTCAAGCCATGTCATACAATCGACCCCTCCTTTCTCCCCAGTGAAGTCCCGGGGCTTGCATGATACAAAGTACTTGTAGGTGCAGCCTCTGGCGCGAGATGCGTCAGTATATACTCTTTCTTGACGGACACTGTTTTCATTGGACGAATGGTTATCATCGTCCTTTTTAGGCTTGGACAGCGGTTTGCTGTGAGATTTTGTGTGGGTCTTTGGCTTGGAGTGTGGTTTGAATATGGTTCGGCTCCGAGATTCAGTATATTCCTCATATTGTCGATCCAGAGTTGCCTTGACAGCATTATCGACAAGAGCTTTCAACTCTGCGCCCGTCAGATGAACTTGGGCGTTATCATAATTGTCTTCCTTCGAGTGGCTATTTTCTCCACTAGGGTCAGCCATGGTAACTTGAATCTGTTACAGAAGATAACGATAATTTTATTTAGGAGTTTATTATGGAATTGTCTTTTATGGCAATTCATTAACCATGGTAACAGAGACCATATCTGGTTAATTTGTTACTCACTTTTACTTAGGATTTGAACATACTTATCCTAATTACAAATAATATTGTTATTGGCACAAAAGCCTAGTCACGAGGACGTTTTTTTATAATATTAGCCGAGATTACAGAGAATCAAGGTATGAAGGTTTGAACCGTAGTCCTTTTACCCTTTCTGACAGGGAGTCATAGACCACCACTGTCTTTTGTCTTATTATGACAATCATCATGGCCCGTAGGCACTACAACTCTAATGGATATTTAATGATTTGGCCCGTAGGCACTACACCACTAATGGATGTTTAATAATTCGGCCCGTAGGCACTACATCACTAATGGATGTTTAATAAATGATCATCTTTATTGATGACTTAACCCATGATTTATTATATCATTAATTTGGGTTTTGAAATCCTTAGAAGGATTCTTATTCAAGAATGACACGTGCGATTTTAACGAATCACATCTGCGATGAACGTTAACATGATTATAGAGGTTAACTGGAATTCTGAATCTTTTGATCAGGTCTTACCATCTTGGCCGGGTCTAAAAAGACACCTGGCTAGGTTTCACTCTTAAGATTCTTTACTTAGGCAGATTTAAATTTAAAAGGAATGATTTTGATTTATTTCATATATAGTAATAACAAAATGAAATCTATAACATAACATTCCATAAACTTCAAATACGATTACACGCTACCCTAAACGGGACTTTTAAACAAGTACATACCTACATAGAGGTTAATAAAGAGACAAGTCCACGCAGGGACCAATACAAGATAGGTGTCCACGCAGGGACCAAAGGATAAGTCCACGTAGGGACTGAAATACGATAAACGTCCATGCAGGGACTTATTTAAAATAGACATTACATTAGAGCATACATATAGACTAATGGTCACGTTTCTTCTTCTTGCCCTTCAACAGGTTTGCTAGACCCTTAAGGAATCCCCTGTTGTTCTTTCGTTCTTCCTCGAAATCTCGTTCCACACGACTTAATCGGTGGAGGATTTCTTCTTGTTCAAGAGGAGAAAAACGTGGTTGTGGCGCCGGTTGCGGAACTGGAGGTCTAGGAGGTGCTGGATACCCATGAGCTGAGTAATCCGGTATCCCTAGGTTTCCAAAAGCTCCGTCGGGATAGCGGGCATTATACCTAGCCGCTATCACATATGGGTCGCACTCATAGTTGTAATTGTAATGCGTATGCGATGGCTGTTCGAACGGGTTGTATGCCGTTGGACCCGTGTATGCAGGTATTGGGTGGTCATACCCAAATGGTGGCGAAGATGGTGCAACTGGTGCGGAGTTTGCCTCCTGTACTGGACTTGAAGGTCCTTCTTCAGGTACTGACGGATAGTGACTAGCACTCGAGTGGCGAGGGGTGCTGAAATGGAATTCCCCTCCTCGGGTAGACATCCGTGCGCCTGATCTTCTACGCCTTGGCGGATCTGGAATTACTGGTTGAACCGGTGGCGGTGGTGGTGGCGTAACGGCCACAAACCGCGGATCCTCTGAAGGATCCTGTTTTTGCTGCTGCTCGTGTTGCGCTGTCTGATGGGAGGGTGTGAAGTACCACTCGTGCTGGTTGAACAGCGCTTGAAAACTATCTGGCCCTTGATAAGGTGTGCCATGGAAAGTAGATCCATCAGAGATCTCGATAAGATGTGTGGGCGTACCACGAGCAGGTTCTATGGGATCCGTGTCCTCATCCATATGGTCTTCTGAGAAGTGATCATGTGGTCCTAACGGGACAAAGCCTGCAGGTTCCTGAATGTAATCTGCTGGGTTAAACTGACCTCTGAAGTAAGGAGTGGGATTATCAAAAGTATGGTGCGATGCAGATCGCTGTAGAGGTAAAAAGGATGGTTGAGGTTATTGGGATCATTTTCGGAATCTGGCCCGAACGAGTGACGATACGATGGCGTCGAGCTATGCGAGGTAGAATGTCTCGCAGGTTCAAAAAGGTTTCTTCGTCTCTGTGGTTCTTCACTCCTTGTACTGGAAGGAGCTCGCGTGTTCGAAGGTCCAGCTTCGTGATCATGGTGAGTAATGATCGTTCCTCTGCCTCTTCCTCCTCTTCCTCTTCTGATTGCAGGTGGCATTTTTCCTGCTTTTAAAACTTTAAATAACAATAAACAATAAAAAGACAAACTGGAATAAAAATTCAAATTTGTCCTATGTTCTTGTCTAGACTCAAGTATGTGCAATTGTGTAACTGAGATTAAACACAAGGCTAGTGTTTAATTCGCTCAGTGTTGGCTCTGATACCAACCTGTCACACCCCGATTTCCACGTGTATCACCGGTGGGCCCGGTGGGGGATTGTCGTGACGTAGTTGGCAACAATATAGTCAAACCACACAATTATATGAATGCACAGCGGAAGCATAAAGATAATATATTTCAACTTTAAGTGTAATATCAATGTATCACCATTGTTGAAATAATAATCCACAGGGGATCAATAAAAATAACAAAAAGTATTGTTCAACAGACTTCAGGCATCTTAAGCTTGCGAGACTTCTAATGATGCTAAGGAGAAATCCCAGCCAATTACGCCTAGTACCTGCATTTAGTCTTTTGGGGAAAATACGTCAGTTTACACTGGTAAATACGATCAACTGACACTTTTGTAAAAATGTTTAATAAAATTGGTTTAAATGCTCAAGGCACAAACTCTTTATAACTTGGGATAATTTATAATTAAATCTTGTAAAGAATTACATGTTACTATGCGTTCGGTCGCACCACATAATATAAAACCGTGACGGGAAACCAACGACTACACTTTTATAATTATAGACATAATGCCGGGTGTACGCCTACACCGGGATGTCAAGGTCGTGGCCATTCGTAAATGCTGCCAAGGATATCCGGGACATGGTCATTAAGCCCCCAAAGGCGTCAAGCCAACAAAACAAGTTTTCAAACGGGTCACATTGATAATACCCAACTACTAATTAGTTGGGGTCAATTGCCCGACCAAGCGGTATTTTAGATACCGTAACCCAAGCCAGTATAACGGAAAATAAGTTAAAAGTATTTACCTTTGCAAGTATAATCCTTAATTGAATAAATCACAGATAGCTTTTACTGGTCTCCTGTTCTGGAACGAAGGTTTTAAAATAACCTATTAGAATCCTAACGGGTCTTTATATTTGCCGTAGCTTAGACCGGTCAGTTTCAAAGGATAGTTACGGTTTAATCGCGTGAAAGGCGAAAACCGTGAATGGAGTGTGATTTTGACCCAACAAGTTTGAAGACTTGTCTTATATGGGTATAATAATCATACTCTGGATTTTGGGGTCAAAACAATATGGTTTGACCCGTTTCGGCTAATTTATGTAAACTAGTTACATAAGCCGAACCGTGCGCGCAAAAGGCGCAACGGGTAACCGTAGGAGTCTTACACAGGGTTCCTAAGTCAATATGCCTTAAAGAGGTTGTGGTATCAGTAGGATACCTTCCATAATGCCCGTAACGAGTTTAAGTTCATATTATGCCCCGTAGGGGTATTTTGGTCTTTTTAAAGATTTTAAAAGAGGTTTTAGAGTTCTACTGGAAATCTGAGTTTCCCGAACAGTTTATAAAGTCTAAAATACTTTATTTATTATTTAAAATCAGTAGCAACTGGAATCGGGTCAAAAGACCTTGTAGAACTCAAGTTATGGCCGAAAAGGGCATATTCGGTATTTACCGAACCGTTGCCATAACCGCAGGTTATGAGCAGGTTTAAAAATAATTAAAAATCTTTAAAAATCCCAAAACATTATTTTACAACAGTGAGTAAAAGGTTTGGTGTCGAAATCCGGGTTTAGATAGGTGTTATGCTAATTGCGCTATTTAATTAATAAAGTTTCGCAATTTGCGCTATTTAGCATAACTCATATTCTGGACCTCGGATTGACGTGAAATTTTAGGGACATTTTTAGAAATCAGTAACCAAGGTTATGATCCTTTCACATGTCCGAAATTCTCATTTTAATTTAAAAAGGGCGTTACGGTCAACTTTTAAGCATTTAACGGAAATGTGTAAAAGACTCGGACAAACAACGAACCGGTCACAGAGGGTTATACCATCATGTAACCTGGTCCTAAGAGAGTCCTAAGGCATATCTAAATCAAACTTTAACGGGTCAGAACGGAAGTCAATGCAAAAGTCAAACTTTTGCGACTTTAGGCTTCGAACCGGGTCAAAACAGAAAAATGGTCGGATCAAACAAGCTTAGACTAGTTTATATACTTATTATCATGTCTTATGAGTGTTCAAACAGGTTACATATCATCTACATTACAGATTATGCAAGAAATCGCAAAATCACATTTCTGTTGACTTTTTCTAAGCACGTTTGACTCGATATTTGAACTAGTTAGAGTGGGAATCAGAGGGTGCCCTTTTAGGGGTTTAATGCCCACATGATTACCATCATATAACTATCTTTGATTCGACAAACCACTGGACCATTCGTGATTTATCGCAAAGTCAATCGTTAACTACGACGGATTGACTTTTAGGCTAAAACTATGGAAAAACGAAACCACAAAGGGTTAGGCAACTTACAGAAGCTTGGTGCACGACTAAGAATGATAGAGGAATGCTTGAGAGCTCCAAGAATGAGCAGAAGGTAAGTTTTGAGGTGTGTTTCACTTATGCACAATGCATGGCCTTTTATAGTGAAAGAATGGACCTAAGATCATTACACATCAACCTACAATGGAGCATGGATGTTTAGCAGGTGGCCCTTGGTGCTAGGAGGCAAGTAGAGGGCGCCCATGCTTCATTTATTGCACATATGATCGTTCACAAGTTCAAGCAACAAGTCTGTCCAAAGTTTCTGCATCTGGGAGGTTCACGCGGCCCGCATGAAAGATCATGCAACTTGTACGCGGGCCGCCTGAATCTTCATGTCAGGAGACGGATTAACAGGAGGCTCGCGGCCCGCATGAACTTACCCTAAACCTTTACGCGGCCCGCGTTAGGTCTGTTTTCCAAGATTTTTAAATCTTTTGCAATCATTAACCAAATCTTCGGTAATTAATATCCTGACCTTTCGGGTTCGAAGGGGTAACTTTGTGATTTGGCCCTCGGTTAATTACAATTAAGGGCCTCGTGCCATTTACCCATACTGTTAAGTCCCCGGTTAGTTTAATTACTATCCTGAAAGCCTTAACTTTCATTGTTGACGCTTTTAACCCCTCTCGTACGAATTTGATCATAACTTTCTTGTTTGAAAACGGAACTTCGCGAAATTTATATCGTATATTCTAGTGAGCGTATTTTACTGTTACAAAGCCTCGGGTTCGTCAAAGGGTCACTCAGAGGTATAATTAAACATGTTGACACAGTTAACCCCTGCAGCTTGAAATCTCTCACTTTCTTCCGCGTTTCGCTTCCGTACGATCCATGATTTATTCGTTTGAAGGTACGAGCATCGTTTAGGGTTACTATACAGTATATTTACCCTTTGTTGACGTTCATAACCCTCGAATTTACATACTTTCAAGGTTTGTCAACTTTAGTCCTTTATTTAATATTTAATGCCACGTGTAACTCATGACACGTGTTAACACATTATTGGACACAAAATTTCGAGGTGTTACATGTTCCAACCAGTCAGGAGCCACCCGATACTATTAAGTTCCTTAAAAAAATTAGACAAATTTCATAAAACAGTCTCTCGACACGGGGCCGTGTCCAGCCAACACGCCCCCGTGCTCACCAAAAGATTCCCTTCTGATCCTTACGTCAGAATACGGACAAACTGTGTCAGAATTCCATCTGCACACGGGGCTGTGCCCACTGAACACGGGGCCGTGTCCAGGATGCTGTCGTTTTCTATAAATGCAGCCAAGAATTCTGCACATTTAGACCAACTTGGGACAGAGATTTGAAGGAATCTTCTCTCAACTATCCTAGGTAAGTTCTAAAAGAAGGTTCCAACAACCCATCTTGTCCTTTCCTCTCTTAACCATTTCCTTCTTCTTCATCTTTCTCCAAGAACCTCCATTAAAGTTTGAATTTTTCAAGCTTTGTGGTAGGGATTGATGAGTTTTAATCAGGGAATCTTAGTAAAAATATGTTGTATAACATTGTTTTGAGTTACTAATGTTTAAAAAGACCCCAAAAGTTCAGAAAATAACTTAAAACTTCAAGTTTCCCTGCTCCAAAACTCTGCAGAAAGATGAACACGGGGCCGTGCTCATTGAGCACGGGGCCGTGTCCGGTCTACTGTCTCAACAAATAAACAATCTTTAGTTTGTTTTTCGAAGAATGTCAAGTGAAAATAGCGAAACATCTTCCGTGCATTCATCAGACAACCGAAGAGGAAGGAGGCCCTCCATTGAAGCTACACTTGTGCATTATGTGATAGCATTAAGGGAGGCTCTCGACGAAATGACGTCAGTAGAGGAGGTCTTAATCGACCGTATTAACGATCCTACGGTGGGCCTCGAGAGTAGCTTCCAAGAGATTAACCTCTTGCACCAGAGGTTAAATATTCTTGTGACACCCCCAATGGAACCGGTCCTCCCTCAACAGGATTGGAACCTGGCACTCGGAGTTAACAACCCTACTGGGTGGGACGACTTTCTAGCGGAACCTCCCATGGAGCAACAACAAGAGATCCCGGTGGAAATCGCAACTCCTCAAACTGACGCTAATGAGCCCTAGGGAGGTGGAGGAGTGGCTCGCCGACATATGAGGAAAACCACACCCGGAAGAAGGAGTTCTATAAGGCCATATCTAACCAAGACTACTAGCTTCTTGGAAATTTTGCTAATTAAAATAACGTGTAGGCTAGAACTCCATGGTTTAATGCTTCTTTGTTTTCTTATCTAGCTTAATATAAATTTAGGACTATGTAAGATCTCTCTATGGTTTTAATGGAATGATGGTTTTAAGGATTGGATGGTTCATAATAAATAAAACACACTCACGGTGGTAAAGGATGATAAGGGAAATGAGAAACATGGACCCATGCACAAGAACAAGGCCACACGTCGACAATTTCTCTGTTACAGTAGGTTCAACACGGGCCGTGCCCAGCCAACACGGCCCCGTGCTGAACCCCCTGCAGAAAAATGCCCAGTTCATGTAACTGGACACGGGCCGTGTTCACCAGACACGCCCCCGTGTCCAGGCTTCTGTTTCTTTTTCTTAATTATCGTTACTGACACCTGACCACGGGGCCGTGTCCGGTCCCCACGAGGCCGTGTCCAGACTGCCAGTAACATTAATTTTTGCTTTTAAACACCATGTTACACATTCAACCAACCTAAAAATTTATTTTTGAGACACATTGAGGACAATGTGTAATTCAAGTGTGGGGGGGATGCTAAAACCTTGAAATTTTGCAAATCCTAATAACAAGCCTTACACAAAACTCTATTGGAACCGCTAATCACCCCAAAAAAAAAAATTTTTTTACTTGTCTAAAGTTTAAGTTGGGAATTCTAAGATTAATAAGGTTATATTTTTGCAAGTTTACAACCGATAGTGTCGTGATAAAAAGAACGAACATAAGAAAATTATGAAACGGCATGACAAGCTTAGTTAAAATTCGATTATATATACTTGATCACATAGAAAAACCCATTCAACAAAAAGTGAGTTTTGAGCCTTTATTGAGCATACAAATACACATCTTTAGATTAAATGCTCATTTTTCGTTTCTTGTGTGAATAGCCGCTTGGTTCTTACGACTCTAGAACTTGCCACGACGCTTTTTACGCTTTTCGCTCTTTTCTACTAACCACTAACCCAACTACCCACCTTTAGCCCAAGCCTTTACCCAAAATAGTCCTCTTGATATTTACAAAGGTAACAAGTTAAAAAGGAGGAGGACTGATTGCTTGGCAAGCCTATGGTAGGGATAAGTTCCACGCCGCTCTCGAGTGATTCACTAAAAATACACCTTCGGCCGAGTGTGAGTGATTTCTCCCGTGAGGTATGTGAACTTGTATATAAATGGAATTTTAAAAAGGCATGCTATGCCCAAATAAGTAATTTATCCTATGAAACGTTATAAATAAATCATAACGAATAGGATTGTAAATAAATAAAAATAAAACCAAAAAGATCTTGGATTCCCGACACTCTATGACAAGCCAAAACCTTCTCTTCTACCCATTCCATTTGGGAGTGTAAGCCACGTATTAAAGAGTTTTGCTTGAGGACAAGCAAAAATTCAAGTGTGGGGGTATTTGATGTGTGTAAAATGCAACATATAAATTACATCAAATGAGGCATAAAACTAACCCTTTTTAAGTACTAATGTTGGAAAAAGAGTGTTTTTGTCTTCCTTTTGTATTTTCAGGATTAAATGAGCTCAAATTCACAAAAGAAGCAAAAAGACAGCTAAATCTAACATAAATACAAGAAAAGGAACATAAGTGGATTGCCTGACCCCTCAACAGCATCCTCCCAAGCAAAATAGAGAAGGCAGAAGACTGAACACGCCCCGTGCTCAGCCAGCACGGGGGGGCCGTGCCCAAGAAGCAGCAGAAAAGACAAACCTATAGAAGCTTCTATTGCCCACCACGGGGCCGTGCCCAGTAAACACGGGGGCGTGGCGAAAGTACAGCAGGCGCATTAATTGTAATTGTGAATTACAATTAATGAAGAGAGAGAGTGTCAGACAGGCACGAGGCCGTGTCCAGCGGACACGGGGTCGTGCCCAGCCTTCTGTTCAGCCTATAAATAGGAGTGCTTGGTTTCATTGCAACTCATCCCTTGGCACACCACCTCTCTCACACTTCATCCACCACCCACCACCATCACAACACCATCATCCACCACCATCATCCATTGTCCATCATAGAGTGTGTGAGTCGTCTCGGGTCCAAGATTGATCGTAAGAGTTCTTGACAATCAAGGCCATGTTTGCCTAAGTCTCTTACATCACTTGGTGAAGACAAGTGTTTAGTATAATACTTTTTATTTTTAATCTTTTGCACTTTATATTTGGTTTTGTATTAGTGACTTTAATAACTAGTTGCTTATGTTGAAGGTGATCTTTCCTTATCGTTTGTCCATGGTCTCTTACATCACGGAGCCGTGCTCATTGAGCACGGGGCCGTGTCCTGTCTACTGTCTCAACAAATAAACTATCTTTAGTTTGTTTTTCGTAGAATGTCAAGTGAAAACAGCGAAACATCTTCCGTGCATTCATCAGACAACCGAAGAGGAAGGAGGCCCTCCATTGAAGCTACACTTGTGCATTATGTGATAGCATTAAGGGAGGCTCTCGACGAAATGACGTCAGTAGAGGAGGTCTTTATCGACCGTATTAACGATCTTACGGTGGGCCTCGAGAGTAGCTTCCAAGAGATTAACCTCTTGCACCAGAGGTTAAATATTCTTGTGACACCCCCAATGGAACCGGTCCTCCCTTAACAGGATTGGAACCTGGCACTCGGAGTTAACAACCCTACTGGGTGGGACGACTTTCCGGCGGAACCTCCCATGGAGCACCAACAAGAGATCCCGGTGGAAATCGCAACTCCTCAAACTGACGCTAATGAGCCCTCTTTTCTCCTTCCAAGGGAGGTGGAGGAGTGGCTCGCCGACATATGAGGAAAACCACACCCGGAAGAAGGAGTTCTATAAGGCCATATCTAACCAAGACTACTAGCTTCTTGGAAATTTTGCTAATTAAAATAACGTGTAGGCTAGAACTCCATGGTTTAATGCTTCTTTGTTTTCTTATCTAGCTTAATATAAATTTAGGACTATGTAAGATCTCTCTATGGTTTTAATGGAACGATGGTTTTAAGGATTGGATGGTTCATAATAAATAAAACACACTCATGGTGGTAAAGGATGATAAGGGAAAAGAGAAACATGGACCCATGCACAAGAACAAGGCCACACGTCGACAATTTCTCCGTTACAATAGGTTCAACACGGGCCGTGCCCAGCCAACACGGCCCCGTGCAGAACCCCCTGCAGAAAAATGCCCAGTTCAGGTAACTGGACACGGGCCGTGTTCACCAGACACGCCCCCGTGTCCAGGCTTCTGTTTCTTTTTCTTAATAATCGTTACTGGCACCTGACCACGGGGCCGTGTCCGGTCCCCATGGGGCCGTGTCCAGACTGCCAGTAACATTAATTTTTGGTTTTAAACACCATGTTACACATTCAATCAACCTAAAAATTTATTTTTGGGACACATTGAGGACAATGTGTAATTTAAGTGTGGGGGGGATGCTAAAACCTTGAAATTTTGCAAATCCTAATAACAAGCCTTACACAAAACTCTATTGGAACCGCTAATCACCCCAAAAAAAATATTTTTTTTTACTTGTCTAAAGTTTAAGTTGGGAATTCTAAGATTAATAAGGTTATATTTTTGCAAGTTTACAACCGATAGCGTCGTGATAAAAAGAACTAACATAAGAAAATTATGAAACGGCATGACAAGCTTAGTTAAAATTCGGTTATATATACTTGATCACATAGAAAAACCCATTCCCACAAAAAGTGAGTTTTGAGCCTTTATTGAGCATACAAATACACATCTTTAGATTAAATGCTCATTTTTCGTTTCTTGGGTGAATAGCCGCTTGGTTCTTACGACTCTAGAACTTGCCACGACGCTTTTTACGCTTTTCGCCCTTTTTCAACTAACCACTAACCCAACTACCCACCTTTAGCCCAAGCCTTTACCCAAAATAGTCCTCTTGATATTTACAAAGGTAACAAGTTAAAAAGGAGGAGGATTGATTGCTTGGCAAGCCTATGGTAGGGATAAGTTCCACGCCGCTCTCGAGTGATTCACTAAAAATACACCTTCGGCCGAGTGTGAGTGATTTCTCCCGTGAGGTATGTGAACTTGTATATAAATGGAATTTTAAAAAGGCATGCTATGCCCAAATAAGTAATTTATCCTATGAAACGTTATAAATAAATCATAACGAATAGGATTGTAAATAAATAAAAATAAAACCAAAAAGATCTTGGATTCCCGACACTCTATGACAAGCCAAAACCTTCTCTTCTACCCATTCCATTTGGGAGTGTAAGCCACGTATTAAAGAGTTTTGCTTGAGGACAAGCAAAAATTCAAGTGTGGGGGTATTTGATGTGTGTAAAATGCAACATATAAATTACATCAAATGAGGCATAAAACTAACCCTTTTTAAGTACTAATGTTGGAAAAAGAGTGTTTTTGTCTTCCTTTTGTATTTTCAGGATTAAATGAGCTCAAATTCACAAAAGAAGCAAAAAAGACAGCTAAATCTAACATAAATACAAGAAAAGGAACATAAGTGGATTGCCCGACCCCTCAACAGCATCCTCCCAAGCAAAATAGAGAAGGCAGAAGACTGAACGCGCCCCGTGCTCAGCCAGCACGGGGGGCCGTGCCCAAGAAGCAGCAGAAAAGACAAACCTATAGAAGCTTCTATTGCCCACCACGGGGCCGTGCCCAGTGAACACGGGGGCGTGGTGAAAGTACAGCAGGCGCATTAATTGTAATTGCGAATTACAATTAATGAAGAGAGAGAGTGTCAGACAGGCACGGGGCCGTGTCCAGCGGACACGGGGTCGTGCCCAGCCTTCTGTTCAGCCTATAAATAGGAGTGCTTGGTTTCATTGCAACTCATCCCTTGGCACACCACCTCTCTCACACTTCATCCACCACCCACCACCATCACAACACCATCATCCACCACCATCATCCATTGTCCATCATAGAGTGTGTGAGTCGTCTCGGGATCCAAGATTGATCGTAAGAGTTCTTGACAATGAAGGCCATGTTTGCCTAAGTCTCTTACATCACTTGGTGAAGACAAGTGTTTAGTATAATACTTTTTATTTTTAATCTTTTGCACTTTTTATTTGGTTTTGTATTAATGACTTTAATAACTAGTTGCTTATGTTGAAGGTGATCTTTCCTTATCGCCTGTCCGTGGTGTCTTGGCATTATTTTACTGTCTATATAAAATAAAAGATTTTCACCATTCATATCTCCACGGTCTATATAGAGGTATGTTGGCTACCTGGTCGGGGGTTAAGGGAACGGTTTGGTAAGGGTCTTGCCCTTGTTCAGCGTTTAGAGGTCCTGCAAGGGACCTGGGTCAAATTTAGTAGGATCTCCTTCAATACCCATAGGTATTGGATGGCGGGGATCCAAACTCTTTGACCCCCTCATAAGTTAACTACTATTAATACTATAACCCGGCTATTTAGGACTGTATCCCTGCTGACTCAGACTACTTAGTCGAGGGTAACGTCACCTCCAAAAGAGGGGCCTACCATAATTTGCATTAATAACTTAATTCATTATCTTTCAATAATCCGACCCTTTAGGATTGTATCCTTGCTGACTCAAACTACTGGGTTGAGGGTAACGTCACCTTCAAAAGAGGGGCTTACTACAATAACTAAGATAATCTCTTAAACAAGTGCAAAAGTGCGAAAATAATCAAAGGTTATACTAATACACGAGTCGGATCCAAGTGATTCATCTTGTCTATCTGTTTTTATTTTTTATTTTATTTTTCAGCATTTAGTTAGTTTTTATTTTCTTAGTTTAAAAATCTTTTCTAACATTTTGATTTGGTTAGACGTTGAGGATAAACCGGTACTAAAAGCTCTTGTGTCCTTGGACGACCTCGGTATCTTACCAACACTATACTACGTCCACGATGGGTGCACTTGCCCATATGTGTGTTTAGTGTTAGTAAATATCGTGTTTTATAAATTTAAAACTTGGCTAAAAGTGTAAAAAGGGCTTAAATATACATCTAAAATATATCACACTTCACGCACATCAACATGTCACAAACATTTAGTGATATTTTGAAGCAACCCAAGCCTTTATCGACTCAGGTAGCTTTTCGTTAATGACAGTTCTTTTGGTGAACAAAGGTGGGAAATTCTTGTCGTTCATTTTTAAGCTTTCTTCAGACCCAATCTCAACCTCTTTGTATAAAAAGAAATCGCTTTTAGGAGGTTGACCAGATGATTGGTCTTTCTTTGGTACATACTTCTTCTTAGAAGCAGTAGACTTTTGTTTCTCAAGTTTCTCATAGTAATCCAAAGGAACATTCATCTTTATCGGAGTGGTAGAGGATGATTGTTTTTCCGTCTCAGAAACCTTTGGTTTTGGAGAACTTGCTTTCTTTTCAACAGATTTTGGCTTCCAAGTTTGTTAAGATGAAGCAACCCGTTTGTAAAACTTGTTAGTTTTAGTTACCAACCTATTTATGGGTTCAGTTTTGACCTTTGTGTTTTCATTTTTCAAAACTTTCTTCTCAACAACCATTGGAGCTTTGCCTTTTACATCAACTTTCTTTTTCAGTCTCTCGACAACCGCAGACTTAGGCTTCGAGTTGGTGCACTTTCGTGCAATGTGTCCAACTTTGTTGCACCTAAAGCATGTTCGGGTATCAACTTCCCGACTAGTGCCTTCAGTCTGAGGCTGTGAGGCCTTCTTCTTAAAGAATTCTTCATTTGATTTTGAAAAAATTTCAGATTCTTGCTCGGAATGAAAACTCGAGCTTTTCACAAACACCTTTTTCTCAACAAATTTCTTGTTTTGAAAGTTCCATCTTTGATTGTTCTTACCACCCTGATAACCACCCGACCATTTGTTTTGGTTGTTGTTAGAAAAACGTGGTGGTACAACAGGTTTTTTATAGTAAGATTTATCTTTTTCAAAGTTCAACTGCCTTTCGGAACGTTTCAAACCTTCGATTTCAGACACATCGATCTCAACAAGTTTAAACACATTTTTCAATTTGTCAACATTTACATTCTCCAATGGAAATTTAAGATCCGAATACAACTTATCTGAGCCCGACATCTTGTACATTACAAGAGTAGGTTCTTCACTTAAGTTGTTTTTGGATTTTGATTTCCGAATGTATTTGTCCAAAAAGCATTCTTCATCCTCAATTGAGTCACTGTCAGATTTCAAAACATTTTCGACCACATTTCTAACAACTTCGGACTGAATACTGTCTTCATCAGATGATGAAGAGAATGTAATATCAATCGTTTCTGGAAGTTTAACCTTATTTGTTTCTTCATCATTAACCAACCCGGATTTTTTTCTCTGAAAAATTATTCAATACTGGCGGTGGAACCTGATGATACCCAACCCCAGTTCCATCCGAATATACATCTTCGCCAGCTTTGTTCTTCCAAATTGGTTTAGGAACGATATGTTGAAGAACAAAACTTGCGGAGTTGTAACTGTTGAGTTTCAGATTGATTCGTTCGTTTTCAATCTTAGCTTCCTGAAACTGAAGCTTCAGATTTGCAATCTCATCCAATTGTTGGTTGATTTGCTTTTCTTTCGACTGAAGTACTCCTGATAGTTGAAATTTTTCTTTGGTTGTTTTATCGTTTCTTTCATCAGAATCTTTTATTGTTCTTTTTAGCTTCTCGTAATTTTCGGAAAGTTGACGGTTTTCATGAATTAACTTTTCATTTTCTTTCCTGATTCGTTCTACGTCAATTTTATCTTTTTCAAGTTTATCAGTTAATTCTTTTATTCGATCATTTGAAGCTTTTACCAATTTGTCATGACTTAAGATCTGATTTTCAACTTCTCTAACTCTATTAGTCAGTTCTTCAGTCTTCTTACCATTGAGATAAGCATGTGTACTACAAAGCTTGCGGTTTTTCATGCAATTTTTGCAGTCACTTTCAATTTTGGCTTTATCAGTCTTACCTGACTCATTTGTTGAATCATTAGAACTGACCTTGATCTTTGACTCAGTTCCAGACTTAGAATCTACCTCTAATTCTTTTGCTGCAAGAACTTTATCAGCCATTTTCTTCAGATTATCTGCTGTAAATTCTTTCGTCGTGTCGATTATTCCATCATCGACCTTTTTCGACTGTAACTCCTTTTCTTCAGCTTCTTTTCCCCCACCACATTCTCTGTCTTGCTTCTTCTTCTTCTTCTTCTTCTGCTATTTGCTCGATAAGAGTTTCAACACTGATTGATGAAGGTTCAACAACTATGTTTCCTTTAGGATCCAAAGAGCATTCCCGATCAGCATCCCATCTTTTTGCGCTTTTTGCCTCTTTCCATGTTCGATAGATTTTATCTTTCATGCATTGGGCTAACATCTTCCTGTTGACATATTTTACTTCTTCTGTTCGGGTATCTTTGAAAGGAACAATTTTTGCCATGATTTTATATCCTTGTATTACCACTTGATGCTTGGGCAACACAACAAACAAGATAATGCTTTCTTTGAATCGATTGGTAACTCTTTCGACCTTCCACTCGTTTGAATGTCACTACAAATTGAATAATATGGCAACTCGAACGACCCGCTGTTCGTTTGATGGCACAAAAGACAAAATGCTTATGTTGGTCGAACAGTTAGCTTGTTGATTTCAGTGAGGAATCTTGAATTTTCAATCTATACTCACATGCAAAATGACACAAAATATTGAAATTCAAATATTAATCCTATTTAACCGAACAAGCTGATGGTTGCTTCCTCATGCAAACAGATGAACTACAAACTGATAACTAATCACTAATCAGTACTTTATCAATGGCCGACAATCTCTTAAATTCTTTACATGCAAACACAATTCTCAATTAATAGTGGCCGACAAAATCAAATTAATATTTTTAATCCTATTGGACCTCCATTCTTAATCAGCACATGGTATTTGTTGAACAATTAAATTGAATCACGTGATTTGTTCAGTTTTAACAAGTATGATATATCAATTCATTGGGCCGAGAGGTTAATGGAAAGCATGTTATATGAAATTTTCAAAATAAATGGCCGACACTTTTACAACTTTTCAAACTGTTTGGTCCACCTCGTGCGACCTGAAAATATGTTCAAACGAACTGGTCACTTTCAAGCGACCTGATCCAACAGAGCTCAATCCGTGCGAACTGGATCAACAAACCATGCGAACTGATACAACAATGTCCAATCCGTGAGAAGTGGAGGTCCTCTTCGTGTGAACTGATAAACTTTTCAAGCGAACTGCACCTTTTACACGACCTAGGGTTCAATCTAATCAATTCGTGCGAACTGGTACCCTAATTCACACGAACTGACATCTCCGAACGATCTGATGTGTTTTTGTCAAATTTGATCACGTTTTAGGCCGATTTTAGTTCTGATTCTTTCAAGGATTGTTTAAATCAGTATTTCGCGTGTTATATCACATAATCAATCCATTTTATCCGTGAAAACTCAGTTAATTTTGAAAAGATGTGAAGAAAGTGAGTAGAAATGAGATTTTCAGATGAAAACCAGCTGAATCGGTAAGAACTCTTCCTCCTGAGCTCTGATACCACTTGTAGGATCATTGTACGACCTAAACGAGTCGACCAGAAGAGTTCTTGATCAATACGAGAGGCGGAAACAGACGTATTGATGTTGAATCAGCTTGATATGCAATAAGAATCACTTTAACAGTCACTTGTATTGATATAACAACGTTTTACAGCCTTGGTGACACTTTGACAGAGCTTCGCTTTAGAATTCCAAAGTTACAAATGAATGACCAAGCTCAGGTATTTATAGGAGAGGCCAGTCCCCATGAACCTGACATTGCCCACTTCATGCGAAGTGTTTGAAAGTTCGTGTGAACAGGTCAAACAAGATTAAAACCCTATTTTCTTGACTTCTGAGCACTGGTTTATCCTATCTAGATACAAGACTCGATACAAGACGAAGTCGACAGACATATGCATCAACACCCATAATTTGGTGAAAGACTCTCCATCCACCTATTCTTTTTACACGAAATTCGCCACCAAGTTAGGAGTGAGATCCTCACCATGATGGAGAATTGCCGCTTTCAAATTCTAGTGGACCCTCTTCAAAGTGTTGAAATTAAATTTTGACCCGACGAGTACCAACCACACTTAGGATACGAAATCGTCAAGTTAGGGGTGAAACCCGCACCTTGTCGACTAGTTCCACTCCTTGAATTTTTCATAAATCCCGCCAAGTCTCGAAATTTCGATTGATTTGGGACATGTAGTAACTGGAAGGGTAAATACCGTTAACCGACTTGTCGGAGAGAGTATTCCACCTATTAGGCCAAATCATGCTCCTTAAATTCGAAAGACTTTTCGACCACTTTGGTCAGTCAAAGTTCCGTTTTGGACCATCCCAAATTTTAATCAAACATGTGTTTCTATTATTTATTTTATACGATGCAATCTTTCAAATTCGAATTTACTTTCTATATTTTCTTCTCACACACACATCATACTAAATCTTTTTCATACAGTTATACCTATGCATGATTTCAAAACGTCACTCAATTTTGTTTACATTCTTTGTAACGCCAAAATAGAGACATATCATTGAGTTAGGAGTGATTTCCTTACCTTGACGATTAACTCCACTCATTCTTTTCTTAAAACGACCTCACCAACGAGTTAGGGGTGATTCCCTTACCTAGGTGATCGTTACCAAAACTTTCCTTCAAATACTTTATCAAACAAACACAATCATGTTTCATACCTAAATCATTTATCATTTATCGAAATACCCACTTATATCAATTCCAAAATACATCGTTTTATCAAACGTTCTTCTTATCCTACAATCTATTTTCACATAACTCACATACACGAAATTCTTAATCATACATTAAAATGTTTTATTTCCCGAATTCAAAACCTTACGAAATGCTACCTATCAATTTAATCGGTCCAATGAATCTCTGGCCCATGAACTTCATATTTAACTTAATCACAAAAACACGCACACGTTATATCATCATACTAGAGACTTCCATTTTTAATCGAAATCAAACCAATCTTTCTCAATTACTTATAAGATCTTATAGATGTTATATGATCATTTTACCAAATATTCTTTTCAACATCAACAAATCATTTGTTAGAACTTTTAACAATCACTAAGTCCTTTTGCTAAATTTCTTTTCTAAGGATCCTCCTTTTCACAAGAACCTCCTAAATTCATAATTTCTTGTTTGATGGAACGAACTTACTTTTTATCGAAAACCCTTTTCCTACACCAATTTACAAAACACGTGGGCAAGAATACTTCATGGGGATCGACCATCTTCGGATTACGTAAACTCTTTTAAAACAAAAGTAGCATTTCTGTAACAACTGCCACTAAAATCAATAATTAGGACAATAATTAGTCAATAAGAAAACCCTAATTGAGACACCCAATTAATTCTGCACTAGCCCTAAAATTTTCAGATTGATCGGAATCAGGATCAGGGCCCCTAAAACTCGAGGGGGGCAAACCGTAATTGATAATTATCTAAAATAAAACGTTGCTAGCATTTGATTGGCTGAAAGTTTGATTCAGCAAGCCTAGTCCCGAGCCTAGGCAGCCTATAATTAGACTAATTAGCTTACGGACCGTAAGGGGATCAGGCATACGGTCCGTAAGCATGTCCCAAAAATTAGTATAAATAGCCGACCTTGGGACTTGCACAGAGGAGTTAAAACGACGTAAAGTTGCTGTCTGTACGTCGAGTTAAGGCCATAATACCACAAAAAACACACACGATCACGAGGTGCTGCCGCAATCAGGGTAATAACTCGATCGCTATTACGATTCAACGTCCGATCGATTATAACTATCCAACGATTGTCCGAGTGCTGCTCAAATTGAGCTTGTACTTTATTATTCATTGTGATTTCAACTTGAATGTTTGAGTGCTGTTCGAATTCGACTATGCTCTGTCATTCGTTGTGAATCCATTGAATTGTTAAGTATCGCACTTGATAATAGTTGTGAGGGTTTAATCTCGTGAATTGACGTAACTGCTGAATTAGTTACTAATCCCGTTTGTGTGTGCATTGTTATTTAAATTAGGTTAGAAGACTAATCAGTAAAGCTTATACTCTGCTCGTAAATCTGCAATGTGAGTCATTCCTCTTTTACAAACTCTTTTCTCACAGTTTGTGAGTCATTCTCTTTTTATCAAACTGTTTTACAAAACTCCAAAGTTATTTTCAAAGTTATAGTTACAGTGATTAAGTCTATGTAATCACCAAGTTACAGCCGGTATGTGGGGTTTTGTATACATTACTTATTTCCCGTCACACTTGGACAAACGGGTGGCCAAGGGGTGATCTGACCACAGTCACAGACACCATTGGACAAATGGGCTAGCCAATGGATGGTCGAGTGACAAATATTGTGGGTAGTTGGTTTGATATCAGAAACATTGTAATTCCCCTTAATACTGTAGATTATAACAAATGTGTCGTTTTCAGTAAAATGAATGATTCACTCAGTATTTCTCCGCTGACAAAACCTTTTTCAAACATGTTTCAGGTGATCTGGTATGAGCAAAGAAAAGTGCCGTGGAGCACTCCCAGCTTAGAAAAGTGGCTCAATGTAAATAAATAAATGAACATGTTTTGAAAATAAAGATTTCCCTGAGAAATCACATTATTGTAAATTTCGGGAATTTATCCCTAAGTTATGAAACAAGCAGTTTAAATTATTAAAAGATCCTGTTTTTAAAAAGACTTCCGCTGTCGCTTAAATTAAATACCACGGGATTCCTGTCCCGCGGCTCCTGAAACGGGTCAAACCGGGTCGGGGGCCGTGACAGGAAAAGGTGGTATCAGAGCCACTGTTTTAAGCTTACTGATTAAGCTCACTGTTCTAATTAATTTAAGTTTATTGAAAATTTTATTTGTCATTCTGTGAATATATGCTTATTAACTGATTAATTGTTAAAATTACAGTATGGGTAAACAAAAGATTTCTGCTATCTACCGCAAATTAGATAGTACACCTAAAGAACAGGGAACCTCTTCCTCCAAAACTTCCGTCAAGTTAGAGGAAGGAATCTTTGTCCGTAAGGCAAATTACGAAAACCCACTTACACTAGAGAAAAGGAATTTGATTATTAAGAAGGGTCAAGAGAAAAAGAAACCCCAAACCAAGAGAGTGAGGTTTAACCCGGAAATTCAGGAAATTAACAGTAATCCACCAGGGGAAAATAACTTAGATGAAAAATGGGCAAATCTGTATCTGCTCGCTACTGTAGCAGAAAATGCAAATCTTTAAACTCTAAATCTAGAAATAAGTACTTCCCAGTAAATAAATAAATCTGAGTGTGTTCTGTTTTCTGTTATGTTGTACAAATTGGTGTGCAATAAAAATGTTTATTTGTTAAGCTTTGTTCCAAAGTTTTAACTTAGCATTTTGTGCGTTTTGCATATATGCCGTACAGCATGAATGAGATGTCGGAAGCATTTCAGAATCTCAACCTCTATCCTGTGCCAATTGAAGTCTCCCACAACTTCACTGGTTACATTGCTGACATAGAGGAACCTCTGGAATTCCAAGCTCCACCGCTGGAAAAAGCAAAACCTAAAAAGAAGAGAAGATATGTAGGGTGGCGAAAAGTGCGCAGAAGGAAACCTAGGAGAATCCCTAAAATAGAAAACCCTGTGAGTGTGAGCAAGGGAAAAGAAATAGAAACCGGAGAAAGTTCCAAGCCAGCAGAAATAGGGATAGACCTAAAGCAAAAGGGAATAGAGATCGGAGAAAGCTCTAAACAGTCTGAGGAAATCACATTCCAGGACGAAATAGACCGCCTACTGGATAATTGTGATGTTCTAGAGCCTATCAACGATAATCTCTTCTCTTATCCTGCTACAGCCCAATTCCCAATAAACCTAGGACCAGCTATTCCAGACCCACTAGTTCACACCCGACCATTAGGCCAAATGGAGGAATGGTGGACCAATGACTGGCAATTCCAAAATATAGTCAATAGTCCCTATAGTTTTCTCCCACAGTTTGATCCAGAACCTATCCCTAATCCGCCAATGAGCTATGAAAATTTAGCTGAACTACGTCAGTTTGGTGAAGAACTGATAGGCACCGGGAATAGGATCCGGGAAATGGGGGAGCAGATCTCTTGGAAGTACGACGAGAGGGAGCGTCGTTACTGAAACTGCCAGTAAACCAAACGATAGGAGGGGTTTGGAGAAGTTTGTTTGTATTATAACTAATATAGTAAAACTAACTTTGTAAAATGGGCAATAAAACAATGTAAGATAAAAAGTGTGTATTGAAGCAGGTATAATATATAAAACAAAACGGAAGTCGAGGCATCGACAATTTGGCTATGCTTGCATGTTATAATGATATGTGTATTTATCTGTGATTTTAATAATTAGACACTAATAATTCCTATTAATACTAATTAGCAGATGGAAAACGCTAATAGTGAACCAGTTAATGAAGTAAATCAGTCTGAGCAAAATCAGGAAGATCAATATATAACTAGACAAGATATTGAGCACTTTATTGCTCAAGGGATAGCCAATGCTATTCCAGAAATTGTGGCTGCTGTTCAGAAACCTGCCGAACCACAACCCTTAATTCCTAGTAAACGTATTCTGGAAGATAACGGCAGTAACAGCATAAATGGAGGCGGCAATCATGACGATCATGATCCGCAACAGGCCCCACTTCCTAAGAAAATGAAAGCTGCAACGCCTGGTTGCACTTACAAAGAATTTCTTGCCTGTAAACCCGCAGAATTTGCAGGTAATGAAGGGGCAACTGCAGCACTGCGTTGGTTAGAGAAAACCGAAGCAGTAATTGCAATAAGTAAATGTGCTGAAGAAGATCAAGTGATATATGCGTCAAACTTGTTCAAAGAAGGGGCGCTAGAATGGTGGAACACGGTGCTACAAGCAAAAGGAAGAAGGGTGGCCTATGCAATGAATTGGGAAGAATTTAAGAGTCTTGTAGAAAGAAAATTCTGTCCCGAATACGAGAAGGAACAAATGGCAAACAAGTTCCTGAGTCATCGTATGATAGGTGTAGACTGTCGAGGATATACTTCGACATTCTTCGAATATGCGAGAGTGGTACCTTCCCTGGCTTCGCCAGAACCGGTACTCATTTCCCGTTATATTTGGGGATTAATCGGAGAAATCCGTAATATCGTTAAAGCTGCGAGACCATGCACGATTGACGATGCTGTGGAATTAGCTAATACCTTAACCGATGAACTAGTCCGCACCAGAGAAGAAGATCGCAAGAAGGAATTGGCTCAGAAGATTACCCAAGGATTTCGCGTGGGTAATAGTAACAATAAGTTCAAAAAGAGGGGAACAGGGCAATCCTCATCACCTCCTTTCTGCAGAAATTGCAAAAAGAAACACTATGGACAGTGCAATATATTTTGCAACTTCTGCAAGGCGAAAGGACATCGGGAAGAATACTGCAGAAGGAAAACAAGAATTTGTTATAACTGCAGAGAAACAGGACATTTCCAGTCTAAATGTCCTAAGTTAGCTAAACCAGCAGACAGTAGAGCTAAAACGACTGAAGGAACTACTAAGAAAAATGCACGAGCATTCCAGCTGACCACTCAAGAAGCCGAACTCATTCCAGACGTGATAGCGGGTACGTTCTTAGTGCATAACGTCTATGCAAAAGTATTATTTGATTCTGGTGCAAACCAAAGTTTCATTAATACTGCATTCTGCCAAGCTCTTAACTTACCTCTAACTACCCTTAGGCAGATTTATACAGTCAAAACAGCAGAAGGGAATTCTGTTAACATAGACAAGGTTTTGCAAGAAGGAAAGATAGAATTATTAGGCCATAAGTTTTCTGCAAACCTATTACCTATGAATTTAGCCGGATTCGATGTGGTATTAGGAATGGATTGGTTAGTCACCAACCATGCTCGAATCCTGTGTGATAAGAATTCCGTAGAAATCCGTACCCCCACAGGAGAAGTATTATTAATTTCAGGAGATAGACCTCGAAAGCCACTAAAATTCATTTCAGTAATGAAATTGGCTAGTTATTCAAGGAAACAAGAAATGGTGTATATGATTTCTGTAATCATTAACACTAAAAGTAAGGAACTCCAGGACATCCCTATAGTTTTAGAATACCCAGATGTTTTTCCTGAAGAATTACCTGGTTCACCACCTGATAGGGAAGTAGAGTTTAGAATTCATTTAATTCCAGGTACTACACCAATAGCTAAGACACCTTATCGATTAGCACCTACTGAAATGCTAGAATTGAAAAAGCAATTAGATGAATTACTAAGCAAAGGATTCATACAACCTAGTTCATCCCCTTGGGGTGCACCAGTGTTGTTTGTGAAAAAGAAAGATGGATCAATGAGGATGTGTATCGATTATAGGGAATTGAATAAAGTTACAATTAAGAACCGATACCCATTACCTAGGATTGATGATCTTTTTGATCAATTGCAAGGAGCTAGGTATTTCTCTAAGATAGACTTAAGATCTGGATATCACCAGCTAAAAGTGCAAGAGGAGGACATACCTAAAACTGCTTTCAGAACTAGGTATGGTCATTATGAGTTTACAGTCATGCCCTTTGGATTAACAAATGCTCCAGCTGCATTTATGGACATGATGAATAGGATCTGTAAACCATACTTGGATAAATTTGTAATCGTGTTCATTGACGATATACTCATTTATTCCAAAAGTCAGGAGGAACATTGTGAGCACTTACATGCACTCTTAACTTTGTTAAGAAAGGAAAAGCTTTATGCCAAATTCTCGAAGTGCGAATTCTGGCTACAAGAAGTGCAATTTTTAGGTCATATGGTGAATCACGAAGGAATTCACGTAGATCCTGCTAAAATAGAAGCAATCACAAATTGGAAAGCTCCACGAACGGCTATGGAAGTTAGAAGTTTTCTAGGATTAGCTGGATATTATAGACGATTTATTAAAGATTTCTCTAGGATACCTGTACCTTTAACTAAGCTAACCTGTAAAGCCGTAAAGTTTGAATGGGGATCTAGACAAGAGGAAGCTTTTAGGATTCTAAAGCACAAATTGACAAATGCTCCAATTTTAGCTTTACCCGAAGGAACCGAGGATTTTGAAGTATACTGTGATGCTTCAAAATTAGGATATGGATGTGTGTTGATGCAACGCAAAAAGGTAATTGCGTATGCCTCTAGGCAATTGAAAAAGCACGAAGAAAATTACACGACTCATGATCTAGAGTTAGGAGCCATAATTTTCGCTCTTAAAATTTGGAGACATTATCTGTATGGAAGTAAGTTTACTATCTATACAGACCATAAGAGTTTAAGGTATATATTTAGGCAAAAAGAGTTAAATATAAGGCAAAGAAGGTGGATGGAAATCCTAAGTGATTACGACTGTGATATTCAATATCACGAAGGAAAGGCAAACGTAGTCGCAGACGCCTTAAGTCGTAAATATCATGAAAAGCAAAAGCGAGTCCGTGCTCTTAGGTTAAATCTACAATTAGATTTAATGGAACAATTGAAGAAAATTCAGGAAACGGCAATCAAGGACGATGCCGAAGGAATGAAAGGTTACCTAAAGGAATTAGAACAAGGAAAGGATGGAATATGGAGATTCCACAAGAAACGAATTTGGGTACCTAAGCAAGGAGAATTAAGAAATAAGATTTTAGAAGAATCTCATAAATCTAGGTATACTGTACATCCAGGAAATAATAAGATGTACCAAGATTTAAGAAATAATTTTTGGTGGATAGGAATGAAAAAGGATATAGCCGAATACGTATCTAAGTGTCTAACCTGTTCACAAGTTAAAGCCGAACATCAGAAACCTTCAGGACTACTACAACAGTTAGAAATGCCTGTATGGAAATGGGAACTCATAACAATGGATTTTGTTACTAAGTTACCCAAAACCAGAAAAGGCAATGATGCTATTTGGGTAATTGTGGATCGATTAACCAAATCAGCTCATTTTCTACCATGAAGGAAACCTTTAGCATGGAAAGGTTAGCCAAGTTGTACGTAGATGAAGTAGTATCCTTACATGGAGTCCCACTCTCCATTGTATCGGATAGAGATAGTCGTTTCACTTCCCGTTTCTGGACAAGTTTCCAAGAAGCAATGGGAACTCGACTTAATTTAAGTACTGCATATCATCCTCAAACGGACGGACAAAGTGAAAGGACGATACAAACCCTGGAAGACATGCTTCGAGCATGTGTAATTGACTTTGGTGGTAATTGGGATAGCCATTTACCATTAATTGAATTCTCCTATAACAATAGTTATCATTCGAGCATCGAAGCTGCTCCATTTGAAGCACTGTATGGACGCAAGTGCAGAACTCCCGTTTGTTGGGCAGAGATAGGAGAAAATCAGTTATCAGGTCCAGAGATTGTACAAGAGACTACAGACAAAATAACTCAAATCAAGGAAAGATTGAAGACAGCTAGAGATCGTCAGAAGAGCTATGCAGACAATCGCCGTAAGCCATTAGAATTTCAAGTCGGAGACAAAGTACTTTTGAAAGTATCTCCTTGGAAAGGAGTAGTACGATTCGGTAAGAAAGGAAAACGGAGTCCCAGATATGTTGGACCATTTCCAGTGATCCAACGAATAGGACCAGTAGCTTATCGTTTACAACTACCAGAAGAATTAGCTGGAATACATGATGTGTTTCATGTATCCAATCTCAAGAAATGTTTATCAGACGAATCCCTGGTAGTACCTCTTCAAGATATAGAGGTAAACGAAAAGCTGAAATTCGTAGAGAAACCCTTACAAATAGAAGACCGGAAAATCAAGTTTCTCAAACACAAACGACTAGTACTAGTAAAAGTCAAATGGGAATCCAAGAGAGGACCAGAGTATACTTGGGAACTGGAATCAGAAATGAAGCAAAAGTACCCTCATCTATTTCAGTAAATCTCGAGGACGAGATTTTTCTCAAGGTGGGGAGGATGTAACAACTGCCACTAAAATCAATAATTAGGACAATAATTAGTCAATAAGAAAACCCTAATTGAGACACCCAATTAATTCTGCACTAGCCCTAAAATTTTCAGAATGATCGGAATCAGGATCAGGGCCCCTAAAACTCGAGGGGGGCAAACCCTAATTGATAATTATCTAAAATAAAACGTTGCTAGCATTTGATTGGCTGAAATTTTGATTCAGCAAGCCTAGTCCCGAGCCTAGGCAGCCTATAATTAGACTGCTTAGCTTACGGACCGTAAGGGGATCAGGCATACGGTCCGTAAGCATGTCCCAAAAATTAGTATAAATAGCCGACCTTGGGACTTGCACAGAGGAGTTACAATGACGTAAAGTTGCTGTCTGTACGTCGAGTTAAGGCCATAATACCACAAAAAACACACACGATCACGAGGTGCTGCCGCAATCAGGGTAATAACTCGATCGCTATTACGATTCAACGTCCGATCGATTATAACTATCCAATGATTGTCCGAGTGCTGCTCAAATTGAGCTTGTACTTTATTATTCATTGTGATTTCAACTTGAATGTTTGAGTGTTGTTCGAATTCGGACTATACTCTGTCATTCGTTGTGAATCCATTGAATTGTTAAGTATCGCACTTGATAATAGTTGTGAGGGTTTAATCTCGTGAATTGACGTAACTGCTGAATTAGTTACTAATCCCGTTTGTGTGTGCATTGTTATTTAAATTAGGTTAGAAGACTAATCAGTAAAGCTTATACTCTGCTCGTAAATCTGCAATGTGAGTCATTCCTCTTTTACAAACTCTTTTCTCACAGTTTGTGAGTCATTCTCTTTTTATCAAACTGTTTTACAAAACTCCAAAGTTATTTTCAAAGTTATAGTTACAGTGATTAAGTCTATGTAATCACCAAGTTACAGCCGGTATGTGGGGTTTTGTATACATTACTTATTTCCCATCACACTTGGACAAACGGGTGGCCAAGGGGTGATCTGACCACAGTCACAGACACCATTGGACAAATGGGCTAGCCAATGGATGGTCGAGTGACAAATACTGTGGGTAGTTGGTTTGATATCAGAAACATTGTAATTCCCCTTAATACTGTAGATTATAACAAATGTGTCGTTTTCAGTAAAATGAATGATTCACTCAGTATTTCCCCGCTGACAAAACCTTTTTCAAACATGTTTCAGGTGATCTGGTATGAGCAAAGAAAAGTGCCGTGGAGCACTCCCAGCTTAGAAAAGTGGCTCAATGTAAATAAATAAATGAACATGTTTTGAAAATAAAGATTTCCCTGAGAAATCACATTATTGTAAATTTCGGGAATTTATCCCTAAGTTATGAAACAAGCAGTTTAAATTATTAAAAGATCCTGTTTTTAAAAAGACTTCCACTGTCGCTTAAATTAAATACCACGGGATTCCTGTCCCGCGGCTGCTGAAACGGGTCAAACCGGGTCGGGGGCCGTGACAATTTCCATTCATTACAAAATACATTATGCTTAACCAATGAGTACTTTATATCCTCTTACATATACAAACTATATTCTACCCTTCAAATCAAGCTCAATCTAATTTTGACTCGATAAACTCAACATTTCATTTAAACAACTATACATGCATATCATCATACACATTTTAGTCGATATCTCGCGATAACATCATTCATATCGTTCGTATTTACATACTTAACCGTTTGAATGCTTTTTATACGTTTAAATCCGCTATGTCCCAACGTAACTATATACGTAAATTTTATTATTCGTACCTACACTTGTACGCATACGTTTTATGCTTATACTTATACTCATACTACTCGTACGTTTTATGTTTATACTCATACTTACGTGCATATTCATACTTAAACTTATACTTATGCTCATACTTTCATTCATGGTCATGATTCATACATTCATACCCATACGCGAGCGTAATCCGAGTGATTCGCTTACGTAGGTCCCATACATACTTAAGCATGGACTTGCTTATATACTATATTCTTATACGTACACATTCTTATTTTTAAATTATGTATACCCTGATTCATACACAACTAGTACAAGCTATGCGGATCATGCGACGATCAAAATAACGGGATTATAGTAATAGGCGTATGAAAACCATAGAGCGTACTACTGTGTATGGTAAGAGGCGGAACGTAACATGACACCGAATAACGAGACGGGCATAACATGGTCAAAACATGGTGGATACGCCGCTGGTACTTCCTATATATAAGTGTTTTCACCATGTTACCAAACTTTCGTAAAACGTGCCATGAGAAATTCAGTGTTTTGCAGACCTTTTGACCTAATACAAACTTTAAACAACTCACAAACGCATTATATCTGATTATCCATGACGAGACTTCATCTTTAACACGCTACTTTCGTCTATTGAATACTTATATCATTCATATACTTGCATTCATTTAGAGTCAATCGTTCGCCCCATACTCCTATTATTCTCCATTATCCTTTCTTTCATATGAACCCCGTTCACAATCAAGCTTGTTTAAACATTCAAATCCTAACTTATCTCATTACCTTTAAAACCGTCTTCCTATTCTTTATTCTTCTGAAAATGTACTTAGTATACCTTTAACGCTTTATTCAAAGTACCAAACCTTTTCGTTCCTCTCAATAAACAATTTTTACGAAAGTGTGATTTTTATACTATCCTTAAAACTTCCCCTATTAACTACCCCATTTTCTAACAAAATACAAACCGTTTGTCAAAATCTTCCTTCTTAATACGTCCCATTTTTAATACATCTCCAATTTAAGTTATCCAAACTTGTTTAGACTCACTTTACCTATATACGCACCTACACGTTTTCAACTATGTTTGGTACCTCAAATTATTTTAGACAATGAACTCCCTTACAAATTTACCTTGTTGTTCTCCAAAGTTTCGTACTTTTCAAACCGTTTCAAATTTTCCAAGTCTCAAATTTTGCCAAAACTTTTTCAAGTCTTCCTCTTGAATAAATTTCGGGACGAAATTTCCTAAAGGAGGGGAGACTGTAACGCCTTGCGTTTTCATACTTTCCATATTTAGAAACCATTGCTTGAAATTCTATTTTTTTTTTTTGGAAATCTTGTATTCCTTGTAATCGTATTTCGTTGTATCGTTGTAAAATCCGAGACTTTGATCGTAATGAAACGAATCTTTTATACTTCGTTTATACATTGATAAGTGCACTCGTTTGATACATGGTTCGTAATTCGTATAAACGTAATCTTAACTCATAAACAATGATCGTGTATTCGTAATCCTTAAATCTTCATACATTTATACACTTAGTTATTCGATTATAAGATTAAGTTGTATGTTTTTTTTCACTTGATCATACCAAACTATAAAGTATAAACCATACATACTTGTTACATTTCATGTGTTATACACACCTATGTTATCACACATTTTGCTAAATTAAAACATGTCATTTATGCATTTTGGACCTTGTTACAAGTTATATACATACTAGACACCATGTAACACTTTATTAAACATCAAATATATACCTTCTAATGTCAAAAAAAAATAAAATAAAATAAAAATTATAGGGTTGTTAACAGCCTTGCATCAGCCCACTTAATTTCCTTGTTTTGAGTTATTTAACCCACTAAACACTTCCAAAGCCCAACCCAATGAAACCCTAATCCATCCCCTATATAACCCAAGCCTCCTCCAAGCGTTTTTCACTTTCTAAACACTCTCCACTCACTCTCAAACACTTCAAACCGTAGCTAATTGCAGAAGTTTGAGCAGATTTATACCACTTCACTAAAGTGAGCATAACTCACTCAATTCTTCTCAGATTCACTCGATTCTTTTTCCTACTACTTTGTATTGACCTTAGCTACGTTTCCAAGGGTTTTCCCTGGAAAAACAAAGCCTAGAAAGTTGCTAAAAGGGCTCCAATGTGGACTGATTTTTCTGTTCTTGTTTCAAACTTTGATAAATTTGTTTAAACTTGAGGAAACTCATCTCAAACCTATGTCCTTATGCTTATAACCACTTCTATGGTTAGTTAGGCTTAAAGACAAGGTTGAGACATTCAAAATCAGAGGTATAAACCTCACAAACTTTCTGTTTTGTTCAAGGTTTTTAACCCACAAGTGATGCTCAAGTTCAAGACTTGATGATTGTGTGATTTAGGATTAGCTTGGGCTAACCTACTTGAAAATCCACACATTGCTTGATGTTTTCTCATAGATTAGTTGTTCATATTCTATTGTTTCTTGTAAGTTCATGACCCTCCTTGTTGTTCATAACAACAAGTGTAGTGGTGAACAATAGAGGTACCTAAATGGAAGCTTTGTTCTTCCTACCTCATGTATGAGTTCCATGATACTTAGAGGTGCCTAAATGAAGGCTTTAACCTTCTACCTCATGCTTGACTTATATGATGTAATATACACTATGTAATACTTATATAACAACCAAATAATCGAACTCTTGGTGATGAACTAATGGACATTCGTCAAGCTGGTAGATTGTATCATCTTAGGCCTTAACAACTTGTCATGATTCTAATGGAACTTTGTTCCATGAAAACATTTAAACTCTTTTAGAGTTTCATAGTGTCAAGAACAAGTGTCATAGGTGTTAGATGATTATTTTATATGTTTATTTTTCATGTTATTTAAACTCCAAATCCCTAGAACCATATGTAAACACCTCTTAAACTCCAAATCGAACACATTCAACTTCCTAGTCTCAACAACTTCGTCACATGGGATAATCGGAAAGCATATGCAACTTTGTGAATATACTTGACTCATTTTACCGTTTTCACACTTTTGGGTGTAACATGTTTTTATATACAAAACACACTTAGTATACATACACTTATGCAAATACATAAACAAACAATCCAATACATGGTTACTATTTGTTATGCTTGATTCGTGTTTTCTGGGTGATTCTTATGTGATGAACTTGTCATTAGCTTTGTACAAGCCTCCACTTAACATGTATAGCGCTATAGGAGTAACGCACCACCCATGAACGAGAGGTCATGTTAGGTTTATTCTTTCATACTTGCGTAAACAGAGGGTTGACTTGTTAATCGCATGCCAGTTTATACGTTAATCTTGATAACTAGGTTTGCCATGTGGATTGTTCCTTATCGTTTTTATACTTATATACTACGCACCAAACTTGTATGCTCGCCAATACTTTTGTATTGAACTACACTTTTAAAACATGTTGCAGGTTTAGCGATGATGTTGATGATGCATGGAATCTAGTAGGATGCTTAGATACACACTTTAAATTTTGTATTTTATTTGTATTGTATTTCATTATTCATGTTGTATTTGTTTCAAATCCTTGTAATTAACTCTTTAGAAATGAAATGAAAATTTATCATTTAAATACTTGTCACAAATAGTGTTATGAAGTCTCTTGCAATCTATTTCGTCTCACTCCGATGTTTCCGCCATCGGTTGGGGTGTGACATGTGACATTTGAGAGAAGAGAAAACAAGTTTCGTCAAATGTTACATTTCGTGATAAAATAACCTTTCCAATTGATGTGCCAAGACAACGATATACGCGAAAGTTTGGGGATAGCTCATAAATACATACCTAATGTACCAGTTTATAAACTTATGTGGTTGGGTGGCGAACGTGTTTGGATAACACACACAACTGGATATGCACAATTGATCATAAGTCGGCTTGTGTTGGTATAAGGCTTGAATGGGTGTGTAAAATTTGAGAACCTTGGTGGGTAGAAGGTTATGTAGGTAGCACGTCGTGTGTAACGCTTTGACCCAAAAGTTAGGAGGTAGGGATGCATGGTTAAGAAGAGTGAGCATTATTTCATTTAACCGGCGAATCCTATGCTTAGATTTACCATCTTGTTGTGATATATG
Source organism: Helianthus annuus (assembly GCF_002127325.2). Taxonomy (NCBI): domain Eukaryota; kingdom Viridiplantae; phylum Streptophyta; class Magnoliopsida; order Asterales; family Asteraceae; genus Helianthus; species Helianthus annuus. The sequence continues at coordinate 173,080,904 of NC_035448.2, read as the reverse complement.
AGGACATGAAAACCGGAATCGGAGCCCTCTGTTGTTAGCAAAGGTTTTAAAAGCATTGTTATCAAACACCCTACATCACATTGGAAAGATTTTATAGGAATGTTAAATTGAGTCTTAATGTGATCATAAAAATGTGAGTTGTTTTGGATCTAATTTTTTTGTGGAAAATGTGAAAACCCCATCTATATTGTGTGAAGTCGTTCATTAGAAAAATATAGTATTTGTATCCAGTTTGCTTGGTATATGAGAAATCCATAAGTCGCTATGAACAATGTCAAAAGGCATTAAAGCATTAGAGGTGGAAGAATAAAATGGTAAGCGTTTATTCTTTGAAAGTTGACACGAATTACAAATCATGGTTCTACTACATTTATTACATGCACTGACATTATTGAAATAAAGGAAATCTAAAACATGTCAACTGGGTTGGCCTAATCGATCATGCCAAAAGACTTTTGTAGTAGATGGCAAGAAGCTTGAGGTGGTGGCCGGATACGTGAGGGTAAAAAGTTGACCTAAAGTATTGTGGCATGATAGGATACGTCCACATGGGTACTCGTTCACAAGAAAACCATATGGGTCAAAATCAACTAAAACATTATTATTAATAGAAAAAACACGAACGAAGATGAATTTTTAATGATTTTTGGTGTGTAGAGGATATTTTTGAGGTGAAGGGTACGATTTGGATTAGAAATGGTTGAATCACATGATCCAAGAATTGGCAAGTGATCTCCATTCCCTATAAATATAGAGGCAATAGGACAAGTATACGTTGGGATAGAAATGTTACCTTGATTACCGGTAATGTGATCTGATGCTCCGGTGTCCGTGATCCATTGCCCATCATTTCCATTCACGTTCATGGCTTGCATGGTTTCACCTAGTTAAGTGGGTTCAAAAGAGTTAAAGGTAGCGAAGTTAGCATGGCCCGATGTTTAACCTAATTATTGACTATTGTATCATTGGGTTGTTTGGTTGTTGGGCCTATTAGGGTAGTAAGAGGGACACGATGCCACAGGGTCAACCCACATGGGAGCCCATCCTAGCTATGACGGAAATAGACATGGCAGAGGGGTGTGGAAAGGTTGGTTCGATCCATAAGCAGGATTGTTGGGTCTGTTGTTGTTTCGACGATGGTTGTAGCCAGACCATCCTCCATGAGTATTGTTGCGATGGTAATGAGTGGAGGTGTTGATACTGGTAATAGTGGCTAAGGAACTGGCTGAATTTGCTTCTCGTTCTGCCAAGTGTGGTGTTCTAACTGGAGCATGCTACACGTCGTTTCCTATGTCGAGAGACTTTGGTGTATAAAAGAGGCAAGAGTATCATATTCCATGGGGAGGCCTCAGACAAGTTGCATAACAAGTCTTTGGTCATTAACGGAGACATCTACATCTTGAAATTAATCTCCAAAATCCTTAAGCTTTTGAAAATATTCTTCAAGTGATGACATATTCTTTAAAGTATTGATGAATTCTTGTTCAAGAGAGGTGGTGCATGCACCTTTATTGTTCAAAAAAATCGTTTTGATGCGGTTCCATGCCTCATACGCGGTAGATTCCAGTACGAGAACCCATGTTAGGAGATCGTTTGACAGTGTTCACTATAGGACTATTGCATCTATCTCTAACAAATGTTTCCTACTCGGGAGAGGTTTTGCCGGTGGTGGTCTTCCTCGATGTGAGTGGAAACCTTGTATCTCTTGGCATGCAACTGGACTAGTTTCACCCAAGACGAGTAAGAGACTTTTGTGTCATCAAGAATTCAAACCTTGTTTTGTACTTTTGTATACTAGTGACAGTATATACGAGTTTGAGGGATTTTAGTGCAGGATTTGGATGTTGTTGTTGACTTTGTCTACCATTGAACAAGAAAGACGGAAGCAGGTTACAGGAAAAAGGAAAAAAAAGTGATTTCAGAGATCATTATCAACGGTGAAAGCTAAGAACGGTATTGGGTTTTTTGCTCTGATACCATGAAATCGGTTATGATTAATTAACGATTCGTTCATTACTCACAATCATTCGTATAATCGTATACAACACATAAGCCAATTTACAGGAGTGATCTATGTTATCCATCTATGGAAACAAATCAAGTATATTAACACCCTTTCACTAAATAATAAACCGAAATATATACAAAATATATTCAAACTCATAGTGGATAGTAAAACCCAAATTGTTTTATTATTTATCTAGTTTGTTTAGATAAAGATGTATTTGATTTTTGAATATCATTGTTGGTTTAGAATAAGTTACTTGAATAGTAAGGTAGTTTGTGTAGATATATAGGTTAGATTTATTTATTGTAATCAAGTTGTTTTCAACATTATTAGTTCAAAAGGAGTTGTTGTTCAGAATCGAGTTATGTTCTTTGAGTAATTTCGCAGTTTGTAAAACGTGGGTTTGTGATAATCAACAGAAGTGAAAGATTCGGTTGATGTTGTGGTCAAGTCGTGTGTCAATAGTTCAATGGCCACTTACAATTGTGGAATCGGAAAAATCAGAGCTGGTCCATGGTCAAGAACGAAACAACTCAAGATCTAAAGTCGACTTCAACACCAATATAAAGACATCACTAGGTCTAGTGTACATGTTAGTCCCTCTACTTTAAGATAGTTTAATCAACAAAATTTTAGCCCCACAACTTTGCTAATAACATGTTTAGTTCATCTACAAAAAAAAAAAAGTTTTTATATTCCTTTGTTTTTCTCTTTTTAACCGACCAACTTTCGCACGTATGGTGGTTACATGTAAATTTTCTTTTCCCCATGATACTACGTTATCTCTTTCAGTTGTTATTATACTAATAATCAAATTCTCCCCGCAACGCGTATCGTTAAATAGTTAGTATCATTTCAAACTAAAGATAATATATACGTTAATGGTTAGCAATAATACAATAAATATAACTCCATCACATAAAGTTATGGGTAAATTACATTTTTCGTTATTTATGTTTGTACCGGATTGCAACAGATAGCCTTTAACTTCAATAATTACAGTCACAGTCCTTTATTTGCAAAACCCATTACACTTTACGTCTTTTAGTTCTAACCAGGTTAAAAATTTCAATTAAGTTTATTCACTTAAGGGTTATTTAGTCTTTTTACCAATTACCTATTTATTTAAAAAATATTTTAATAAACAACACAAAAAATTAAATCTAAAACCTTTATAAACAAATCTCTCTCTTTCTTCCTCATAATTCTCCTCTCCCTCCTAGCAGCCACCCACCACCACCACCATCCTACACCACCCCAACCACATGTCACCACAATCACCTACCCCTACCACCACCTCCGTCGCTGCAATCCAACACCGTTGTCGCTGCAATCCCTGCACCACCACCGCAGTCGTCGTCGTTGCAATCCTTACACCACCGCTACCACTACCGCTGCACTACCACAGCCGCTGCAATCTCTACACCGCCGCCGCTGCATCGCTTTTTCAACCAGCCATGGTTCTTTAACAATATACGTATTGTTCTCTTTCATTGTGTCAAATCTACTGCCCTAATCTCAACAAAACCCCTAATTTTACATCACTTTGAAATCTGATGACGAATTTAGCGGAACCACCTCCCAAAACTACGCGTGGAACCACCTCTTCAAGGATGCAAAATTTGACCATCAATACCCCCAATTTTGTAATGGGTCTCTTGAGGTTTCTTTTGTTTCAAATTAGATCAAAAAAGTTTTACTTTCTAAGGTGTTTTAAGAAATTGTTTTCCTTGAATGGATAATAAATTTTGTGTGTTTTGCATGTATAGGAACCTGTGCACTTATTGTTGATTCACATAATTGTTTAATTTTTAACCTCCACCTTCCAAAATGTTGAGTTGCAAATTTGCAAAGGGTTAGGGGTGGTGGGTGTGATGTGGTGGTGGCCCGACTCGTGAACGGTGGCCAGAGTGGTTGCGTCAGTATGTGGTGGTGGTGGCGGCAGGGTGATGTGGTGGTGGCAAGATGTGGTGGTTAGGGTTTTAGAGTTAGGAAATTGAGGAAGATGAATTGTATATGTAATTTTTTGATTTTATTTATTAAACATTTAAATAAAAACATGAATTGACCAAAATACCGTTAAGTGAATAAATTTAACTGAAATTTTTAACCTGGTTGGTACTAAAGGATGTAGAGTGTAACGAGTTTTGCAAATAAAGGACTGTGACTGTAATTACTGAAGTTAAAGGCTATCCATTGCAATCCAGTACAAACATAAAGGACGAAAAGTGTAATTTACCCTAAAATTATTTAACTCTTATTCTAACAAATAATTTCAAAAATTGGTCACGTGTCACAACCGTATTTATTATCAAATTTATGTTATCTTTCAAAATTATTTTACAATTATTTATTTATTTATGGTTATTTTTAAGTTTCTTTTACAGTTATGTTGGCATTATCTAAAAAAAACTTTTACCATAAAATCGACTATTTTTTTCTCTTTATTTTTTTTTAAAAATGACTTTTAACTCGATTTTACGTGTGTATATCATGCTTAATAATGTATATACGTAAATGTAAATAGGTAGCGTTATTATCATATAAGTTGTGTAACTATGTATGTCTGTAATTATAATATAGATTGCGTAACTATCAGTATAAGTTGCATAATTATAAACATTTTTTTCTTTACACAGTTTATTACATACTCAACACGAGCGGAACCACCCGATCATATTCATTTCCACTAGGCATAATGTTTATACATCAATTCAAGAGAAAACCCAATAAATATGAGAAAAAACCTCCTTATGAGAATCGAACTCAAGATCTATTGGTCTCAAAATTTTATCATATCTCTAAGATGTCAGTAGGCTATAAAACGATTGGAAAAAAAATTGTTAGTTTTATTTCATTGCTCCATCTCATGAAATATAAAGTTTGACTTAATAAAAATCTGATTAAAATATATATATTTAAAAAAAAGTGGAAAAAGGCAAGAAAAGGAAAAGGGGATAGTAGAGGTGTCCAAAAATGGTGTGGTCGTACAAGGAAATAAATGGGAGAATCCAGAGATAGGTGAACAACGAATCAGAAACCGAAAACACATCTGGAGCTTATCATTGTCAGACTAAAAAGTCATTCTTACCCCTGGGACCCATCCATCCAACCATCTCACTATTCTTTAATTTTTTTTATTTAATTTCACTTAAATTCAAAAAAAGAGTATTTTTTGTATTTTAGAAAATCAGAGAAAAATTGAAAATATTTTAAAACAAAAATACTAATCCATGCAATAAATGCTCCATGCAACAAATGTTACAAAAGTATTTTGTAGATTAATTAATGTAAGTAAGCTTCTACGACATTTATCTTCCTAAAACATAGTTATTTGATCAAGTTAATCATTTTATTTTCCGACATGAGTGAATTATTTATTTCATGCAATTTGTTACGAGGGATTCAACACACAAGAGAGCTTCGCTTTAATGTGTAAACCATTCATTTTCAAGATCAACAACTCAAAATGAAGCGATGATAATTTTGTAAATAATATAATTCTACATTTTAAAAACAAATACAAAAAGGGTATAGTGATTTTTTCTCTCTTAAACTTCTTTCCTCTTGAATCTTGATTATAGATGTAGGGTCACATTCAACATTCGTTACTGCTTGCACATATGGTACGTAATTACGTACTTGAACATAATCACGTAACTTTATAGGTTGTAAAATAAAAGGTTTAAAAATTAAGAAAATAATAGCAATAGTCTACTTAAATTAAAGAGAATAAAATGCTCTGTTATTTTGAAAAAATATTATCATATGAAAATGTTTTAGCTGTTTGAAAATTAGAGGTGAAGTAGGTTCATAGAGGAATAGACCATAATATCTTTCTCTTTTTAAATTGAAAAGGACACTTGTAATACCTAAATTGACACGTTCACTTCGTATAAAAATGTTATCATATACTTAATCCGTTACCATTTGTAATAGTACATTTAAGAAAAAGAGTGTATATTTGACTTTTTTTTGTGTATAGTTAACCTAGTAACTATTTAATAGTAGCGCATACTTGAATTAAAGAGAAACATTGATTAGTATTGTTATATAGGGTCGGAATTTAGAGAAAACGGTAGAAAGTGTGAGAACGGTGAGAACGTTTATGGATCATCAGATCAAAACAATCTATGGACTAGATTGGCGCAGTGGCGTTTTCGTAAATAAGACGAATTCTATTAAGTGGACGCGCTTTATTAAGGGTAAAAAAGTCTTTACACTTCTATACCAAAACGCCAACTAATGAATACAACGCCATTACGTACCAAAACACATCCCTATATAAACAAAAACATCCCAGACATAAAAAACAAACCCCCCAGAACCTAAAACGTCATATTTTCTACTATATGCCATTCATCTTACAAACACCAAAATCCCCAAAACATCAAACACACCTACTCGAAAAACGCCATATTTTACTATATACCAATCATCTTCAAAAACGCCAAAACACTAAAACATCAAAGATTCCAAAAAATCGACGTTTCTTTCAAATACACTATTTCCTCAGTAAAAACGTCAAAAATGGCAAATATCGATTCTTGTATATTCAATATTGTTCTACGCCAAGTTACGAAGAATGCATTCTTCTCTGAGGAGTTGTTATTGATGGACAAATAACATCTTGCTGCATGAGATGGACAAATCATAAACAAAATTTTGCTAGGGTCAAACTTATGTCATTAATTGTGTTTGTATTGATGAATATTATAATGGCATGAAAAGACGAATGACACTGATGAGTTGTTTGAAGATACGTATTCAAACAAAAAACTTATGTCATTTTGTCTTTCCAAACGGCCACAAAAACACAAGCATGACAAAGCCAAACCGCCAGTGAACATATTTCAAAGAAGAAAGAGACTGATGACAGTGAAGATTTGGAAGATGAATTGTTTCTATTTTTGTTTTTTTAATTTTCTTTTTCTGTTGTTTGTTATGTATTTTTCAACTTAGAATAAAAAAATACATTATATTAATAAAACGCCAAACAGTCATAATGCTTGTGAAACGCCATAAATGCAGTAAAACGCCAAAAACTCCAAACTATAATAAAAGTAATTTGCAGAATATTATTAAAAGCTAAAAATGAAAAAAAAACGCCAAAACCTACTTAAAGCCATTAAAAAACGCCAAGCTTGGGAGATGGAAAGTCTATGACCCTAAAAACTCATAAAAAGGTGACAAAAACACTAAAATTACATAGTAACTGAAAAGACGGCTACTTTATTAATATCATTTATTATAAATAAAATCCCGCCTAAACTGCGCTCCAAAAAGATCCTATAAGAGAGACGTCTCTGCACAATAAACTGATCACAAACCAAAAACAACGCCATATTTCTTTGAAACCATTCACTTTAAAAACGCCAAAAAATAGTTAAAAAAGCTACAGATGCGGAACCTCGTTTCTTCTATATTGAGTATTGTTCTGAATGAAGTTTCACTGAATGGATTTTTCTCTGCGGTGGGTATCTCTATAAGTTCTTGTTGAATGAGATGGACAAATATTCAAGAAAAAGAAACTGATGACACTGATATGTCATCATGTCACTTTGTTCTTGATGGATATATTGATGGCTTGAAGGGATCAATACATTAGAGCAGGCGTTGGTCTTCAACATGTCATCAAACAATTATATATCAACCCACAATAAAGGATGCCACAAAAAATAAGCATCTTCTAAAGACGGACGTTATGTAGGAAAATAAGGATCTACATAAGTTATTCAAAAACAGGTTCAAAACGCCAAAAAGGTTAAAGTAGAAGAGGTTGATGACAGTGAAGATTTGGATGAGAAATTAGATTATAATTTTTAATTTTTTTTCATTTTCTATTGTTTGTTATCTAAATCTCTGTTGTTTATTATCTAATTCTCTACTAATAAAAAGAAATTTAGTATAAAACGCCAAAAACTACAAACACCAAAACACCTGATAGTGTGAAAACTGAGAGAACGGATGCTAGTAATGCACGATGTTGCTATAAAACGCCAAACAAAGTATTACTGGAAAAATCAACACTAATTGACATATGAAATTGAACGAAACAGTAATTGCTAAACAGTAAAATGAAGAGACGGTAACATTATTGCCAAACATTTATTATATTAAAAGCAACTACATGGAAAATTGAATTTATTTATCTTTTCAAAACGCCATAATTGCCTGTCACATTATAGACATGTATCCTACTTGATATAATAAACATCAAGAAAATTACTGATGTTTTTTACATTATAGGCATGCATCCTGATTTAAAAACAATAAAAACGCCAAAATATTTACTATGATCCTGATCTAAAAACAATAAAAACGCCGCGTATTTATTAAACGCCAAAAAATGGAAACGAAATGCGACACGCGTTTAAAATAAGAAATATGAAAGGACAAAAAAGCCCCTCCGCCCTTCTCTATGTCGCGTGACACGTGTTGGGCCAGAATGCGTTCTCACCGCTCTCACACTTTTGAGCGTTTTCTCCTGGTCCCGTTTCTTGTTATATAAACTTGAATTAAAAAGAAATGTTGATAATTTTAGTATTATTAAAGTATCCCCATATTCTTAATAAAACTTAGAATCAAGAAGTACCTATAAAACTTAATTAAGAATGTCACACTCTACTTTGAAGGTTATCATAGACTATGAAAATTGAGAATCACTGAGTGTAACCTCCGTCAAAATCGACCCGTTTCAAAATCCGACCCGTTTTAAAAATACGGATCCTAAACTTTAAACCTCGGAAATTTTCATGAAATAAATAATCGTTGATAGGACATCGTTAATTTAATCCGTTTATAAAAAAATGGTTATTTATTTCTTCTTATTTTATTTAACCTTACAATCTACAAGTTTTATTCTTTTTTTAATAATCCAGTTAGTCTCGTTAAATTTCAAGTTGGAATTAAGGTTATGTAAGTAACCTAGTTAGTTAAATTAATCAAAAGATTTAGATTAATATTTATAGTTTAAATCTAAATTAACAAAGTTAGTAAAATAAATATATAAGTTTAAAAAGTACAATAATAATATTGATTAATTTAAGTTAAAGGTTAATATATTTTAGTTAAGCAAATTAACTATGTTAAAGAAACTCAGTTAACTCAGTTAGTGCAGTTAGTGAAACTGCAGGGGCTAAAGTGAAGCTATTAAAACTTAAAAAGAAATTAAAAAGGGCATCCGCCCGGATTCGAACTCGGATCCGTCATATCATACTCACATGTCTTAACCAGATGGGCTACCATCATCGCTGGTTAGTATTACAAACATTTAATTCTTATACCGAAAATTGCGACTATCCTTTTTGAAACTTGCCGCCAAGAACAAAGCTTTGGACAACTGGCAGTCAACTTTCCTTCTTCTTCGAAATCACTGATTGATACGATTTCGTGTCAATCAGTTACTTTCCATGTTATCGTCGGGTTTCCATCTCCGACACGTAATCACTCGCAACCTTCCAAACGAACCCGTCAATCAACCCGTTACCATGTTTATCGAACTCCTATAAATACCGAACCAACCTTTACCTCATTTCTCACACCGACCCCTCCTCTCTCTCGAACCTGCACCATCTCCTTAACACCTCACCCCCTTTCTGATCGTTGCTGGAGCCGCCGCACTTGCCGGAACCGCTGCTCACTAGTCGGGACTTGGAACTTTCGCCGGAATCGCCAGAGAAGACGACCGGTAACCACTTCTGTTCGTTTCCGGTTATGCAACTTCTTACTATTATTATTATTATTATTACTATTATTATTATTATTACTATTACTGTTATTATTATTATCAATTATAAGTTATTATTATTACTATTAATATTATTATTATTATTATCATTAGACTTATTATTATTATTATTAATTATAAGTCACTATTATTATTATTAAAATATTGTTAGTATTATTATTAAATCAGATATTATTATTATCAGTATTATTATTATTATTTATTATTATCAGTATTGTTATTTTTATTATTTTTAGTATTATTTTCACAATATTGGTAGTATTCTCAAATAATATTTGGTAAAAGCATATGATTAGTCTAACTAGCTTAAATTACTACAACCTTTATAATTACCAATAATATTAACGTATACCTCATATCACAAATAGGGTAATCTCTTGCGCTTGTTGCAACTCTTTTGGATCCAACTCACTCTCTTCTTTTAACAAGAAATACGCAACGCAATCTAAGGTGAGTATACATGACCCATTTTCGTTTTACACTTTTTGGGTGCAATATGTATTACTTATTAAACTACACCATCACATCAAACATTTTATGCACACTCTATCCATACTCTATGTGATACATTTTAATCATGTTAGACATGTTATGCTACTGTAAACTCTCATGACTATGTGTTCATTAACTTTGCAAGCCTCCCCTAACAATGGTAGCGCTATAGGTTGAGAAACGTCCCTCCCGTTATATTAACGGGTATTGTTAGGTTAAACTATGTTAAAACCTCCCATACTCTTTTGGGATAGGCACGTTAATTGCGTTAAACTTTGGTTTGGACATATAGAGTAACATCGTTTCGAGTATACTGTCAATATGATATTGTATTTCACATTTGGATATGAGCAACATTTTAAACACGTATTATGCTATGTATGAAAACTTGTATACTCGCCAACATGATTTTGTTGATTGTACTTTAATACATATTGCAGGTTGATGTTCAAGAAATAAAGCAATCAAGCTAGGATGGAACTAGAAACCCATTTTAGCATAGTATTTTATTATGTTTGAATTATGATGTACTTGAAAACAATGTATTCCCATTTGATATTTATGAAATAAATTTAATTCATATTGTCACAATAGTGTTATATTGTTTTGAGCAATTTGTACGTCTCATCCCAATGTTTCCGCCATCGGTTGGGGTTGACACTGAGAGTCGAGTCACCCGTAAACTACTAAAATACGGCTTGTATGAACCTAAACAAACTTGGGTTATTCTTGAGAGTTGAGCCTTACTTGAAGCTCATATAACAAATACGTGTGAATTCGGATTTCAAATACTAAGTTTGATTTAGCTCGTGAGTTATATTAGAAATAAAAAATATTATCTAACATATAATCACACAGCAAAAGTTGTAACATATTATACAGACTCTTAAAAGACAAAGTCGGTGGAAACCCCACCGGCTTTGCCTCCCTCTCCCCTTCATATTTTCACGATGTTGCAATTTTAGTCCTTTGACTTTGAAACCTTTAAAGTTTCATAAAATGTCAAATTTAGTCCCTAAACTACTACTCCATTTTACAAATAACTTGCTTTTAACACTCAAATTTTGTGGTAGTTTCCTTTTTCAACCCCAACTTTTTTATAGTTTCCTTTTTACCCCAAAACTTTATCAAATTTTATTTTTATCCTTTCTTAGCTCTTAAGTTTAGGAAATGCAACTTTTAAACACTTAACTTTTTATGAACTTTGTAAATGCCACTTTGACCCCCTCGAGAGGTTTTGGCTTGACGATATAAATTCGAGTTAGTCGGGTCACGTATAATACGTTATGATTGTACGATATAAATTTGATTCGTTTTGATCCAATCGCAATGCAACTATACGATACATTTAGTTCAATCGGATACCTCAGAACATGCGTTTTCATATGATTAACACATCACATAACGTTTGGACTAATTCGTTCGATATTTACGAAGTACCCGCGCCGCAACACGCGCGAGACTTATTACTAGTATGTACATAAATATCAAAGCCGTTCAAAAAAATAAGTCAAACCAATGTCTGCAACATGGTGTTCTTCATACGTACTCAATATCCAAACTCATCAGAATTCCTGTACAGTCATTATAAGAAGGAAATTTTACCTTAACCTAATCAGGCAAATCATTCTCAGTTGATATCTCTAGTAACGGATCCAGAAAATTTTTCCGAAGGGTTCCTTTTGGTAGATTCGCATTAATTTTTCCTAAATCATCCAAGATTTCCACTACTTTTTTTCCAAACCGAAGGGTCCTTGGATCCGCCACTGGATATCTCAACCAAAACTCTAGCAAATCTCATTTTCAGACTTTTTAGTACATTGATCTATATTTTTCTACCCAAATAGAAAACTCTTTTGGTTCTGATTTTTTTATACAAGTGTGTGGTTCTCATTTTTTTAAGGAAAACAAGACATCATTAACAAGCCAAGAACTCATTTCAGAAACCGTTGTTTATTAAACTCATTCAAGAACAGTTTGTGTATGTGCTTGTGTGTATGTATTGAGAGGGGAGTTATTGAACAATTTTTAACCTATAAATGTTATAAAGTCATTAGAATGTGACATGTGTGTAAGATTAAATATAATATGTTTTAATATTTAATCTAGTAGCCATTATAATCATTTACATTATATAGATCAAAATATATAACAAACTATTAAATAATTAGTTGGTAATTGTTGATGGACCATATTACCCTTATAAACTAATTGGGTTTCCTCTTGGGTGCTTATATAAGGAGACTTATGTAGAGGTTCTAAGGTTAGATACATAACCTAATAATCATAACATCAATATTGACCACTCTCTCCATAGCCGAACTCCCTTATTCGGTTTCATCATCACCATCATCAGTTTGCACCCTAAGGAGAAACCAACTCACACTGACAAACATGTCGAACTCGATGGCATCATCCCTCACTGGATTCTCCTCTACACTGTCTACTGTAACAGGTATGTTTTCATGTTTTCCATCATGTTTAAACAGAACTGATCAACATGTGGTATCAGAGCATATGTTCATTAGTTAGTTCTGTTTTTGTATCCATTAATTCTGGGATAGAAATTTGGAAAATGGAATTTTGAAAGCCTAATATAATTAACAGCCGGTTTCGAGTTGTATATAGCCACTCGAGATCACTGATTTCGGAAAAAGAATAATTATATGCTCACTCGAAATCAAATGGATTATGTTTTGTGACCAAAATCTGTTTAGAAACATTAAAAATTTCAGGTTTCGGGTTCTAGACTTGTTCTAAGAAAACTCGAAAATTCCATAAGTTTTGGAATGAAATCTGGATTAGTGGGTGTTTTAACTGTTTTGATCTGAATTTTATCTCTTAAAATTTTCGAAAACTGTTAAATGATAACCAGTTATAATTTTCGAAATCCTTGCTAAGTTTAGATCAACAATAAAACAGGAAACACTATCCCACAATCCCTAAAATTTCGAGCTTTCAGTTATTTTTACATTAACAGCTATTAACAGGAGTTTCGAGATCCCTTTAACGACCCGTGACCAAGATCTCGACTCGAGACCACAAGGTCTCGACTCGAAATCATAAGTGTTCTCAAATCTTTACAATTCGAGACAACGATTTCGACTCAAGACCATAAGGTTTCGACTCGAGACCACTGAGGTTTCAACTAAGGGCTTCAATCTTCACAACTCAAGACCGTGGTTGCGACTCGAGACGTCATCAAGGAGTCGAGATCTCATAAAACACAGTAGTCGAGACCATGGTTACGACTCGAGACACTGAGGTTGCGACTCAAGACCTTAATGAGTCGAGACCTCATAATGTTACAAGATGAGTCGAGACTTGACTCGAGATCTCACTCGAGACCTCATAACTGAGTCGAGATCTCACTCGAAACCTCATTATTTTAGGCTGTTTAATGTGAACTCAAATTTAGTTCGATCCGCGCTAACAGGTGGTTTGCTATTAAATAATTGGGTTTTGTAAATACTTAGTTAATTAATCAGAATCAGATAATGTTTTTACAAAACCAAAATAGCTTAACTTGAATGAGCTTCTGATGTATCATTTCTGGCCAAAGCTGATTTGATACATCTACTTATCATTCAAGTATTACGAAAGCTATGTTAAGTGTGCATCACAAACTTGAAAGTCTTAATATCTGGCCAAAGCTGATTTAATTCTTTCATGTATAGCATGCTTAACAAGTGCATAACTAAAGTGATTGTTTCATTTCTGGCCAAAGCTGATTTGTCACAACCACTTTGCACACATGCTTAAATGATTACACTTATGGCCAAAGCTGATTTGTCTTCGTTTAAGTAGAATTTAAACTAAATCTATTATTTTGATGTTAGTAATAGACAATATCACAGCTTCATAATTAAAATGGTCATTATTTATGCCTGCCTTAGTATTACGTGCCCTTAGATCACATTAGAACTTCTTTCTTAGTATCATAATTCGCTCATCTTATTTCCACTATCAGCACCCAATTGCGGGATTCCACCTTTGACTGGTGATAACTTTGCTGCATGGAAGGATGCTCTCATGCTTACACTTGGATTGCTGGACTTTGACTATGCTCTAAGAGAGAATAAGCCAGCGGACCTTACTCTTCAAAGTACTGCTGCTGAGCAGTTGACTCATGAAAAGTGGACTAGGTGTAACCGCATGTCTCTCATGTTCATGAAGCAGTCCATAAGCAATGCAATCAGAGGAGCCATTCCTGATTCTGAAGATGCTAAAACCTACTTGGCTTCTGTGGAGGCACAATTTAAGGGGACATCAAAAACATACGCTAGTACTCTTATTCTCCAGCTGGTGACAACTAAGTATGATGGGAGGAGCGGCATTCGCGAGCACATCATGATGATGAATGACATGGCCAATAAGCTGAAGGGGCTGGAAATGGAAATAAGTGATGGTTTCCTCGTTCATTTCATCATTACTTCACTTCCTTCATCCTTTGAAGCATTCAAGATCAATTACAACACTCAGAAGGACAAATGGGCGATGAGTGAGCTGGTCGCTATGTGCGTACAGGAGGAAGAGCATATGAGGATGGATCGCACTACTGATGTTGCTAACTTCACCACCTCCAACTCTAAGAAAAGGAAGAACAATCATCAGAGGAAGGATGCTTCTAAAGTCCAAAGGCCCAATCCCAATACAAGTGCACCTTCCAGCTCTAAGAACTCCTTAGGCAGAATCCACTGCAAGTTCTGTAAAAAGGCAGGACATATGCAAAAGGAATGCCCTGACTTTAAGGAGTGGCTAGCTAAGAAAGGTAACGATTATTTTATGATACTTGAGTCCTATAATTTAAATGTTCCTGCTAATTCTTGGTGGTTTGATTCTGGTTCTATGGTTCATGTTACCAATTCAACTCAGGGATTCCTTACAATTCAGAAGATGGAAAGAAACCAAAGAACGCTTAAGGTTGGGGATGATCGAGAATTAGAAGTGAATGCCATTGGATCATTACAATTATTTATGAAAACTGGTTTATGTATTAAACTTTATGATACCTTATATGTTCCTGATGTAACTCGGAACCTTGTATCAGGACCAAAGTTAGACATGGACGGTTTTATTGTTTCCCATGGTCATTGCAAACTCTCTATCCTTTATGATTCTGTTCTTTATGGTACTGGTATTCTGGATGGTGGTCTCTATAGATTAGAACTAGATGATAATTTTTCCAAATCTTTGTTGTCATATAACATTAATGAATCACTCACAAAGATGAAAGAGAAACGAGACTTAGAGACTTCGTCCATGTTGTGGCATCAACGTTTAGGCCACATCTCAAGAGAACGATTAAATCGTCTCGTAAAGGATGAAGTCTTACCTCCTCTCGATTTCTCTGATTTTGGAACATGTGTCAAATGTCTTAAAGGTAAAATGACATTAGCGAGTAAGAAAGGTGCCACTAGAAGCTCTAATTTATTAGAACTCATTCACACTGACATTAGTGGTCCCTACCAAATCGTTGGCATAACAGGACATACTTCATTTATCACTTTCATTGATGATTATTCTCGTTACATGTACTTGTATCTTATTAAGGAGAAATCTGAATCTCTTACAACTTTTAAAGATTATAAGGCTGAAGTTGAAAAACAATTAGATCGTCATATTAAAGTTGTGAGATCAGACAGAGGCGGTGAATATTATGGAAGACATACTGATGTGGGTCAAGCTCCTGGTCCATTTTATGAGTTTTGTAAGGGCCGGGGGATTGTGAACCAATACACCATGCCTGGTACACCTCGGCATAATGGTGTCGCTGAAAGAAGAAACCGTACCCTTATGAACATGGTGCGCAGTATGTTAGCCAACACTAATTTACCGTTATTCCTCTGGACTGAAGCGTTAAAAGCAGCTGTTCATATCCTCAATAGAGTTCCTTCTAAGTCTGTCCCTAAAGCTCCTTATGAACTTTGGACAGAAAGGAAACCGAGTCTTAAATATATGAAAGTATGGGGCTGCATTGCTGAAGCAAAACTTTACAATCCTTTCCTAAGGAAACTTAACCCTAAAACAGTTACCTGTTTCTTTATCGGGTATCCTGATAATTCAAAGGGTTATCGTTTCTATTGTCCTTCCCACGTCACTCGTATTGTTGAAACCAAGCGTGCTGCGTTCCTGGAGGATTTCAAGGTCAGTGAGAGCAGTACCAATCCTTACGAAGAATTGCAAGAAGTACAAGACGTGGGGGGAGAGACTCGTCGCTTACCATTACTCCGGTAACTTCTCTTGTACCCAATGCAACTACTGTACCTGAAGCTACTGCACCAACTCCAAATTTATCTCCACAATCAGAACCCATTATACCTCATGACGAAGGCACATCAAACACTCAAAACCAAGACAACGCTGAACCTGATAATCCACTCAGGAGGTCATCTAGGCAAAGAAGGCCTACTAATTGGGATGATTATGTTACCTACCTGACTGAAATGGATCCCGGAAAGCTCAATGATCCTATCTCTTACAATGAAGCCATTAGCAGTGATAAGTCTTCTGAATGGAATAAAGCGATGATTGATGAGCTTAAATTCATGAAGAAAAATGACGTTTGGGATTTGGCAGAATAACCCAACGGTGTCAAACCCGTAGGATGTAAATGGGTGTTCAAAACAAAACTGGATCTGAATGGGAACGTTGAACGCTACAAGGCGAGATTGGTTGCAAAGGGCTACACTCAGAAAGAGGGAATTGATTATCAAGAGACGTTTTCACCTGTCTCTCGTAAAGATTCATTAAGGATCATCATGGCCCTAGTAGCTCATTTTGATTTAGAGTTGCATCAGATGGACGTTAAAACCGCTTTCCTTAACGGAGACTTAAACGAAGATGTTTACATGAAACAACCTGAAGGCTTTAAACCTGAAGGTCCGGAGCATCTAGTCTGTAAGTTGAAGAAATCCATTTACGGGTTAAAACAAGCATCACGTCAGTGGTACCTCAAGTTTGATGAAGTCATGAAGAAACAAGGTTTTATGAAGAATCAAGTGGATCAATGCACCTACCTCAAGATGAGTGGGAGCAACTTTACTATACTTGTCCTTTACGTAGATGATATTCTATTGGCAAGTAATAGTTTAGACATGTTGCATGAGTCGAAGCAGTTACTGTCGCATAACTTCGACATGAAGGATCTCGGAGATGCTTCTTACGTCATTGGCATCGAAATTCACCGAGATAGACACAAAGGGATCTTAGGATTGTCTCAAAAGGCTTACATAGATCGTGTCCTTACACGTTACAACATGCAACAATGCAAACCCTCTGATGCTCCAGTAGTTAAGGGAGATGTTTTCGGTTCATTCCAGTGTCCGGCAATAGAGGTTGAGAAGGAGCAAATGAGCCAGATACCTTACGCGTCAGTAGTCGGGAGCCTGATGTATGCTCAAGTCTGTACTCGCCTAGATATCCCTTATATTGCTGGAATGCTAGGCCGTTATCAGACTAATCCTGGCCTAGATCACTGGAAAGCAGCTAAGAAGGTACTTCGATATCTGCAAGGGACGAAAGACTATAAACTGACTTATAGAAGAAGTGGTAGGCTATTCTGATTCTGACTTTGCCAAATGCAAAGATGACAAGAAATCCACTTCGGGCTATATCTTTATGTTAGCAGGCGGACCTATCTCATGGAAGATTTATAAACAACAGTTGACCACAACTTCCACAATGATGGTAGAGTACATTGTTGTTTATAACGCAACCTGTCATGGAATGTTGCTTAGGAATCTAATCACTGAACTCAAAATCGTTAATTCCATTTCTAGACCTTTAAAGCTTTACTGTGATAACTCAGCTGCCGTTAGTTTCTCGAACAGTAACAGTTCGAATGGAGCTGGTTTATATCTCGATACAAAATATCTGTTCGTACATGAACGAGTTGAGGAAAATAATCTTTGTATTGAGTATATTAGTACTAAAGATATGCTTTCGGATCTGATGACTAAAGGTCTCCCTACTAAGGTTTACGAAGAACATGTTCGGAATATGGGATTTAGTAAAGACCTTATTTGAGCATATTGTACTAGCTTATGTTTTATGATTAATGAAATTTCCCCAGTTTGATTTTGTACGTCTCTTAGAATATGTTCAACCGGTATAATGGCATATAGACAAATACAGTTACAAATCAAACAAAGGGCTTATGCGTATTTTGATCATAACAATTAGGTTTTAAATTAAGGCTATAGTATGACTAATGGGGGTCCTGAGTCGCGTAATGATTCTACGGTTGTATTTCTCTGCTATAGTTCTTGTTTAAGGCTAAAATGAGTGTTAACTCCTGATCAGGCTTATCTAATACTCATAGTAAATGATTACTCGGCTAAGTGGGAGAATGTAAGATTAAATATATTATGTTTTAATATTTAATCTAGTAGCCATTATAATCATTTACATTATATAGATCAAAATATATAACAACCTATTATATAATTAGTTGGTAATTGTCGATGGACCATATTACCCTTATTAACTAATTAGGTTTCCTCTTGGGTGCTTATATAAGGAGACTTATGTAGAGGTTCTAAGGTTAGACACATAACCTAATAATCATAACATCAATATCGACCTCTCTCTCCATAGCCGAACTCCCTTATTCGGTTTCATCATCACCATCATCAGTTTGCACCCTAAGGAGGAACCAGGTCACACTGACAAACATGTCGAACTCGATGGCATCATCCCTCACTGGATTCTCCTCTGCAGTGTCTTCTGTAACAGGTATGTTTTCATGTTTTCCATCATGTTTAAACAGAACTGATCAACAATATGTCTTTGAACGAAGGGTATATGAGTTTGTATAGTTCTACACCCTAGTTAAGCACCTATTAAACAACTTGTATAAACAAATTGCGCTCAATATTATGCAATTAGTACAAAAAATTATGCAATGTTATAAATAATCACAGAACACTTTATACATAATAACACGACACATGTAAATAATCAGCTTTATACATAAAGCAATGCAAGATATGTACATAATTATGCAACCCTATAACGTAATCACACAATGTTATATGCTATACATATCAATTTTGAAAAAAAAAAGTCTTTTTTTTTTGTTTTTGAATGGCTATCTTACACTTTTCGAGTATTGAATCAATGATCTTCTCTTATTTAAACACCTATAACATAAATTAAATATATATACACACACATATATATATATTCGGTACGATATTACTTTTTTCTAAAAAGATAATGAAACATATAAAAGTTTTTTTTTTCGTTTAAATAATTTATGAAATTATATAAAAAGTTAATAAGTATAGATTTTCTTATTTTACCCTTTTCAGTCATTTAAATTCTATACTTATATTCAGGTAACATATAATCATTTCAACCTGAAGAAAAAGTGGTTAACTGAGAGGTTAGTCCACGGGTTGAGTCTCGTTAGATAGGATTAATCCTTTCTTTCCTTGATTGATGGCTGGATGATCTTGAATCTGACACCTGCACAGTGAACACACCGTGACTCGCAACAAGGAAAATGGGGTGGGGGTAGGGCTGTTCATGAGCCAAGCCGAGCTGAGCCAAGCTAGGGCAAGCTCGGGCTCGGCTCGGCTCGGCTTGGATTTGAAACCGAGCTGAAAATCTAAGGTCGGGCTCGGCTTGGTTTTAAACCGAGCTGGCTCGGCTCGGCTTGGTTTGACTCGATTTTAAAAATAAAAATTAATACATAGCTCTCAAAATTGAGTATTCTAAAATATTATTCAATACTTCAAAAGAACATATTCAAAATAAGTTCAACCTAATACATTACAAGCCAAAATTACGTTCAACAACGCAAAATAAGTTTTATATTTCAAGTAAATACAATATTTGTTCATTAACACGACAATCAACCTTTAAATATGTCATAGATATCAAACTACAAGCCTAAATACATGTAAATAATAATCATTTTTTGTAATATATTATATGTATATAAAATAAAATACATTATAAATAAAATAATTCGAGCTTAGCCGAGCCGAACTACCAAGCGAGCCAAACCGAGCCAATTTGGCTCGTCACGAGCCGAGCCGAGCAAGGCTCACTTTCAAACCGAGCCATATCGAGCGAGCTTTTTTCGAGCTAAATCCGAGCGAACTCCGAGCCGCGAGCTTTTTGGACAGCCCTAGGTGGGGGTTGCTCCTTGTTACCACCCCTGGCGTGAGAATCAGTATTTGCTTAGGGAGCAAGGTAAGATGATTTAAGTAGTAAGTGTGAGTGAGCAGATTAGCATTATCTCAAACCTGGTTTGAAGTTTGGTATTTATAGCGGAAGAGTGAAAGAGAGATGCCAAAGGGCCGTTTGATGGGCCTTGAGCCTGACTGACAACCTGCAGCTTATCCACTGGTCTGGCAGGTATGTAGGCCGCAAAAGTGTCAGGCGCACGGTGGAGGTGTCGCCACGTGTCCTGCTATATCAGACGCACGAAGGAGCGGCCGCCATGTGGCCTGCTTGGCTTTGCTTGTCAGTATGTTCATTAGCTTTACGCAAGTGGGACTCTGTTAGTGGGCTGGGTAGCCGTGTATTGGACGGTCAGCTGACTGTTGGTGTCAGTGCCAGTGTGTGCCCCTTGCTGGTTGGTCACGAAAGTCAAAGTGATACTTCCACTTGCATCATAATAAGATGTCGTTCGTGCGCGTGCGCCTTGTAGGCTCGCATAAGACCGTAGTATGTGTTGGATGTAGCATATGTTGTTGGATGAGTTGCACATGCACAGTACAAAACAACACATCTGCACACTACTTTGCACTTCCTTCCGCAAGAGAAGGTTCCATCGTCCGATGCTATCCCCACGCGGGACTGTAGCATGGAAATATGTGACAGAAAGTGAATGTAGTAACACGACAGTTGTAGAAAACGTGGATTCAGATGGTCACTTGTCACAACTACCATATTTAGTAGCATCCACCGCATTCTGCGTATGCTGCCTAAAACACTCATTTTCATACATAAGATGAGAGTCTCATCTTTATCCGAGTGGGAAAGTAAACTGGGCCGAATGGCAAAGTAAACTGGGTGATGATTATTTGCGCTTAAGCCTGATGCAAAATCTGAGACTATACCCCCCCCCCCCTCACAATCATTGATTTGCATTCATTACAGATCCAAACCACTTCTATAAAGATAGAACTAATAAAAAAAGTTAAACATAAAAGTTATAAAACCATTTGCGTTTCTTTTTATTGGATGACATGTTTACTTTTTGCCTTTTAAGTACTTAAGTACAAAAAAGAATTATAAAATCTTTTAATATTAAACCATATAGTTATGTGCATTAACACTCACAGACACATAAATATACATATTCAGTGGCGGACCCAGGATTTTATATCATTGGGGTCCATTTTCGGGTCGGTCCTCGTTCGGGTCGAGTTAAAGTGAGGTTTGAACTAGATTTTTTAAAAAAATAAGAAAAATGGGCTTATCAATGATTGAACCCATGACCTCTTGGTGGAAAAGAGAGAGATTTACCACTACACCAACTTTCTTTTTATTTCTATGGTGTCCACCGAATTGTATTTATGGGGTCCATATACAATTTAATATACCGAATCTACTATTTTTTTTAAAAAAGATTGGGGTCCGGGGACCCCGGTGGCACCAATGTGGGTCCGCCCCTGTACATATTACCCATATAGTTATATGCCTCTTGATGTTTATGACACACATATATATTATTTATATATAAATGAAAAAAGTTACAAAAATAAAAACAAACTCTTCATTATCTGGATAATCAAATATACCTTCTTATAACTCTTAGGTGGTATTTATTTTTCTAAAAAAAGATTTGCGCGGACTCTTCTGTATGCGTCGCGCAGACCACATGGAGACATTGCTATCTGCAGAATGTTGGTATTTCCAAATGTGTTTTATTAAAGAACGTCTACGCGAGCTTTTCTTGGTGCAGACTTGACTCAGCCACTTATAAGTTCTTCTAAGGTCTGCAGATGGTAAAACACCACCACCACCACCGTCAACCACCCACCACCTTCCATCTTAACCACTACCGTCCGCCACCCACCACCGTCCATCACCACCACCACCGTCCACCACCCACCATCACCAGTTTATTTTAGAAGTTTACGTATGTTAAAAAAACAAACAGTTTTCTTCTTGCAAAATGTAAAGGTTTGATCCACCTCTTCTTTTACAGATGTCTACAGATGTGGTCCACAGACTACATGCATTTTATCTCTTAAAAAACAAACATCACCTTAATCTCTAACATATATGAGTTCAGATTTAACTCAATTTCTTTTTTATTCACCTTAATATATATTTATTCGCCGTTGATCTAAGACATATGACCTTATATCTAACTAAGAATTTTTAGACGACCTCAAAACTGTCAATTTAAGAGGAGGTTCAAATATTAACTATATGCAATAATTTAAAGGTGTGATAAAATATATTTAGAAAATAAATGGCATCGAGGTTTTACTATTCAAAATGTATGTATATATTATGTAACTAGCTTAGAACCCCGTGTTTTACACGAATTGCATAAATTTAATTTTTTAGGGTGTAAGGTGGGCATGTTTAATGAGATTAGGCAAACTTCCCCCCATCCAGTCGTATTGTGTCATGTCAGTTTCCCTCTTATCCTTCGTTCTTACCCAAAAAACATAAGGGGTGCATGTCTAAAATGAGATTAGGCAAACTTATTTAAAAAAAAACAAAACAGTGATTGATTGAGAAGTAGTGGGCCCCACCTTTATTCCCTCTCCTCATCTTTGCCGCATGCGGCATAGTTTCCCCGAAATTACCTTTATCGATCGGCAAGTTGATGTTGGCGGTGGTCATGCCGTGCGGCAAGGGGGTTGCCTAACCCACCCCGCACACCTTTATAATAAGCAATATAGTTATATCTTTAAAATACCTCGTATATTGCACGAGTAAAATAAATACAATGTAATTGATTAACACATATGGTTGTCAAGATATATATTTAAATGATAAATTCGATATACTATTTACTTATTAAAATTTTAGTTTGTTTTTTATTTATTATTAGGTTAGAAACATGTGTATTACACGTGATAGAATAGAAAAATGAAATATTAGATGATAACTAATAAGCGGAAAAAATAAATAAATAAGAGAGATTCATGAAGTTGGTGACTTAATATAATTTTCTTTTTCTGTATCCTATTAAATATTAAATAATAATAGTATTAAATAAATAATTTAACAAATTCTAATTTAAATGAGAATAAACATCATATATTTGCCTCGTTCTACAAAGAAAGAAAAAAAGAAAATTTTTTCTATCTCCTGCATAGAAGGAGAAAATACAAATTATATATATTATTATTAATTTAAAGTTTGATAAAAAGTGATTATCATTATCTAAATTATATTTAGTTAAACGATTGTTTAATAAGAAAAGAAATTAAAAATAAGATAAGGAAATTATTAATTCAAAGTTTGATAAAAAATATTATCCTTATCTAAATTATATTTAATTAAACTATTATTTTTTTGAATGGCCAAGAAATCAATTCTGAGCACTTTTGGGGCACCCACTGGACAAACGGAGTACTCCGAGAGTAACCCGAGTCTTCCACCACCAATTTCGGGAAAAACCCGGTAACCCACCCGCCCGTAGACACGACGGTAAAATTACCGGTAAAATCCGTTTGGCTCAAGGATCGAATTCAGGTTTCACTTAGTCTCTTATCACTGTACACCAGTGTCTCACTCCTTTTTTTTTTTTTTGACACCAAATAAGAATTAAACTTAAGTCTTTAAAGAACTCAAATCCTTCTATTACTTAGTTAGAGGTCATAAAGAATTTTCATTTGTTACTATAGAAATATTGAAGATCAAGAAGACAGATTTTATATTCTCTTAAGGTGTGGTTTGGAACACCTTTCTTAATTGTTCCCTTGTACAATTCCACTCATGCTCATTCCTTTTATGGCAACTTATTTGGGAGAATTATGTAATGGGATTAACAATTAATAATTTTAACCAATACCATTTCCTTTTATGGAAACTTATTTGGGAGAATTATGTCATGGGATTAATAATTAATAATTTTAACCAATAACCAATAAAGGTTTAGGTACCTTTATGATTTGATTTGGCATTGCTACTTTATTAATTAAATATTAAGAGTTAATAATAATGATAAAATCAAAGAATATTTAGCCCAAGTTCAATGTATTCATATTACACATATTTGTGGCAACCACTGATGGACAATAAAAGTTATTGACTTTTCTAAAAAACGTAATCATTTTAAAATATAATACAGAAAAATATTGTTGTATATAACTACAAACAAAGAATATGATACCTTTGGTTAACAAATCATTATGGTTTGAGACTGGTGTGTTGATTAAACACATACCACAATCATTAAATATTGTATGAATTAAGAGTATTCATGCACTCAGGGAGGACGGGGTGTCTTCGGGGACTCTCCTCGGGGATCCCTTTTGCCGATTAGGTGGGTACCGCCGTTAAGGCGGGGGAGTGAATCGGGGAAGAGAGAGGTAGGCAAAGGGGTGGCGGCTCACCGAAGGAGAGAGGGGAAAGGTGGTGGGGCCAGCCCACTTTCAACCAATCAAATGCTTTCCTTTTTTTTTTTTTTTTTTAAAAAAAAAAAAACCCAATTCACCTAATAGGGGAGTGGCGCCATCAAATGGGGGTGTTAGGGGAGTTTAAGAGGGGAGTTGACGTGGCACACGGGGATTGGTTTGACGTAAGAGAGGGGACTCACCTATTAGGTGAGCACCCCCTTCACCCTCATAAAGTATAAGAGATTGTCTTGATGATCATTCAAACCGTTTCTCGTCATCCGGAGTTTAAAGTTAAGAGTTATAAGTTACAACTATATCAATCCCCGGCGGACATTCTAGTGGTAAGGGGTCTCCCCTCTATCTAAGAGGTAGATAGTTCAAAACCTACAATGCGCAGACATAGGTGGTAAATAGAAGTAGAGTAGGCTTATGAGCCGTTCTAAATAAACATTATCATCTATCAAGAAAACACAAAACTTGCCATATATAAAGTTGGGGAATTCAAATATTCAATGTAGCTATTATATCACAAAAAAAGGTTTAATGAGATACCAAAGACAGTGTGTGATAACAAGTTATGACTCATAACTTGAGTATTATAAAGAGATTTTCATATACTTTTGACAATTTTACAACGTGACAACATTAACTTATAAGATTAATAATTTTGAATAAGAATCGGATTTGTGAACGTATATTGCATAACTAAAAATATATATATTCATATAAAAACGTGTAAAGTTGCAAGTTGCGAAAGATTTTACCCTTTTTATATAAAATACATTTATTCCAGCTGTAATAACAGATAAGATATTATTACTATATACATAAAGATTAAAGGGTTACCTAACTTGTTTTTTCAATATAACTCATAGATCTTGTGTTGATATCAAAACTTGGATTTTAAGGGGGACCATTAGGCGTGCAATACAATTATTCCATAAATAATTAAGGTTTTGATCCTTTAAATTTGATTAAGATGTGGTCCTTGAATTTGATCCTTTAAATTTGATTAAGATGTGGTCCTTGGATCCTTGAATAGAGTGGAAAATTTGAATTCAAATTCTTGTTTTTTTAAATAAATTTTATTTTATCCCCCCAATTTTTCTAGATATTCGATTCCAAAAAAATCCTCCAATAGTTTTTTTATCATGTTTCTCTCATATTTTATATTTAGTTTGCTAG
The DNA here is from genome assembly GCF_002127325.2 of Helianthus annuus. NCBI lineage: Eukaryota > Viridiplantae > Streptophyta > Magnoliopsida > Asterales > Asteraceae > Helianthus > Helianthus annuus. The sequence continues at coordinate 173,054,926 of NC_035448.2, read as the reverse complement.
AAAAAGCCCATTCTTGATTTGGAGAAAAGGTAAGATCTTTCACTTTTTTAATTTTAATAAATGACCCTTAATAGAAAGTAAGTATGAGGTGTTGTATATAGCCCTTAATTTTATATTTTGACATTTTTAAGTAATTAAAAATATAAACAATATCGATGTCCATTTATTTTTTTTTAATGAGGTGGTGATTATTTGTTGTTTAGCCCAATTCGAAGTGCTATGATAGTATATGGCAAAGAACCAGAATCTAAGTATGTTGGGCTTGAGATGGCCCAAAACCAAGGGTGTGTGAGATTTTATTAATTAATGGTATACTATAAATTTATAAAAATCTACATTTTTTATTGAAATTAATCTAAACAAATAATTTGAATATTCAAGCAAATAAATTTTAAACATGGTTTTATATTAAATTATCTAATTATGTTTAATATATCATTGATTACATATTTTGTTTCAGAACAAACTATATATCTGTTTGAACGGCTCATTGAGTCGATAAAGTTGGTCTACTATAACTTCCTTGGTGTTTAAACCGCACGGAACCATGTTCGTTCCATGGGCAGACCGTAGGATTCTATATGTTGTTCGTTTCGTTCAATGGTTGAGTTGAATCTTTCATGCTTCCCATTGATCCTATCTAAAATGATAATGTCTTTCATGCTTCCCATTGATTCTATCTAAAATGATAATAAGGTTAGTGAGATGTGTGGGTTTTCATTTGTTGTTTACTTGGTTGTAATATTTACTACAAATCTAAGTAGTTAATGCAGTAAAATATCGGATATCAGTCAAGGACCGATATTTGAGATAGCGGTTATTGTGGTGGGATATCGGTAATTTTAATATCATGCTTAATTTTATATGTATATAGCAATTTAACACTAACAATTCAGTATACTTTCCTACCATTAACAAATTAACCTTTTACAACTTGCAAAACACTAACAATTGTAAGCAAGTAGGAACTCACTAAGACTTAAAATACTAACATTTAACAATAACAACTAACAATTAAGACTTAAAATACTAATAACAGCAATAAGAAGAAAGACGAATGTTAGAAATAAGAAGAAAGGTACTGATATCGGAAAATCAGTGATATATTGGTCAAATATCGATCAAATATCAGTTAATATCGCTGATATATATCGGTACCAATATTCTAACCGATATTTTGCACCGTTATCTCGGTAGGAGCCGATAACCGATATATCACTGACATATCAGGATATGAAACACATAGCTACAAATACAATATTTGGTTATTAATCACGTGAAAATATCTAATAATGTTTTGTATAATGTTTCAATGTATGTAGGCAATTATTTGAAGAGTAAATTACAAGTTTTGTCCTTTATGTATGTCCCAAATTGCAGGTGCTGTCCTTTGTCTTTAAAATTGATGAGTTTTGTCCTTAATGTTTGCAAATCTTGCACGTTATGTCCTTTAGAGCAAACTCAGTTAGATTTTTTGGTTAAAACTGATCATGTGCATGGCACATGAGGCATTCTTGTCATTTGAGCTTTCCAGGGACTAGTTTGTAAATAACTTTTATTAAAGGGTCATTTTGTACAACTTGAAAACAAAACAATATATATATATATATATATATAAACAAAACATTATTAAATAACTTTTATCTCCTCTCTCTCTCTCTCTCAAGTCTCAAACAGATGCAGATGCAGGTGGTTGAGATGGTGAAGGCACGGCGGTGGTGAAGGCACGGCGGTGGTGGTGGGTACGGCGGTGGTGAAGGCACGGCGGTGGTGGTGGGTTAGGTGCACAGGGTAAATCGCTCCGTCTTCTCCGGCGACATCACATACTGAAGGTCCTCCGTCTTCTACTGCGGTGGTGATGGTGCTGTGGTGTTCTGACGATGGTCTGACTGGACTCTTCTCTCCCCCTCTCTCTCTCACCTGCCGCCACCACCATCCCGGCGATTAGCTCCTCCAGAGATTCCGGCGAATCGGTGGTGGGTGTTAGACGAATCGGTGGCGAAAGATACCCTGTACCTAACCCACAAGCACAGATTCTACTTCAAACAATCAGATCTAGGTTTACACAACTTCGAGTTTTTAGATAATTAATTCTAGTTCATCCGATTTGCTATGTAATATAATGAATTTAAACTTGAATCGGCTGATTTATTGTTGCTGAGCTTGCTTTCTTACTCGATTGATAACAGTTATTATGTTTATTGCCATTGGTCAATGTTTGTTGTTGATTATTTCAGGGGCGTTTTAGTTTACCTTATGGAACTAGTACATATCGGTTAGTGAGGAAAAGTATTGGCCTTAGCTTATTCTGGTACAACTGATGGTGGAGATGGTGGAGACGGTAGTGGGTGAAGGAGAGAGAGAGAGAATCGATGGTGGTGAGTGGGTTGTGTGGGTGATTTTGGTGTAGGTAAAGCTGTGGTAATGGTGGGGTTGCACTATTGAAGCGGTGGAGGTGGGTTATGCGGGATGGTGGTGGTGGTGGCGGCAGGTGGCGGTGAAGGGTGGTGGAGAAAGATACGGTATATTTACACTTATAATAATAATAATAATAATAATAATAATAAAACTAAAATTATTTTGTTTTATTTTTTAATAATACTAAGTAAACAGTGTAAAAAGACTAAAATACCCCTGGGTGACCAGATTTAACAAAAAAAAATTAACTGGGTTTGCCCTAAAGGACATAACGTGCAAGATTTGCAAACATTAAGGACAAAACTCATCAATTTTAAAGACAATGGACAGCGCCTGCAATTTGGGACATACATAAAGGACAAAACTTGTAATTTACTCTTATTTGAATATACTAACAATTAATGGATTCAACGTTGTTTGTTGTTTTATTATATATGCATACTAGGTTATGCCCCGTGTGTTACACGGGCTGATTAGTGAAAATGATATAATTTATTATTTGTAAATACTTATTATTTTTAATCTACTCTTGATAGTTTTGATTGAACATACATGATAAATTCATAGATTGTCATTAATAACATTGAATTTCGAGACAAATCTCTAATAACAATGAATTTCATGGGATAAACATCCTAAAATTATAAAATAAAAAAACAAAGTCATTAAAATTCACACCAACAAAACTTAGGAAAAGTTGAATTAAAGAAAGGAATATTGGATTTTAATAATCCCAACTATTCGCCGTTGGCCGCTAACAGTTCCAATTTCAAAAATGACCACTGGTCGTCCCAACTATTAACATATTGGCTTCCAATAGAGAACCTGACTTACAGAACCGTAACGTTGTTAGTCTTCGATCGCCGGAAAAACGTTTTTAGCCAGAAAAAGGTTCTGAAAGGTCCGATATAAGGTTATAAAAGGGTTTGGGACGAAAATGTTGAGTTTTCCGGCCAAAAACTTGAGTTTTTCGGACAAAAAGCAGTTTTCTAGCGATGAAAGAATTTACGACGACCTTAATAATTGGCCCTTTTAGTAGAAAAAGGTTCCTAGAATAAGTAATACGGTTACAAAGAGGTTTGAGACAAAAAAAAAATGAGTTTTCCGACCAAAAACGTTTTTTCGGCGATCGGAGACTAACGACGTTTGGGTTCTGTTAGTTAGGGTCCATTGGAGTTCAATATGTTAATAGTTGGGAGTGCCAGTGTGGTTACTTATTAAGTTGGGACTATTGGCGGTCAACGACGAATAGTTGTTATTATTGAAATCCAATATTCCCTAAAGAAACATGCAACTGTTTTGATTCTTTTTACTCACTTTTACTACTTTGTGTGCGTTAATTGAAAAGAAAAGTGTTGGTATCAATACATGCATCTCAATCCAATGGAAAATGTCCCCATTTTATTTCTTTTATTATATAACCTTGTGTAGTGTACGGGTTGAATAAATGTAATTTTATATACCAAATAATAAAAAGTTATATCTTTAAAAATCCTATGTATTATACAAGTTGAATAAATGTAATTTTGTATATCATTAAAAATCCCTTGTGTATTAATTTTTAAAAAGCCTCGTGTATTACACGGGTTGAATAAATGTAATTTTATATATGTTATTCTTTATTTGAATCTTATGAAAAAAATACCCAATTACAAAAAAAGTATATTAAACTGTTTTATTATTATAGTTTGTTTTATGCGATTAATAGAATAAATTGATTAAAATAATAAAAATTACAAAAAGTATATTAAACTGTTTTATTATTATAAGTTTGTTTTATGTGATCAATCTAGTTGTTTGGGGTAAAAGATAAAAAGATAAAATTTAGGGACTAAAATAATATATTTTTTATTTAAATCTTATTAACAAATATTATCAATATCTATTTATTTAGGCGGGAAAAAAATATTGAGATCACCTTATAGAGTGCCATGTGTCCCCAATATGATTTACTTTATTATATGTATAGATCACTTAGACTGAAGGGAGTGGGGCGACTCCCCCACCCGAGTCGCCTGGAACACCGGCCCCCTTGGCGTCTTGGGTGGCGTCCCCCTCCAGCCCGTCTCCAGCAGATCGCCCCAACTTTTTCATTTCCCATGCATATATCCGTTGGCAACGGATAGTTTGGCCCAAGTTTTTTTTTAAATACATCCCACCTTTATAAATAATACCACATATCAAACACATTTTTACCACAATCTTCTCTCAACTCATCAAAATTTGTACCAATCTTCTATCAACTCATCAAAATGTATCCCCACAACATCCCTCCTTTCAACCAAAAACAATCTTCCAATCCACAACCCGATATGGCGGACCCAAACATTTTAAATAACCCCGCTTTTTATGCTTATTTCAATAATATGCACGTTGCTAGCCCTACACCGCAAGTACACTACAACAATACGACGATACCGCAAAATATGGGGTTCACCACTTGGAACACACAACAACCCGGTGGTTTTCAAAACGTTGGAGGATCGAGACAACAAAATGGTATAAATTTTTTAGATATTTTTTTGTAAAGAATATGTTTTTTTTTTAACTTTGTTTGTATTCCATCTAGTGGTGGATTTAGATGACGAAGAAGTTCCGGAGACCCAGTTCCATGTCGGTCAAAATGATGTTGACCCTCAAAAAAAGAAACGTTCACACAAGAGGAAAACACCGGGTGAAGAACGCTTGAAAACCAAACCGATACCATGGACTTCCAACGAGGAAATGAGCTTGTCCAAGGCTTGGCTAGAAATAACCGAAGACCCGAGATGTAGTAAGTTGTCTTATAACTTATTGGTCTCGTATGTACAAAGTTTTCTATAGATAACTATTGTTTTGTTTTTTATAGGTAACTATCAAAAGGAAAAAACATATTGGTCTCGTATTTACAACGTTTTCCTCAAGTTGGAAGATCAAGAAGATGGATACCGTGATCCCGATGGTATTGGCGCGAAGTGGCGTAAAATGCGTCCTTTGATTCAAAGTTTCAACCAAATATACACTCGCCTAAGTAACTCGAGTGTGCGCCAAAGTGGTTCCGACGATGCGATGCTCCAAGCAAACGCCCAAAATGAATTCCGAGCCGAACACAAGAAGGCGTTTCCTTATCTTGCTATTTGGCAATTTTTAAGAACGAGTTCGAAATTTCACATAGTCATCGTCTTCGATCCATTTAAAACTCGTGGCCAACCGTCGGCTAAGCGGTCAAAAACCTCATCCTCAAACGACCATCAAAGTACCGGTTCGGACGCTCGGTACCAAATAAATCTCAACGACACTGAGGAAGATTTGGAAGAGCCACATGAAGAGGCCGATGCGTTTCAACCACCACAACGGCCGGTTGGCCGAGATAGGGCCAAAAAAGCCGCCCAACCGTCTTCTAGCGGTGTACGAATCGACTACACCGAAACGTTCGAAAAAGTGACCAATAAGTTAGACGGCTTGTTGCAAACGAGCCAACAACGGATCAACTTAAAAAAAGAACACGGGGACCGAAAGCTAAAGCTGAAAGAAAGTCGTCAAAAAGCAATTGATTTGCAAATATTAACATCCGACACGACAAACCTTACTGGAGCCGAGCTCGCTTTAGCCGAACAAATGAAGCAAGAAATTCGAGAAAAATATAACCTTTGTTGATTGTATTTTCTTATTTTTGTTGATGTATTTTTTTTTTTTTAGTTGATGTATTTTTTATTTTATTGAAGTAATTTTTTTTATTGAAGTATTAGTTTTTATTTACTTTGATCAATACTTTTATAAAAAATAGGACTTTTTTTATATCTTTTACATAAAAAAGACAAAATAAATCAATCCACGTGTCGCAAGACGCCCCACCCAGTAAGGTTACCCCACTCCCCCCTTTTTGGTCAAAATCCTCTAATATAACGTGGCGCCACGTGTCGCAAGACGCCCCATCAAAAGGATGCTCCACTCCCCTTAGTCTTAAGTACATAATGTATTACAATTTATATTGAGCTTGGTGTATCAACCATACCAATTTAATTTTAGCATTTGCTTATCCTTACCTGATAAAGAACTTTTTTTTGCAAAGAAATCCGACTTCAAATTTTAAATTGTGTATCAAAACTTTTATTTTTTGAGCAATATACAAATCAAAACTAAAAGATAAAAAAACTAGATTCTGTGATAATTGCTCGAAGATCAAAATTACTATGAACAGGGCCGGGCCGGGCCGCCGACAGAAGAAATCTTTTAGACATGGCTTAGCTCAAAATTTTAAATGCCGAAACATCTTTTTTAGCTTTATTTTTTTAAGTTTTTTGTTTACCATGTAACCAATGGTGTGGTGGTCCATTGGCAAATACAAAGTCTTTAAACACTTTGAGAGAGGAAGAGGTTTTGAATTCAAGTCCCACAGATAACAGGGAATAAAAGAAATTTGCCGTTCAAAAAAAAAAAATCAAACTAAAAACAAAAACATCAAAATTATCAAAACGACACCCTTAATAAATATGCATTAGTTTTAGGATTGCTCACGAGCCGAGCCGGACCGAGCGGACCTTTGCACGTGCGTGGCTTGTTTACAACCGAGCGAAATCCGAACGAGCATATTCGAGCGTACAATTTTTCGAGAGAGCGACGAGGGATTTGGACAACCATAGATTTAGAATGTTTCCTTCGATGTCTCCGCTATCGGGTCACGACTAAGGTCCAACTGTCCGAAGATGACACTAAGACTGAGGTCGAATTGTCTGAGGATGACGCTCTAGTTGAGGCGATAAATATACAACAAAAAACAATTGTCGCATTGTGGCGTATGACGAGAGCGAGAGACGATTGATGACAGACGACTGATGAGAGAAAGAAATCAAATACTGTCGCTTCACGACTTAGAGTTTTAGTTTTAAATTTAGTGTTAAATTTTCTATTGCTTTGATTAGCCTAGTATCTATAAATATAATTGTATATTTGCATACAGGCCAAATCTAATATAGCAACGGTGTGTATAAAATGTGAATATACATGTAATTAGTGTGTGCATATACAATTATATATATAATAAATTAATAAAAATTTATTGTGCCGAGCGGACCTTTGCTAGTGCTTGGCTCGTTTGCAAACCAAACCAAACTGAGCGAGCGACGAGCGACTTGCACAACCCTAGTTAGTTTAATCTATGGTTATGGAAACATATGATTGAAAGTTTGTTGGCAAATGTTGTTTTAGTGGATAGGAAAAAACATGGATGTGATAAGGTGGGGATGGAACGTGAATTCGTGATCCCAAACCACTCTAAGAAGGCCCGTGAATAAACACGTAAGATTTTAGAAACTTTGAGAAAGATATCGGTTCTCTGAACCGATGGCTAAAAGACCAACAATTGTAGGTACGGGATTTAAGCGGTTGGATAGTATCCAATCGAATAAGTTGGTTGAACGTTTTTCTAAATAGGAAGTCAAAGGGGCAGTGTGGGATTGTGGAGGTGATCGGGCGCCAGGGCCGGATGGGTTCTCGTTTAAGTTTATTAGAAAGTTTTGGGGAAAGCTTGAACCATATTTTTTGGCAATGATAAACCAGTTCCATTCCAAACCGTCAATTGGGGGAGGGTGCAATTCTTCTTTCATAGCTTTGATCCGTAAGATACGTGATCCAAGGAAGGTGAACGACTTTCGGCCAATTTCTCTTATTGGAGTGTTTTATAAGGTAATTGCTAAAATCCTAGCGGATCGTATTAAATGTGTGATCCCTAGTATTGTGGCACCAGTTCAACAGGCTTTCAATGAAGGTAGGTCTATCTTGGATGGACCTTTAATTGCGAGTGAAATGATTTGGTGGGCAAAAGCAAATAAGAAAGAGATGTTCATTTTCAAAGTGGATTTTGAAAAAGCATTTGATTCGGTAAACTGGAAGTTTTTGTTATCAAATTTGAAGGCAATGGATATTCCACTCCTTTGGAGAAAATGGATAGGGGCGTGTTTAAAGTCTAGTAGGGCATCTGTGTTAGTAAATGGGTCTCCTACGAAAGAAGTTCAATAAGAGGCCTACGTCAAGGGGATCCGTATCCCCATTTTTATTCATTCTAGCTATGGAGGCTCTAGATGTGATATTGCAAAAAGCTATGAATAATGGTACATTTACTGGCGTGAAGTTACACTTGTGTTATGCGGATGATGTGGTTTTTTTTTGGGAGAGTGGTCAAAACGAAACATAATGAACCTGAATCGAATCCTTAGATGCTTTTATCTTTGCTCGGGACTGAAGGTTAACTTACCAAAATCGAATCTCTTTGGTATTGGGGTCGGGTGGACATAGTGGAAGACATGGCAACTAGTATCAACTGTAAGGTGCGAACCCTTCCTTTTACGTTCTTAGGGATGCCGTTAGGAGCAAATATGAAGCGGGTGAAACATTGGTCTTGGGAATGGAGACGCGGGCCCAATAGTACTTTGAGTGGGCCCGATTCTCAGATTTAACTAACGAATTGACGGATTACATATGCAAAGCGGGAGAGGATCGATGGACATGGAAGAATCAACAAGAAGAAGGCTTCAAGGTGGCTGCAGTGAGGGAACAAAAAATATAATTTACTAAAACTCATTTAAATCTATATCTAAAGTTGGTCACATTGACATAGGTAAACCCAAATTATACCATTAGTTCAGGAGTAACTATAGCATAAATTCAGCCCCACAAAACCAACAAAATTACACAATGCACATATACCACTAAACCTTTGATCAAAATACATCACACCATATCCTCTAACAAACCCCCTGATGCATTCGGATCCGAGTCATTATGCAAGAAATGGGAAGAAAATAGTGCTACGAGCAACGGATTCCTTCTTAAGCAATTTACGAAATCGCCCTTGCTGATCCAACCATCCCCGTCTCCATCAAATAGAGTGAACAGTCCATGTACCTGCAATATCATCTTGTCACTCACCTCGTTATCGTTTCAGGGGTAATTTAGGTATTTGAATAGATCGTATTGACGACTCACCTCATCATCGCTCAAGCTTCCCATAGCCGGCATCAACGAAGCACCAAGCTGTGACGAATTCAAGAAAATAGTTACTCATTAAATTAAACATTAAAGATGGCTAATTTGGGTAAAAGGTCAAAACGGGAAATTCTTTTTATAAATGATTTGTTTTTCGAATATGATTTTATAATGATGATCAAATATAATTAACAAAAGGGTTAACTGCCAAATTTGTACCATTTTCGTCCCCAACATTTTTTAAACATGCCAATTCCGTCAAAAAACTTAACGTCTATTAAAACCTGTCGTTCAGCGGTCCACACTGCTGAACAGGTACCATTAATAAGGTTTAAAAAGGGGGGAAATAAAAGAAAAATGGAAAATTACGGTTTTACCCTTCATTAAACAAACGTTAGTTTTTTGGACGGAAGCATATTTCAAGAATGTCAAGGGATACAAATTTGAAATTTGGCCTAGAACGGCATAATTGGACAAACCAAAGGGCAAAAAAAGCAGTTGACTTTTAACAAAATCACCTGTTTGACTTAGATATAAAACAAAACTAGAACTCATCTTATCTACTTATAAGTAAATTGGATTGAAATTGCCACCTCAGCATATTCCATGAAAAAAAAATAGAGAAAAAGATTACTTCTTGCATGGAAATGTAACAATCTTCATCAATGTCACTCTCAGAGAATGCTACTTCACAAGCTCGCCGGAACAATGGCTGATTGAGTACATGAGCAGATCCTACCAAGAACTGCATGATTCAAAATCTATAAGCCTCGAAGAAATAAATAATTTTGATGCAAATTACGATAATACCCTTTTAACTCGCACACGGTTACCTCTTTGAAGGTGACTTTCCCGCTCTTGCTCACATCAATGAACTCAAACATCTGTTATATATAAGTAAAATAATAATCTATAAGGGGCCCATGCAATTGTACAAAAGACAATCGGATCAAGATTTTTGTAAAGATGACAATGGCAATTACGTAATTATAGATTGTAACGATGCCCATATAAGGAAATTACTGACCTTATGAGAAAGATTGCAAGCCTTTAATCTTAAAACCCTCGAGAAATCTTGAAAATTAACGGTTCCACTGCGAATAAAATAGCAGTTAGAAACACGATTGTTGACATTACCCATTTTTTGTCAAGAATCTACCGATAGAATTTGCGCACTTGTGTTCTTATAAGGAATGTGGAAGTAGAGTTTTTGCAAAATAGAGATATAAATGTACATTGGCGTTCAACCGTTTGTTAAATATATAAATATCATCAATTAATAATAAGATAGGAAGATCTTGTCACGTGTAGAATGGATCATAAGGGGCAAATCGGTAATTCTGGAAAGAGAGGAGTTAAATGCCATTTTCGTCCCTGTGGTTTGGCCAGTTTTGCGACTTTCGTCCAACGGTTTGTTTTTCCGCATATGGATCCAAAAGGTTTGAAATCTTGCCATTTTCATCCGCTCGTTAACGCCATCCATTTTTCTCTGTTAAGTCAGGGGTATTTCCATCTTTTTTTGTTAACTTAAGGGGCAATTTGGTCTTTTTCACTTTATGCACAAGCATTTAGCATAAAGTACAAGTATTCAAAAGACTAAATTGTTATACAATAAAAATGCCCATGACGGCTGAATTAACGGAAAAAAATGGATGGAGTTAACGAGTCGGATGAAAATGGCAAAGATTTCAAACCTTTTGGATCCAGATGCGAAAAAACAAACCTTTGGACGAAAGGTGCAAAACTGGCCAAACCTCAGGGACGAAAATGGCATTTTACTCTTCTAGAAATTTTCAACATAAAACACCATAGATTTTGTTCTTTGTATAAAAAGTCATAAAGAAAAAAAAAAACAAAGAAACTAAAAACATACCTTGAGTCTGGATTCATGGCAAGAAATCTATCCAAGAAGTCTAAGGCGTCTGAAGAGCTCAAATGAAATAACTGAGCCCACAATAAACACAAAGTTTCATCTCGGTTAAAGTATAAAATAAACATTTCAATAAGTACTTTATTTTTCCATCCACAAAAAGAAAAGAAAAAATATGAAACATAACAAAACAAACTAAAGATAGAAACTCACTTGATGAATCTTCGCCATTTCAACCACAAAGAGCGATGGATTTTCCTTCAAATAGTAAAAAAAAAAACATATAAAAAAATTCTAAATTCTTGCATGCATGACAAAAAGCAGGTATACCTGCCCAGAATCAGCCGCCTTTGAAAGAATCATGTAATCGACAAACGAATGTGATGTTTGTACAACATTAAGAGCACGAGCCATTGCGCTACCCGTCTACATTAACGATTAAGCAAATATCTATCAACTCAAATTTATTATAAAAACCATATAACACTACAAAATATAAAATATAAATAAGTCATAAACTCACTTTCTCAGCGAAACGAATAGCGCTTTCCTTATGATGTTCTGAGGGTGAAACAACCGGGAGATATTCAATCTGATAAGTTCTAATAAAATGTTACGACCTTTTTTCTGTAATCAACCGAATAAAATCGTAAAGAGGCTGCTAAAGAAGCATACCTCCATGAAATTGTGAAACTGTGTGAACATTCTAAACATGAGTCTCCCCAAAGATATATGACCCCTATAACATAAAACGTAATATTAAAAAAACGAAACAAAAATGGTCAACATGATTTTGAGATTTTGTATTGGTTAAAGATCTTACCAGGATTGATCAAAATGTACGTGTGGATAACGAACCACCACCGGTTGAATAGGATAACCGGGAATAAACGCACCATGTTGGAAATTAATAAGCAGCCTTCCGTTGGTTGTAGTTCCCTCGGGAAATAAAAGTAGTCGAGGAAATCTGTCGCTGGAGGCCTTTCTCTGTATTCACATCCTTAAAGGCACATTTCTGTATCAAATTGCATATAATATATGGAACACAAAAAAAAAAAAAAAAACCTATTTTCCAAAGTATTTCACGGGGATTATACTTCGTTTTAGAACTAGTTGTCTTAAAGGGTGATTGGATTTGCAGTTAGGAATTGCTTTTACTATTTAAATAAACAGATTTTGGTTAAATAATCAGTTTTGGATAATCAGGTTGCTGCAACATAACTGAATATTCAAGGGTAAACTAAAATAATTTATTTACCCCTTTTTGGTTTAAATTCCATTGAACAAACCGTCTCTACTTTTTCAAAAAATGTTAAATTTTGACCATAAAGAGTAAATTACAAAAATCGTCCTGTATGTCACTTATTGCAAATTGTGCCCTTTGTCTTCAATAATTATAGAAAATGTACTCGATGTCTGCAAACTCTTGCAAGTTATGTCCTTTAGCCCTAACTCAGTTAATTTTGTGGTTAAATCTGACCAAATGAACCCTACATGAGGATATTTTTGTGGTTAAATCTGATCAAATGGACCCCACATGAGAGTAAAATGACCAAAATACCCTCATGTGGGGTCCATTTGGTCAGATTTAACCACAAAAAATTAACTGAGTTAAGGCTAAAGGACATAACTTGCAAGAGTTTGCAAACATCGAGTACGTTTTCTGTAATTATTGAAGATAAAAGACACAGTTTGCAATAAGTGACATACATAAAGGACGATTTTTGTAATTTACTCAGTTAAATTCTTAAACAGTCAGAATTTGTAAAACATTAAATGTCTGATTTTTTATATAATTTTCGCAATTAATCACTATCAAAACGCGCCCCAAACACACCCTAAATCTTAAAAGGCCCCATGTGTGTCATAAAAAAAACATGTGAATGGGGAAATAGTTTAAACTTTATGCAAGATACCAGTCTTAACAATGTTTAAAATTCAAATGACAAATGCATCAAGAAAAGATAACAAACGTTACCTTTATCTCGTTAACCGCATGCTTCCGAGATTGATGTGAAAACCGATTTACATATATTACCTATAAAAATAAGAAAACAGAATTACAAGTTTGCATCATTAAACATTCAGTATATTAATTAATAAAGGTACAAAGTACAAACAACCATATATAAAACACAAGTATGGACAAACCTGCATAGCTCTAATAATAGTACCAACAAAGGGCATGGAATCATGGGACTCAGATGCAACAATTGTTGGAAACAATTCATAAAAAAAGAATATCGGATCAATATACGACACATGATTAGATACAAGTATAGGCGCAATCTCCCTCGGCACTGGTTTCCCCTTTCGCTTTATCCAATGATACCTTCAAACAAAAATAGCTATGTCATCTAAAACATTCTTAAAAACAATCTTAAAACAAACACATAGGTTACAAAAAAAAGGTTAGCTAAACTTACCCAAATGAAAACAGAATCCCCCTAGTACACAATCTAGTAATCCACATAACCCTACATCTCCATTTAGGCATTGGATTCTGCTTATCTTTCCATCCATTCAAAGCAGATTTAGTAGCGACATAACCAATACACAAACACAATCCAAACAACACAAGCCTAACCAACGCTAAAGGCAGACAAACAACCACCTTAATCCACTCATAAACCCCTTCAATTCTGGGTGTATGATTCCTAAACGGATCCACTGTACTCGACCCAGGAACTTCAAACCCATTTGACCCAATAAACCCATAAGGGTTCTGATCAAAACCCACTTGGGAATTGTTCAGATTCCAACACTCATCGTTTGTATACGTTTCTTGATTATTATATGAAGATTCTTGAACACCCAGATGATCATCAACGGTTATAACAAGTTGGGGATTGGAATTTGAAGAAGAAATTAAAGGGGTTTTGAGATCTGCTGCCATTTTTGGAGTGAAAATTGGGGGTTTTGCAGTCAAAGGTCGAGACTTTATTGGGGAATTTAAAGATTGGTGGCCCTAAATTGTGGATTTTGACATTAGAGAGTGTTGTAAGTGAATTGAGGGTCGAGTAATCTGGACCATGAAATAAGGGGATTGCGTGGCTAGTATTATGATGTTACAATAAATTAGGACAATTTTATGGTGTCACCTGGATCTTAGATTTTGGTAAGTGGTGAACGCGTGATTGTTTTGTTTTGTACAGTGGAGCAATCATACACGAAAGATATGATCAAGGAGATTCATGTTTTTGTGTATGAATATAATAAAATAATAAAAAGTAAGATCAAGGAGGAATGCGCTGTTCAAAAAATAAAATATATGAAGTAAAAGATTGTTTGATATTTACTTTTCTGACTAATTCCGAATGACATACTTTATTGCTTCTCATTAAAGCGTGTCTCTTCAAGAACATTCTCTCATCACTATATTAAAATTCAGAAAAGAAAAAAATTGAAGTTAGTGATCGGATTTTTTTGGAACTGGCAAAACTTCTATATATTGATTTACAGCCCAACAAAAAACTAGAAATAAAGACAGGGAATAAAGCAAAACGCTAAAGGTTAACGGTACTGTAGGCGGTAACCCGGTATGGACCTGGGCCTGGTCTCGGCCTGTTCTCGGCCCAGATGCTGCGGATCAGTTTCAGCAATTAACGGTACTGTTGAGCAACATTTCCTTGTCTGCGGCTGCAGATTACTGGAAATGGAGGCATGAAGATGCTGGCGTTTTTTCTGTTGCTGGCATTAAAAAACTGTTATGTTCGGCTGGACGTGGCAGCCCCGGTGATGCATTCGAATGGAATAACTGGGTTCCAAAAAAGGTTAGCATAGTAGCTTGGCGGGCAGAAATGGAAAGGCTTCCTACTAAATGCGCGTTGGCAAGGAGAAATGTACCAGTTCAAGATCAAATGTGTGTTTTTTGTGGTGAGTACGGTGAGTCGAGCGATCATATTTTTGTTTCGTGCCATTTTGCACAAATGGTGTGGCAGAATTTGGCGGGTTGGTTTAAGCTACAACCGATTATTGCGTTTGGTATTAAGGACCTTCTCACACTACATGGACTCAGTTCGGGCTTGCGGAGAAGGAAAGTTATTCATGCCGTAGTATTGGTGGCTTTTTGGTGTATATGGAAACTGAGGAACGAGATAGTATTCAGACAGGCGGTCCCTAATCTCACGAGAACTCTTGATGAAATAAAGTCGGTGGCATACTTATGGATCAAAAATCGAGCTAAAGCACCAACCTTAACATGGGAAGATTGGAGTCGGTTTAATCTAGGACGTTTGTGATGTAGTAATGATATTGTGTTTTGGTTTGGTTTGATTGTGTAATGTAATTCGGTGTACATTTTTGGTGTGTAGCATCTTGCTACCGTTAATAAAAATTTTCTGTCGGCCGTTCAAAAAAAAAAGCAAAACGCTAAAAGGGTTGCAATAAGTCATAAACGTCAAAATCTATCTAGTGGTCCCATGTAGGGGATGGGATTTTTGCTCAATGACATATCCATACGAAAGCATCCTCCTTAATCGCGTCAACCGTTTTTCAAACCAGAATAAAAAAAAGTCCTCGAAGACCTTTTTATTCGCGCTATCCAAATCCTCCACACCATCACAATCGCAACAGTGTGAACAATCCTCTTCCAGCGTTGCGACCCCGCGCACGAGTGAAAGGCGTTAAAAATGGCAGCAAGCGAGTTAAGTTTGGGTCGATCGGCGCTTTTATCCACCTAAAAACCTGCCACCAAATGGCTTTTACAAAGAGACAATTAGCAAAAATATGGGCTGAGTCTTCATTCTCCAGGCCACAGCGATCGCAGAGAACATATGGCAGCGTTACACCTCTCGTCATGAGCCCTTGCTTCGACGCCACCCTGTTTTGTAATGCTCTCCAAACAAGGAAGTTTGCCTTCGAGGTAGCCCATCCATTCCATCTGAAATTGAGATTCTCTTCTGGTCCAAATATGGTACTAATAAGCTCTTTTCTAATACATTTAACCGAAAATTCGACCCCCACCTCATTCGCCCACGTCCACTTATCGTTCCCAAGTTTAAGGATCACTTGGTTCAGCAGCTGCATCAAATTTCTAATGCTGGAACGTTCTGAATCAGAGGATGAATTTTTTATCCACTCCCAGCCACAATTAATACCCACCCCCTCGAAAGAATATGATCATCCACCGTACCATTCTTGTTCTTTGCAATCCGATATAAACCCGGGAAAGAGTTTTTTTAGAGGAATCGTTCCAACCCACAAATCTTTCCAGAATCTAGTTCCTTTGCCATCATTTACATCGACCCGAAGCTTTTCTTCAATGGCTAACCCATCTTTCTTCATAACTTCGTCCATACTCCCATTCCAAATGCCTGACGCCTAATTTTTGCACACTAACTTTTTATCAATAAGAGTACTATGAATGGAGCAAACAACTCCTGCCCAAAGTTGCTTGGGATCGGCTTTGTACCGCCACCACCATTTTACTAGCATTGCGTCATTAAAGTCCCCAATACCCCTTATGCCCACTCTGCCCAAGGCCTTATGTTTCAAGAACTTTTCGCGCTTCACCCATCGTATCTTTTGGATCCAATTGGTCTTCCCCCGTATAAAATCTCTTCGGAGACTTTCGAGTTTTTTTATTATTGCCTTAGGAGCCTTAAAAAGGGATAAGTAGTATGAGGGGAAGCTTTAAAGGACGGACTTAGCTAAGGTAACTGACGAGGTATGACCCGGACCGGCTAACCCAACCCGGTCATTACCTATTATTTTATTATAAATAATCAATTATATTCACGTTTATTCTAGAATGTTCCATTCTGCATGGATAAACTAGGTAACCGAATCTCCAAAATTCTGGGAAGATCATGTAAATCCCTAAATCATCAGATTATCTCCTAACTTACGGGAAACCCTAATCGTAAACTATAAATAGAGGTAAACATCAAAGGTATAGACATTCTGCTCTTACCAACTCTCTCTCTACATACTTTCTTACTCCCAAATTACCGAGACTTATTCTCACGCCGGAGGGTGGTTACAGGAATAACCTCATTCCTGTAACGAGTCCTAATGGTGTTCTGTTTTGCAGCCATCTGTTCGGATCGCCAAGAGTTGAAGTATTCGTCGGAGCCTTACCGTTCAGGTCAGTGTTTCTTCATTGGCGTCATCCGTGGGACCCGTTTTCACATCACCGCCATATTCAAAAAAGTGTTGTACTCCTACTTGAGAAATATGTACCCAGGGTGCATTTTGACTTTTCCTTCTTTTAAGTCCGATCTCATGAATTTCATTTCATAACTTGGACTGGGGGACATGACGAGGTATGACCTGGACTATGACGACTATGACAACTGGCACCCAACCGGTAATTTCCGTACACTTTAATTATTATTTAATGACTGCAATTATGTGCTTAAATGTCAACATTGTCTGATTACATACTATACAAGTGAATTCATGCACGTCTTTTATTACAAGATATTGCTTTATGCATTAATGAACAGCGTTGCGTCAGAAATACTAGTAAACTCACCGGTAAGACACAGTGTGTCAACAATTCTGCAGAAAGCAGTTAGACAATAGAATTGGAGCCTAGGTGTAGGTCCAACGTCAAGAATACATTAAAACCCAAGAGTACATACAAGGGTTAACATATAGAGTTTCCGGAAGCTAAAATACGCACTAAAAAGCACCTGAAACACACTTTAAATGCAGAATTTTACATATTTCAGCAAAATTCAGCTTTATAACAAGATTGTGGCATGTAAAAATATGACAAATTGATCCAGAATACTTCCCTAAGTGCTGGGAATTGAAAGTGTCACAAAAGGATACATAAAGGACACTAAACGGTGCAATTTAGCACTTTAACGAACCGGTATCTAACCGAACAATCGGACATTACCCGGAACACAAAAATATTGCTAGAAGCATTGTTCTTATTTTTCTGAGCTAGTTATGGTTCCCGAACACTTAAACATACTACACAATGCAAGGAATACATTAAACACTAGACTTAACACTTAACCATCAATTATTTACCTACTGACCATTCAAAAAAAAAATTCATTTACCCCCCCCCCCCATATAGTGGACGGTTATGAGGGGCCCCACCACCCAAATCTTGCTAAATATTTCCCATGATCTTCCATAATCTTCATTGGATTTACCTTGATATCTTGGAAAGATCATGTGTGTACTATGAGGAACATATAAACCTTTGGGTATTAGCACTAAGGAGGATATAAGAACATGATCATCAACACCAACACACCACAACTCTTCTCCTCCTTTTCCCCTTGGCTTGTTCTCGGCCGACCCCCCCTTCAGCACACCACCATTGTTTTGTTTCAAGTTCATTCAATCTACATACTTCTCAAGGTGTTACAAGGTGTCTAAGGAAGTGCGGAACTCTCGGATCTTGAAGGACCTCACTCGTTTGCTTTTATCCACTCCACCTTCATCTTGTTCTTCCCTAGCTTCAAGCTAGTAGTAAGATCTTTTTAACACTTGTTTACTTCCATTTTAGTTGGTTAAAAGATATAACATGTTGATTATCATAAGAACATTAAAAGACTTGCACATGAATCTTGAAACATAAGGTGAAGTATGATGATATCTTGATGAAATGATGTTGTTTAGTAGATGTGTAATGTTTGCTTGTTGATTACTAGAAATATTGATGTTGATCAATACATGAAGCTTGTTAGATTGTGATGTGCGTGAATTAAATATATTTTTAATTGAGTTTGTTCTGCACACAATTTAGTTTTAAAAATGGTTTTTCACCTAGAAACTAACTACACACACAAAAGGGAAAGTGTACCCGTCGGGTGGTAATATAGCTAATCGGTAAGAATCGGATATCAATCCGTGGATGCGGTGTCTCGATACTAAACTTTTGTTACTTTAAAGCCTTTTCAAATGATTGGGTTGATTTTTCTAACTTAGCATGCAAATAAATAAACTACTAAAAATTCTAACAAAGAACAATATCTAAGAAAGGGTTGCCTAAACTAAGTCTCCACTAACAAACATATGACAACAAGGTGGAAGATTTTGTGATGATGCAAGCTCTAAAATTTGACTAAGTCCCCAATCAAGGCTTCCTAGTCTATAATTCTTAGGAAAACTAAAAATGAATTAACATTCTAATCACCTAAAAATTATTCTTTTAAGCTCACTTGCTAAGTTGATGTTAATCTTTAATCATGAGTTATTTGTTTGTCAAAACTCCTAACTCTACAAATTAGGGAAAACTAATATGAACAACACACTAATCACCCTAACTTGGTTTCAAGTAGTTGGCACTATCATCATGTTCTTGATATTAACCACAAGCATGGTCATGCTAGCTAACAATTTTGGCCTAAATCATCAAACTAACATGAACACAAACTATAGAATCCATATAAACATACTTTTGATCTTTCCAAATCTAGATGCAAGAATTCATACACATGCTCAAATCATCATTCAATCACATTAGCAATCACCATTCCTAGTTTCATGCTATGAATCATACTAACAAGTTAACAAGATTCAATAATCATAATCTCTTCATGGGCTTTCCAACACAACATGTAAATACTTATGAGCAAACATTCAAGAACAAGAACTTTAAGCATGTACAAGAACTCCAAGAACAAGATTAAATGTCAACATGAAGATTAACAAGAACAATCATCACATCTACTTCCATGTTATCACATATTCATTAGCTTCAACAAAGTTTAGACAACTCAAATGTTTAGCCCATAAGGCTCACGGCTACCAAATCAAGTGCAAAGAAACATAAATTGTTCATAATGTAGTAAGCTAACCAAGTTAAAGACAAGATTAAAATGGTGTTTGAGTAGATCTTCAAGTGATTTAGTCCTCTTCAAGGCTTCCTCTTGGCTCCAGCAAGCTTCCAAGACCAGATTCTTGAGAGAAAAAGTCACCAAAATGCTCTAACTCCCTTGCAAATGAGCTAGGAACTCGTATTTAAACTACGGGTGTTTGGTACTACCATGCCACCTTTTGGCACGGTCGTGCTTGGCAAGTGTCAGAACCACTTTCTTGATTGTTGACCCTGTTTGCTACCATTTTGGGAAAAATCCCGCTCAAATGTTCCCGAGGTCGCACGACTATGCTCGGAGATGATCTGGTCGTGCGAGTCAATAGTGCTCGATAACAACTGAACCGATCTCGGAAACGAGCTGATCAGGGGTTGATTTTGGCCTGGCACGGTCGTGCCAGTGGTTGGCACGGTCGTGCTCCCCTGAATTTTGATGGTTTGGCTGCTGGATGCTAGTGCTGGCTGAGAGTGCCGATGTCGGAAGGCTTGGCACGGTTGTGCCACTGTTTGGCACGGTAGTGCCGTATCTGGCAGTTTGCTGGAATGCATCATTTTCGCTCCATTTTGCTCCAAAAGCCTCCGTTTCATCACCGGGCCGAAGCCCGGACCTGTATTTTCACAAACAACTCAAATGAGTACCAAAATCAATGAAAATACAAAGAGTTTTCGCATAAACGGGGCGTTTTTGACGTTTAAAAGATGTATAAATTCTTATACATCAGATTGTGATTAAACACATGATCTAGCAAGTTAGAGGATGATTATGTGTTAACACAAGAAGATCATCCTCATGTATAACCATGAACTTGATGAATAAATGATTTCTTGGAAAACAACAAACAAAGTAAGCTAGTAAACTTATAGATCTAAGATGTATGAATGGTTTTTCTAAAAAAACCAAGTTTAAAATGTGATTTTTAGAAGATCTTGGTTTTTACTTAAACCTACACTATTTTTATTAGAAAAACAAGTGTATAAACACTTATGAAACAAGAAAAATACAAAAGAAATATTTTTAGAAAAATCATCTTACAAGTTGTAAATGACTAACTCCTTCAAGAATGAGATTCACAAACAAACAACCATGTTTTTAAGGGTAACTAAACCTACTAAATAACATGGTAAGTTACTACAAGTTTTCACAAAAACTTCAAGTTCATGATGTAGTGTGATTTACTTGATTTTGGCACTTGATAAGTGTTGAATAAG
Source organism: Helianthus annuus (assembly GCF_002127325.2). Lineage (NCBI taxonomy): Eukaryota > Viridiplantae > Streptophyta > Magnoliopsida > Asterales > Asteraceae > Helianthus > Helianthus annuus. The sequence continues at coordinate 173,033,681 of NC_035448.2, read as the reverse complement.
TTGTTGATGTTTGATGATGATTTAAAAGAAAATAAACACATGTTTTGAAAAACATGGGAAACCTCCATTTTTAGGGGAAACCATGTCAAAATTTTTATAAATTTTGATACTTAGAAAAATATAAGTTTTTTGAGAAACTTATTCTCTAAAAATGTATCTAAAAATATTTACCAAAGTTTCCCCAATTTTTGTGTTAAGAAATGATGATTTCTTCAAGATTAAAATTTGATATTAAGTATGTATATTTTTGAGAAAAATATATATATTTATTGATCACCAAATTTTGTGTTAAGTGTATGTAGTATGTATTACATGTAATAGTGTATTAGGACTTGAAAATACACTAAATACTTATAAGGAGTGAAATACAAAAATACACATACAATATGCTTAGACAAGTACAAGAGAATATATTTATGAAAATATATTTCTTCATAGAATAAATAACTTAGACAAGTTACGAACATGAAATGAAGTTTTGGACAAAATACATAATTCGGGTGAAAAATAAGAAACTTGTATTTATTGTTGAGAAAATAATATAAGTAATACACATAGTTAAAAATATAAATTATTTTTAACACACAAGAACACATATACAAAAGATAGTGACTTGTACTTGTGCGACACAAGTCTAGTGACTAACGTTAATAAAACGCATGTAGGTCACGATGCTAGATAAGCAAAAACCGGTGAAGTTTACGGCGCAAGGAACGCAAAGTTGTGAGTTCATGCTCCCCCTTTTCTTTTATCTGTTTTCAGTTTTATAACTTCGGGGGTGAAATACATGTTACAAAAGTTACAATGTTTACAAATGGTATGATGGATACAAGAATTGAGGAATGATACGAGAAATCATGTCACGAATAGGGTACCATAAGCACCATTAATCGTGTACATACTAAGATTGTAGAACAAAAGGTTAGATCTAATGGGTTTTCGGGCAGCCACACTCTTGGTGAAAACTAGTACCGAGTAGTGCTTTTGTGTCTCAGTCGTGAATCGACAACTAGAAAAATGCCTATGGTTTGGTTGCTTCCTATGTCGTGTCACATGTTAATGGCCTTGCAACCCATTAACAACCTAGATACATACAGAAATACTTGATTTATACAAGAATACTTGATTTATACAAGAATACTTGATTTATACAAGATACATACCATGTTTTCATACAAAGTATACAAACGTTCAATACAAGAACTGCATGAATTCACACCAACATTATGTTGACGTTTTTCCAAAAACTCACATGTATTTCAAGTAACTAAAGTGGATGTGTGCGCGGTCTTACTCATGCTCCTGGATGTTGTTTATGTTTATCCTTAAATAAAGTTGTAAACTTTCAGACATTATGTTGTCTCGTGATGTAAACACTTAAACTATGTTTTCCGTTATGTAATGTTAATGGTGTTTGAAGTTATTTTTATGAGCATGTAGTATGTTTACCAATCGTATGCAATGAAAACCTTTCATGATCACCCCTCGTGCTTCCGCCTTAGAAAGGGGTGTGACAGATTGGTATCAGAGCTGCGATTGTAGTGAACCAGGATTCCTTCTCGAGTCTAGTCTACAATCTTTAGGATCCTTTCACGAAAAAAATTTTTCAAAAATTTTCATTGCATAAAACTTTCCGCGACATCCACTACCTGAAACTGTTTACAAGAGTCAAGAAAAGACACTACGAGACTTAGGGTGCACTGGAGTAGCACTTGTCTGTGATTAAGAATTACTTGCAAGTATGTGTGATAATTGATATATACATATACTAGAAGTAGAATGTCACAGGTATACGTGACTTCGTCTGAAAACAATGGCCTATCTGAAGGAAGAGATACGAGGATGAAACGAACTGTGCGGACTGTGCAAGGAGTTACGTAATTATTAATGCATACATAATTATGGAATTCAGTGCACAGAAACCACAGCAAGTCTTGTCACGTATAGATTCCCTCAGTGTAATAAAAGGTCAAACGTGAACACCCATCCCCCAACCAATTAAATACTCTTTTGTAGTAATGATTTAGGGTATAAAGACAAGAACCGGCAATGTGAATATCTTATGACACAACAGTATTTATCTATTTATGCATGTTTGTTGCTGTATGAATTGATACGTTTGGCAGATTGTTTGGTGTCACTTATGTGGTATATGCCTGTATATATATACTACTACTGTCTCGCATGACGATATCAAACAAATGTCTAACCCTATTGCGTTGTGTTCTGTCAGAACATGGCACCCAGAAGAGCTGTGAACGCTCATGATCAACCTCCTCCTCCCCCACTGCCAAGGACTGCTGAAGAGCTAAACGCCCTACTGGAGGAAATGATCTCCGCAGCTATCGCCCAGTACGAGGCGAACCGTACTGAAGAGAGTGGAGGACCAAGCAATGCAAGGCGCAATGGGAATGGAGATTCATCTGGAGGAAACGCAGCTCAGGGCTGCACTTTCAAGCAGTTTCTCGACTGCAAACCGCTGAACTACGATGGCACTGGAGGTGCGGTGGCTTATGTACGTTGGACGGAAAAGACTGATGCCACTATCCGTATGAGCAAGTGTACCGCAGATCAGCAAGTCACTTTTTCTACGGGGTTGTTTGTTGATGAATCTTTGACTTGGTGGAACTTGCAAGTCCAAACTCTGGGTGATGATGCCGCATATGGCATGTCTTGGGATGAGCTGAAGGAGAAAATGAGAGAGAAGTATTGCTCTCGTGCTGAACTCCAAAGGTTGGAGACTGAATTCTGGCATTTGACCATGGAAGGTGCTGACATTACTGGTTATACTCGAAGGTTCCATGATTTGTCTAGAGTGATCCCCTACATGGTGACTCCTGAATTTAAGCGTGTCGAGCGCTACATCTGGGGATTGGCTCCTGAATTTCGCAGCTTGGTAACTTCGGCCAAACCCGCAACAATCACTGAGGCTGTAACTCTGGCTGTCAGCCTTACTGAAGATGTTGTTCGAATGAAGAAGTTATCGTTGAACCCAACAGAAAAGACCGAGACGCATGCTGAGTCGTCTGGTGACAAGAAAAGGAAGCATGCGAACCTGAATCAAGCGACACGTAATAACAAGGGTTTCAACAACAGGAAACGTGACCCCAACCCGCCACAGGAGGCGAAAACTCTTGCAACCATGAATGACGCACCTGCCAAAAGATACCTGGGCACTCTGCCCATATGCAACAATTGCAAGCGTCATCACGAAGGGGTTTGTCGCATTCCAAAATGCAAAAACTGTGGAAAGCTGGGTCACCATACTGAGGACTGTTGGGGAAAAGGAAAGAATCGGAATGGAAATGGTGCTGGTAATAGGAATGGTAACGGAAAGGGGCAGAACCAAGGATGCTTCAGTTGTGGAAGCAAAGGGCATTTTGTCACACCCCGATCTCCACGTGTCACCGGTGGGCCTGGTGTGGGGTATCGTGACGTAGTTGGCGTCATCATAGACAAACAACACAATATAATAATGCACAGCGGAAGCAGAAATAGATTCATTTCAACTTTAAATAAAATGCAATAATAAATATCACAAGTAGTTGAAACGGATCCACAGACGGATCAAATAAAATAAGATAGATTGTTCAACAGTTTATTGTCGTCCGAGCTTGCGAGACTATTGTGGACGCTCTTTAGGAAACAGCCAGCCTAGTACGTATAGTACCTGCACTTAACCTTTTGGGAAAAATACGTCAGTTTACACTGGTAAATACAAATCAACCGACTCATTTTGAAAATGATTGAAAATTGATTTAAATGCACAAGGCATAAATATTTTTATTAACTTGGGATAATTATGCAATATAAACTTGTGAACGAATTACATGCAACTCGTACTTTTGGTGGCCCAGGATCTTCTGTCCGGGCTAAAGATTAAATGACACACCACATTAAAGAGTTATACACGACGGGTGTACGCCTACACCCCGTGCTCTGGTCGTGGCCATCTCGTAAGATAATGCCAAGGATATCCGGGACACGGTCAATAACCCCCCAAATCCTAAAGTAAAAAAAGACTGTTTAAACGAGTCGAACAAACTTTTCCAACTGGACACCCAAGGGTGCAGGATTTGTGCGCTCGATCAAGCGGTACTCTATATACCGTACCCCAAGCCCGTATAGGGAAAATAAGTCAAAATGTATTTACCTGAGTAAGTATGAATCACAATTGGTAAGTGTAGATAGCTTTTACTGGGCCTCCTAATCTGGAACAAAGGTTTATAATAACCTATTAGATTTCTAACGGGTCTTTTATTTAAGCCTAAGCTTTGACCGACTAGTTTTAAGGACGATACGGTACAAGCGCACGATTAAGCGAAAGACCGGATAGAATGTGATTTAGATCCGACAAGTTTGAATACTTGTTTAATATAGGTATACCAAATACATTCTGGATTTTGAGACAAAAATGATAACGTTTGACCCGTTTCGGTCAATTTACGCAAACTAGTTACGTAAACCGAACCGAACGCAAAAAGGGCGTTACGGGTAGCCAAATGAGTCGTATGCAAGTTCCCTGAGATAATATGCTTTAAATATGATGTAATATCAGTAAGTTATGTTCTATTATGCCCCGAATAATTTTAAACTCAATTTATGCCTTAGAAGGGCATTTTGGTCATTTAAAAGATTGTAAAAGAGTTAATTTGGAAATCTGAGTCTCGGGTCTGATTTATACAGTAAATATACTTCATTTAACATATTATAACAGTAGGGTATGACCCGTATACAAAACTTATCATTTAAAATCAAACTATGCACCGTAGGGGTATTTTAGTAATTTCACAAGGGCTAAAAATGCTAAAACTGGAAATCTGAGTTCAAACATTTATACTTACTGTTATTATATGAAAATATGCTAAATACATCAGTAGGTATGAGTCTTATATGTTTAATACGAGTATAACGCTTACTATGCGCTAAAAACGCTAAAAATGCGATTTAGAGCCGTTTCCGGGTTTTTAAAAGAACGCTGAGATTTTTATATTTCCAGAATGCTCAAAATAATTTATTTAACAAATAAAATCAGTAGAAAAAGGTTTGGGGTCAAAAGGATTTATAAAACTCATTTTATGGCTTAAACGGTCAAAACCGGCATTAACCGAATCGACTTAGCGACGTATGATCCGATCAGCCAAAAATTAAATAAAAATCTTCAAAAATCCCAAAATATTATATAACATCAGTGGGTAAAAAGTTTTATATTAAAACGTGGCCTGAAATGGGTTATACGCGAAATGCGCCGTTTATTAAACATAAAGCTTTAGTTTTACGCTATCGGCCATAACTCAAAATCTGGACCACCAACTGGTCTCAAATTTTCGGTGCAAGTTTATAAATTAGTAATAAAGATTTCTACTCTTTCACTTTTCCAAAAATCACGTTTTATATCAAAAAGGGCAAAATAGTCAACTTTAAGCATAAATCGGAGACATGCAAATGAATCGGCTAAGCATAGACTCAAGTATCAAAAATTCCAGAAAGTTACACTAAAATAAAAATGGTCAAAAATAGTCTCTAATACAGATCTCAAACATGCATGCACGGATCCGAATCGATAGTCTACGAAAAAGTCGTTTTATAAGACTTTCGGTTCCGATCCGAGTTTATACCAAAGATTGTCGAGTTTATTATGATAAAACACATTCTTATATTCATTATAATTTATTTTTTGATGATCAAACTGATTGCATGTCATCTACATTACCATTTAAGCTATTTTTCGCAAAAACGATTTCTGTTGACTTTTTAGAAGCAACTTTGACTCGACAAATAGCATGCTTAGAGTGGGAATCAGAGAATACCCTTTTGAGGGTTTGTTTCCCACATAAATACCAACATTTAAGTGGTTTCAATTTGAGAAATGACAGAGCCAAACTCGTTTAATCGAAAAGTCAAACTATATGAACGACGGTTTGACTTTTAACTAATAATCAAAGCAAGAACAAATTATAGACTGATATGAAAGCTTACAAAGGTCCTAATGAAGCTTAGTTAACACTTAGAGGCTGCCTTGTCGATCAGATTGCTCCTGGAAAGCTTGGAGAGTTCTTGCAAGTTTGCTTGTTCTTGTTACAATACAAGTGCTCAATAAAATGAAGGAATGATCTGATTTATGGGGGAATTCAGATGATATAGAGAGCTCACAGTAGTCCTAGGCATGCAAGGCCTTTAATTGGTGCAAAAGGGAGGTGATCCCAGCTGTTTAACACTCAAAATTCGGGCCAAAACAGTCTAATTCGCGAGTTCTGCATCTGGGCACAGGGTCGCGGCCCGCTTAGGCCTGTCCAGGCGGGTCGCCTGGCCTGCTGATCAGCCAAACATCTTTCAAACTCGGCAGCTTTGGTCCCTGTCCTTGCACGCGATGTTTCGGCTACTTATTTTGACTTGTAAACCCCCAAACTTGGTTTTTAAGAACCTTGGGACATTTACCAACATGGTAATGTCTTCGGATAACTTTGCGCTCAACCGAAAAGCCATGAAATTCGACGTTGACGCTTTTAACCCCTCAAGTACGGTTTTGGCCATAACTTTCTCATACGGTAACGAAACTTCATGAAATTTTTACCACACATTCTAGTGAGTATATTTTAGCATTACAAAGCTTCGGGTCTGCCAAAAGTTCACTCAGAGGTATAAATTAAACATGTTGACACTTTTAGCCCCTATAGTTTGTAATTCCTCACTTTTGTGCAATTTCCGCTTCGTATGATCCATGATCCATCCGTTTAAGGTTATAAACATTATGTAGGGTTATCATAGAGTCTATTTATCCATTGTTGACACTTTGGACCCTTACGTTCCATAGTTTTCATCGTTTGTCGATTTTAGTCCCTCTAAAGTTTGTTTTCACATACCGGAACCTTATGACACGTGTCAATACATTATTGGACGTAATTTTTGAGGTGTTACATCCTCACCCCCTTAAAAGAAATGTCGACCTCGAGATTTACTGAAACAGATGAGGATATTTCTCTTTCATCGTGGATTCCACTTCCCACGTGTATTCGGGACCTCTACGGGCATCCCATTTGACCTTAACAATAGGCACATGCTTCCTTCGAAGCTTCTTCACATGTCGATCCTCAATCGACAAAGGTTTTTCCACGAACTTCAAACTCTCATCTATGTGTATATCTGTATGCGGTATAACCAGTGATTCGTCCGCGAAACACTTCTTCAGATTACAGATATGGAACACATTATGAATAGCGCTAAGTTCTTCAGGCAAATTTAACTTATAAGCAACTGACCCGACACGTTCGACAATTTCGAAAGGTCCTATGTCTCAAAAACGATATCTGGTCCTGACAGTTGGACATCTCCAACTTCTGCCCAACAGATGGGCGATCTACACTTTCTACCGTATAAGGCCTCAAAAGGCGCAGCTTTTATGCTGGAATGGTAGCTATTGTTGTAGGAGAATTCAATTAGTGGTAGGTTCTTATCCCAACTACCACCCAAGTCGATCGCACATGCACGAAGCATGTCTTCCAAAGTTTGGATAGTACGCTCACTCTGACCATCGGTCTGAGGATGATAAGCCGTACTAAAATTCAAACGAGTGCCCACCGATTGTTGGAAACTTTTCCAAAAATGCGACGTATATCTAGTATCTCTATCGGAGATAATAGATACGGGTATACCATGCAACGCTACAATCTTATCAACGTATAACTGAGCTAACATATCGGAGCTATACGTCTCCTTGATGGGTAGAAAATGAGCTGACTTTGTCAGTCTATCTACGATGACCCATATGGTATCATTTCCCTTTTTCGTCTTTGGCAACTTGGTGATGAAATCCATTGTCACCATTTCCCATTTCCACTTGGGAATTTCAGGTTGCTGAAGCAAACCTGACGGCTTCTGATGCTCAGCCTTGACTTGCGCACAAGTCAAACATTTAGCTACGTGCTCAGCTACTGACTTTTTCAAACCAATCCACCAGTAGTTTGCTTTCAGATCCTGGTACATCTTATCAGCTCCAGGATGAACGGAATATTTAGAGCTGTGGGCTTCCTGGAGGATAACATCCCGAAGTCCTCCATAAACTGGAACCCATATTCGTCCGTTTAGTCGTAGCATTCCATCTTTGTCGTAGGATAACTGCTCCTCAGTTACTCCTAACTTTTCTTCAGGATAGTTAGCTTCCAACACAGCTTCCTTTTGTGCAGCTAACACCCTTTCGTTCAAACTATTCCTTATTTCAATGCGCTTGGCATTGATTCTGATTGGTTTCACCCTTTCTTTTCTGCTCAAGGCGTCGGCAACTACATTTGCCTTGCCTGGATGGTATCTTATCTCACAGTCGTAATCATTTAAAGTTTCCATCCATCGCCTCTGACGCATGTTCAATTCCTTCTGATTGAACAAGTGTTGAAGACTCTTGTGATCCGAATAAATTATACACTTGGTTCCGTACAAGTAATGTCTCCATAGCTTCAAAGCAAACACAACAGCACCCAATTCCAAGTCGTGGGTGGTGTAGTTCTTCTCGTGCACCTTTAACTGACGAGAAGCGTAGGCAATGACTTTGCCTCTTTGCATGAGTACACAGCCCATACCAGTATGTGACGCATCACAATACACCACAAATTCTTCAATACCATCAGGCAATGTCAACACTGGAGCATTGCTCAACTTTTTCTTCAAAATGTTGAAGGATTCTTGCTGCTTAGGGCCCCAATCAAACTTAATCTTCTTACGAGTCAACGAAGTCAGGGGCGCGGCAATCCTTGAAAAGTTCTCGATGAATCGCCTATAGTATCCTGCCAATCCGAGGAAACTGCGAATCTCAGTAGGAGTCTTCGGCTCCTGCCAATTCATGACTGCTTCTACTTTTGCGGGATCTACTTGGATACCACGCTCGCTTACGACATGTCCAAGGAATTGGACTTCTCGAAGCCAAAATTCACACTTCGTAAATTTGGCATAAAGTTTCTCCTGATGCAGAAGTTTGAGAATACAACGAAGGTGTTTCTCATGGTCAGCTTGGCTCTTCGAGTAGATAAGGATGTCGTCAATAAAGACGATGACGAATTTATCTAGATAAGGCTTGCAGACGCGATTCATGAGATCCATGAATGCGGCTGGTGCGTTAGTGAGCCCAAATGGCATCACTAGGAACTCGTAATGTCCATAACGAGTCCTAAACGCTATCTTGTGCACGTCTTCATCCTTGACCTTCAACTGATGATAACCTGACCTCAGGTCGATCTTTGAGAAATAGCTTGCTCCTTGCAACTGATCGAACAGATCGTCGATCCTGGGTAATGGATATCTATTCTTAATAGTGACTTTGTTAAGCTCACGGTAATCGATGCACAGACGCATCGACCCATCCTTCTTTTTAACGAACAAGATTGGCGCTCCCCAAGGAGACGAGCTAGGTCTAATAAAACCTTTAGCTAACAGATCATCCAATTGCGTCCTCAACTCCTTCATCTCCGTTGGTGCCAATCTATATGGTGCTCTTGCTACAGGCGCTGCACCCGGAATGATGTCTATTCGAAACTCCACTTACCTATCCGGTGGCAAACCGGGGAGTTCTTCAGGAAATACTTCAGGGTATTCTGAGATAACCGGGATATCTTCGATCTTCGGCTTTGGTTCATCAATGGTAACTTGTGCCATATAAATGACACATCCCTTCTGCAGGCATCTGGATGCCTTGAGCATGGACACTTGCTCCGGCAATCCATGCTGAGTATCTCCTTGGATAGTAAGTGACTCACCAGACGGAGTCTTAACTACCACTTGCTTTCTGTTGCACATAATCTGGGCTTGGTTATGCGATAACCAATCCATGCCTATCACTATATCGAATCCAGCTAGCTTAAAGGGAAGCAAGGATAATGGGAAGGAATGATTCCTAATGGATATAACACATCCATCTAGAACAGTCGAGGCGGTTTCTATGGTTCCATCGGCTAATTCCACCTCATACTTCACACTTAAGGTTTTAACAGGTAGGTTTAACAACTTACAAAACTTATCATCTACAAATGACTTATCAGCTCCTGAATCAAACAAGACTCTAGCAAAAACATCATTTACAAGAAACGTACCTGTAATGACGTTGTCGTCAAGAACTGCCTCCTTGGCGTCCATTCTGAAGACTCTCGCATTAGTCTTCTTTCCCTCAACAGCTTTCTTTGCATTCTTTGGGCAGTTTGGCCGGATGTGCCCTTTCTCGTTGCAACCAAAACAAGTTGCATCCTTAATCCTCTTGCAATCCAAGGCTTTATGGTCTGTGGACTTGCAGATTCCACATCGCTTTTCGTGAGACTGGGATTTTACTTCTAAGCGACATTTCCCAAAATGGTGTCTCTTGCAGGTCTTGCATTTGGGTTTCTCACCTGATTGATGATCTCCCTTCTTGAATCCCGACCCTTTCCTATGGTCGTTGTTCCCTCTGTGTCGTTTCTCCGATCTTCGCGAGGTGTCGTCCTCACGTTTCCTTTTGTTTTCCTCCGAGCTCTTAATAGCTCTCAATCTGACCACATCTTGAGTGAGGGAGAGGGATAGATCAGCTACTGATCTGAACGTCGTAGGCCTTGATGCCTTGACGCTCGCCTTGATCTCTGGTGCCAGTCCCCCAATGAAACGGGCGATCCTTCGCGGCTCCGGGGTCACCAGATATGGCACTAATCGAGATAAGGTGTTGAAGGTGGTAAGATATGCCTGACAGTCGAGGTTTTTCATCACCAGGGATACGAAATCTGATTCGATCCTTTCGACCTCATGCTGCGGGCAGAAATTTTCCTTGATCAGGGCTACAAACTGATCCCATGTCATGCTGTACAGAGTGGCCTTACCGGCAGCTTGAAGGAGTGATTTCCACCATGCTAGAGCATCTCCTTTAAATGACTGGGATACGTACTTCACAACGTCCCTATCAGCACACCCGCTGATATCAACCACTGTATCCATCTCATCAATCCACGTCATGCAATCAACTGCTCCTTTTTCCCCAGTAAAATCTCTGGGTTTGCAAGAAACGAAATACTTGTACGTACAGGACTTGCTGTGCGTGTCATGCTTCAGCTTGACTTCTTGCTTTGGGATGCTGCTGTGGTTGGAGGAGTGGTTATCCTCCTCATCCTTCTTCGGCTCATTCTTTTTAGAAGGCGGCTTACTATGAGCCTCTGAATGAGTCTTGGGCTTGACATGCGATACGGTTCGGGTCCTACTCCGAGTCCCGCTAGATTCTCTGAATTGTCTATCCATAGCCTTGGCAACAGCGTTTTCTACCAGTGCTTGCAGTTCCGCACCAGTGACGTGAATCCTTGTATTATCTGGGTGCTCCCTAGAATGACTGTTGGTTTCTTCCGATTTGGCCATGTAGCTTTAAGCTACATAAAAGTAAGGACAAGGTCTATTTAGAAACCTAACAGTATTATCGTTCTAGACGATTTATTAACCATGGTATTAATAACCATAATAGTTAATTTAATTAATTTCATTCAGGGCTCTTATTAGCAACTATAATGGAATGAAATATATATATTGGCACAATAAGCCTAGTCACTTCGGACAACTTCTAAATTTTTAAATTTAGATTTTTATAGGATTAAAAATTGTATAGTTAAACAAATAATCCTTTACTTGGCAGGGAGTTATAAACCACAACTGCCTTTTTGCTTTATATGACATAGTCATAACCCGTAGGTATCAAGTCATAATCAGACTTGTATACAGATATAGTCTGTAGATAATTTATTAAAAGGGTGGCTTGTGTGATTTTGCAGATCACGCTTAGCCAGGAATGTTAACATGTTTACAGATGTTAACAGAGATTTGAATCTTTTCAACCAGGTTTTACCATATTGGCCAGGCCTGTTAATAAGACATTCAAGCTAGGTTTTACCTTACTAAGATCCTTATTAAATGGCAAATCAAATAAAAATTGATATTTTCCATTTATTTGAATATTAAATTCATGCACATAGATAAAATGAAAAACTTAAATTAACCATTTTAAATAAAGTAAACTAGTACAACTTTGCCCTAAACGGGACTTTTCTCAAATAGCATGCCCACGCAGGGGCTAAACCAAATAACAACAAACAAAACAAACAAACAGACAAAACCCACGCAGGGGTTAACAGAAACAACATACCCACGCAGGGGTAGAACAAGAGAAATATACCCACGCAGGGGTAGAATTCAGGAATGAATGTTCTCGCAGGGACATGAGTAATGAGCTAACAACCAAAGGATTTAATAATCCTTCTTACTCTTACCCTTAATCAAGTCAACCATCTTCTTGAACATACCGCGGTTGTGTCGGCGATCTTGTCGCATTTCCTGTCGCAATTCCCGTCGCACGTCGTGTATCCCTTGCAGGATTTCTTGGACTTGCGGTGGCGACATCATCGGCGCCGGCGGCGGTGGCTGATACTGCGGTGGCTGTGGAGGCTGCGGCTGCTGGTACCCTTGCGGTAAGTACCCAAAAGCTGATTGTCCCGTAGCCCAGGGACCTCCAAAAGCACTCTCCTGGTTGAGAGGGTTGTAGCCTGAAGCTAACCAGTAGGGATCTCCCGTATAATCATAACCGGGAGGAAAAGTCGGCTCGAAAGGGTTGAACTGTGCTGCGCTAGCATACGCAGGGATGGGCTCTCCAAAGTTCTGCGGCGGCAGTGGCGCAATAGGCGCAGAAGAAACCTCTGAGACGGGATGCGGAGACTCTCCCATCTATGACTCCTCGTGGAGCGGCGAGTAGCGGCTGCTACCAACATGCGGAGGGGTGCCAATGCGAATCCCTCCTCGCGTAGACATACGCGCGTTCCTCCTTGGCCTCTGAGGCGGAGGAGGCAAAACCGGTGGTGGTGGTGGCGACGGAGTGACCACGTCGCGCCAGAAGGCCTCAGATGGGTCCTGCTGCTGAGGCTGCTGCTGAAGCTGCTGCTGCTGGGAGTGGTGCTGAGAGTGCACGGGAGAACTGTGGTAAGACTGGTGCATGGGGGAGTTATGGAAGCTGGGGGTATAGACCAAGTCGTGCTGCTTAAACCTCTCCTCGTAGCTGTCAACACCATTGAAAGGTGATCCCCCGTATGGTGACCCATCCGATATCTCAATGGGATGGTTGGGAGTGCCGGACGGTGGCATGGAGGGATCGGTGTCCTCGTCGACCTCCATCTCGTTGCCACCAGAGAAGTGGTCTTCAGGTCCTAGTGGGTTATGACCCACTGGTTCATCCAAGTAGGCATCAGGGTTGTACAGGCCCTGATAAACGGGTGCTGGGTAGTTGTGAGGTGACTGGTGAAGAGGTATGAAAGATCCATGGGAGTCGTGGGGCCCATTTTCAGAATGTGGCCCAAAGGAGTGAGGTAGGGATGGTGAGGTACTCAGTGATACCGAGTGCCTGGCTGGTTCAGCAAATGATCTCCAAAGATCGTGGGCAGCAGTGTTGTGGGATGCTGATGGGGTTCGCCTATGCGAAGGCCCTGCCTCGTGATCATGTGAGGTGGCGAATCCTCCTCGTCCCCTTCCTCGAACTCGTGGCGGCATGTTGAACCTGTCAAAAATCAAACAAGTTGCACAACAAAATATATATGAGACAAAGTTAGAAAAAAAATAAAATAAACGAAATTTTGAACATTTCCTAAGTTCTTTGTCTAGACTCGAAAATCGAGGAATGTGCAATTGTGTAACTGAGATTAAACACAAAAGACTAGTGTTTAATTCACTCAGCGTTGGCTCTGATACCAACCTGTCACACCCCGATCTCCACGTGTCACCGGTGGGCCCGGTGTGGGGTATCGTGACGTAGTTGGCGTCATCATAGACAAACAATACAATATAATAATGCACAGCGGAAGCAGAAATAGATTCATTTCAACTTTAAATAAAATGCAATAATAAATATCACAAGTAGTTGAAACGGATCCACAGGCGGATCAAATAAAATAAGATAGATTGTTCAACAGTTTATTGTCGTCCGAGCTTGCGAGACTATTGTGGACGCTCTTTAGGAAACAGCCAGCCTAGTACGTATAGTACCTGCACTTAACCTTTTGGGAAAAATACGTCAGTTTACACTGGTAAATACAAATCAACCGACTCATTTTGAAAATGATTGAAAATTGATTTAAATGCACAAGGCATAAATATTTTTATTAACTTGGGATAATTATGCAATATAAACTTGTGAACGAATTACATGCAACTCGTACTTTTGGTGGCCCGGGATCTTCTGTCCGGGCTAAAGATTAAATGACACACCACATTAAAGAGTTATACACGACGGGTGTACGCCTACACCCCGTGCTCTGGTCGTGGCCATCTCGTAAGATAATGCCAAGGATATCCGGGACACGGTCAATAACCCCCCAAAGCCTAAAGTAAAACAAGACTGTTTAAACGAGTCAAACAAACTTTTCCAACTGGACACCCAAGGGTGCAGGATTTGTGCGCTCGATCAAGCGGTACTCTATATACCGTACCCCAAGCCCGTATAGGGAAAATAAGTCAAAATGTATTTACCTGAGTAAGTATGAATCACAATTGGTAAGTGTAGATAGCTTTTACTGGGCCTCCTAATCTGGAACAAAGGTTTATAATAACCTATTAGATTTCTAACGGGTCTTTTATTTAAGCCTAAGCTTTGACCGGCTAGTTTTAAGGACGATACGGTACAAGCGCACGATTAAGCGAAAGACCGGATAGAATGTGATTTAGATCCGACAAGTTTGAATACTTGTTTAATATAGGTATACCAAATACATTCTGGATTTTGAGACAAAAATGATAACGTTTGACCCGTTTCGGTCAATTTACGCAAACTAGTTACGTAAACCGAACCGAACGCAAAAAGGGCGTTACGGGTAGCCAAATGAGTCGTATGCAAGTTCCCTGAGATAATATGCTTTAAATATGATGTAATATCAGTGAGTTATGTTCTATTATGCCCCGAATAATTTTAAACTCAATTTATGCCTTAGAAGGGCATTTTGGTCATTTAAAAGATTGTAAAAGAGTTAATTTGGAAATCTGAGTCTCGGGTCTGATTTATACAGTAAATATACTTCATTTAACATATTATAACAGTAGGGTATGACCCGTATACAAAACTTATCATTTAAAATCAAACTATGCACCGTAGGGGTATTTTAGTAATTTCACAAGGGCTAAAAATGCTAAAACTGGAAATCTGAGTTCAAACATTTATACTTACTGTTATTATATGAAAATATGCTAAATACATCAGTAGGTATGAGTCTTATATGTTTAATACGAGTATAACGCTTACTATGCGCTAAAAACGCTAAAAATGCGATTTAGAGCCGTTTCCGGGTTTTTAAAAGAACGCTGAGATTTTTATATTTCCAGAATGCTCAAAATAATTTATTTAACAAATAAAATCAGTAGAAAAATGTTTGGGGTCAAAAGGATTTATAAAACTCATTTTATGGCTTAAACGGTCAAAACGCATTAACCGAATCGACTTAGCGACGTATGATCCGATCAGCCAAAAATTAAATAAAAATCTTCAAAAATCCCAAAATATTATATAACATCAGTGGGTAAAAAGTTTTATATTAAAACGTGGCCTGAAATGGGTTATACGCGAAATGCGCCGTTTATTAAACATAAAGCTTTAGTTTTACGCTATCGGCCATAACTCAAAATCTGGACCACCAACTGGTCTCAAATTTTCGGTGCAAGGTTATAAATTAGTAATAAAGATTTCTACTTTTTCACTTTTCCAAAAATCACGTTTTATATCAAAAAGGGCAAAATAGTCAACTTTAAGCATAAATCGGAGACATGCAAATGAATCGGCTAAGCATAGACTCAAGTATCAAAAATTCCAGAAAGTTACACTAAAATAAAAATGGTCAAAAATAGTCTCTAATACAGATCTCAAACATGCATGCACGGATCCGAATCGATAGTCTACGAAAAAGTCGTTTTATAAGACTTTCGGTTCCGATCCGAGTTTATACCAAAGATTGTCGAGTTTATTATGATAAAACACATTCTTATATTCATTATAATTTATTTTTTGATGATCAAACTGATTGCATGTCATCTACATTACCATTTAAGCTATTTTTCGCAAAAACGATTTCTGTTGACTTTTTAGAAGCAACTTTGACTCGACAAATAGCATGCTTAGAGTGGGAATCAGAGAATACCCTTTTGAGGGTTTGTTTCCCACATAAATACCAACATTTAAGTGGTTTCAATTTGAGAAATGACAGAGCCAAACTCGTTTAATCGAAAAGTCAAACTATATGAACGACGGTTTGACTTTTAACTAATAATCAAAGAAAGAACGAATTATAGACTGATATGAAAGCTTACAAAGGTCCTAATGAAGCTTAGTTAACACTTAGAGGCTGCCTTGTCGATCAGATTGCTCCTGGAAAGCTTGGAGAGTTCTTGCAAGTTTGCTTGTTCTTGTTACAATACAAGTGCTCAATAAAATGAAGGAATGATCTGATTTATGGGGGAATTCAGATGATATAGAGAGCTCACAGTAGTCCTAGGCATGCAAGGCCTTTAATTGGTGCAAAAGGGAGGTGATCCCAGCTGTTTAACACTCAAAATTCGGGCCAAAACAGTCTAATTCGCGAGTTCTGCATCTGGGCACAGGGTCGCGGCCCGCTTAGGCCTGTCCAGGCGGGTCGCCTGGCCTGCTGATCAGCCAAACATCTTTCAAACTCGGCAGCTTTGGTCCCTGTCCTTGCACGCGATGTTTCGGCTACTTATTTTGACTTGTAAACCCCCAAACTTGGTTTTTAAGAACCTTGGGACATTTACCAACATGGTAATGTCTTCGGATAACTTTGCGCTCAACCGAAAAGCCATGAAATTCGACGTTGACGCTTTTAACCCCTCAAGTACGGTTTTGGCCATAACTTTCTCATACGGTAACGAAACTTCATGAAATTTTTACCACACATTCTAGTGAGTATATTTTAGCATTACAAAGCTTCGGGTCTGCCAAAAGTTCACTCAGAGGTATAAATTAAACATGTTGACACTTTTAGCCCCTATAGTTTGTAATTCCTCACTTTTGTGCAATTTCCGCTTCGTATGATCCATGATCCATCCGTTTAAGGTTATAAACATTATGTAGGGTTATCATAGAGTCTATTTATCCATTGTTGACACTTTGGACCCTTACGTTCCATAGTTTTCATCGTTTGTCGATTTTAGTCCCTCTAAAGTTTGTTTTCACATACCGGAACCTTATGACACGTGTCAATACATTATTGGACGTAATTTTCGAGGTGTTACACATTTCATGAAAGATTGCCCAAGGGGGAACAACGCTCAGGCTCGAGCATTTGTGATTGGGGCAAAGAACGCATGTGAGGACCCTAATGTGGTCACCAGTACGTTTCTCGTTAACAATCACTTTGCATCCATATTATTTGACACTTGTGCCGACTATAGTTTCATGTCTGTGGAATTTAAACGTATGCTTGGGATAGAGTCTAGTAGATTGGATATTCCTTATTCCATAGAACTAGCCAATGGTAAACTTGTTGAATCGGGCGAAGTTGTTAGAGGCTGCACATTAGAACTTGGTGAGCGAAGTTTTAGCATCGATCTCTTACCTATTCAATTGGGTAGCTTCGACGTAGTGGTCGGAATGGACTGGTTGTCCAAGAACAAAGTTGCAGTTATTTGTCATGAGAAAATCATTCGCATCCCTTTGGCGAATGATGAAACTCTCATTGTGCATGGAGAAAAACGAGACGCGCCTCTGCGAATCATCAGTTGCATGATGGCACAGAAGTGCTTAAGGAAAGGATGTGTTGCTTTCCTAGCGCACGTTGTAGATAAGAAGGCTGAGGAGCCGAAACTCGAAGACATTCCTGTGGTGAAGGAATCCCCTGATGTTTTTCCCGAAGATCTGCCAGGACTACCTCCGCAACGACAAGTCGAATTCCGTATAGACTTGGTTCCAGGAGCTGCTCCTGTAGCCAAGGCACCCTATCAGCTTGCACCATCCGAGATGCAAGAATTATCTACACAACTCCAGGAGTTGTTGGATAGAGGATTCATAAGGCCAAGCTTCTCACCTTGGGGAGCTCTAGTACTGTTCGTGAAAAAGAAGGATGGAACACTGTGGATATGTATCGATTACAGAGAACTGAACAAGCTTACAATCAAGAATCGGTACCCGCTACTGAGGATTGACGACTTATTTGATCAGTTGCAAGGATCAAGCTACTATTCCAAGATCGATCTTCGATCTGGATACCATCAGTTAAGGATACAAGAGGAAAGCGTACCAAAGACTGCATTCCGAACACGTTATGGGCATTACGAATTCCTTGTGATGCCGTTCGGACTAACGAACGTGCCGCGTATGCAAACCGTATCTCGACAAATTCGTGATTGTATTTATCGATGATATCCCGATTTACTCACGAACGAAAGAAGAACACGAGCAACACCTCAGAACCATTTTGGAACTACTGAAGAAAGAGAAACTTTATGCAAAGTTCTCAAAGTGCGAATTTTGGATTCGCGAAGTACAGTTTCTGGGTCACGTTGTGAACGAGAAGAGATTCATGTAGACCCATCCAAGATTGAAGCAATAAAGAATTGGGAAGCCCCCAAAACCCCAACTGAAGTTCGACAATTTTTGGGCTTAGCGGGCTATTACCGACGATTCATCGATAATTTCTCAAAGATAGCTCAACCGCTAACGACCCTTACACAGAAAGACAAGAAATACGACTGGGGTTACAAAAAGGAATAAGCCTTCCAGCTACTTAAAAACAAGCTATGCGATGCACCAATACTATCCTTACCCGAGGGCATTGAAGACTTCGTGGTATACTGCGACGCTTCGCGTCAAGGCTTGGGCTGCGTGCTCATGCAACGCCAGAAAGTCATCGCTTACGCTTCAAGACAGTTAAAGGTGCATGAAAGGAATTACAACACGCATGACTTGGAACTAGGTGCGGTGGTATTCGCCTTGAATATCTGGAGACATTACTTATATGGTACTCGATGTACAATCTTCACGGATCACAAAAGCCTGCAACACATATTTGATCAGAAGGAGTTAAACATGCGTCAGCGACGATGGGTTGAGTTGCTGAACGACTATGACTGTGAGATTAAGTACCATCCGGGAAAGGAAAAGGTTGTAGCAGACGCGCTAAGTAGAAAAGAAAGGGTTAAGACCCTAAGGGTTCGATCATTGGAAATGACTATTCGAACGAACCTCTCTGCACGCATTCATGACGCGCAACAAGAAGCCCTTAAGATGGAAAATCGTATAGCTGAATACCTCCGGGGTATGTTGAAATATATGGTGCCAAATAAAGAGGGAACCTTGTACTTTAAGGGGCGTATTTGGGTTCCGCTCTATGGCGGTATTCGAGAAGTCATCCTTAATGAAGCTCACAAATCAAGATACTCGATCCATCCAGGATCGGACAAAATGTATCAAGACTTGAAGAATTATTATTGGTGGCCGAGACTTAAAAGCGATGTTGCTGTCTATGTAGGACAGTGCCTAACCTGTGCTAAGGTTAAGGCTGAATATCAGAAACCGTCCGGCCTACTACAACAACTAGAGATACCCATGTGGAAGTGGGAGCAAATCTCGATGGACTTCATAACAAAATTACACAGGACCCCTAGAGGGCACGATATGATATGGGTGATAGTTGATCGATTAACGAAATTTGCGCATTTCCTACCGATCCGAGAGAAGGATAGCACTGGAAAGCTTGCTGAGATATACTTAAAAGAAATCGTGGCATGTCATGGAGTGCCTATCTCAATCATTTCAGACAGAGATGGACGCTTTGTCTCAAGAATCTGGCAATCCTTTCAAGAAGCCTTTGGATCTCAGCTAGACCTAAGCACGGCCTTCCATCCACAAACAGACGGCCAGAGCGAACGAACCATACAAACATTAGAAGATATGCTTCGCGCATGTGTCATGGAACTAGGCGACAGATGGGATACTCATCTACCTTTAGTTGAGTTTTCCTACAATAACAGTTATCATACAAGTATTAAAGCCGCACCGTTCGAAGCTCTGTATGACTGCAAGTGCCGCTCACCTTTATGTTGGGCAGACGCTGGAGACAAACGAATGGTTGGTCCTGAACTTGTACAAGAGACAACCGACAAGATTATGCAGATCCGAGAGCGCATTAAGGCGGCTCAAGATCGACAAAAGAGCTACGCTGATCGAAGACGAAAACCATTAGAATTCGAGGTGGGAGACAAAGTTTTGTTGAAGGTCTCACCTTGGAAGGGCGTAGTAAGATTCGGAAAGCGTGGAAAGTTGAATCCACGATACATTGGACCATTCAAGATTTTGGAAAGAATTGGTACCGTGGCTTACAAGTTGGAATTACCGGAAGAACTTAATGGAGTACATGATACGTTCCATGTATCCAACCTTAAGAAGAGTCCAACACAGGAAAACGTGATCATCCCTGCGGATGAAGTGCATATTGATGACACCCTCTGATTTACAGAACAACCCGTTGAGGTTACAGACTGGAAAGTCAACAAGACCAGGAGGAGCAATGTCAAACTTGTCAAAGTACGTTGGAACTCTAAGCACGGACCCGAGTACACGTGGGAACGTGAAGACCAGTTTAAAGAAAAGTACCCCCACCTGTTCAAGAAAACTCCTGCGAGAGATAGATCAGCCTGAATTTCGGGAAGAAATTCTTTTAACGGGGGGGAGACTGTGACAACTGGCACCCAACCAGTAATTTCTGTACACTTTAATTATTATTTAATGACTGTAATTATGTGCTTAAATGTCAACATTGTCTGACTACATACTATACAAGTGAATTCATGCACGTCTTATATTACAAGATATTGCTTTATGTATTAATGAACAGCGTTGCGTCAGAAATACTAGTAAACTCACCGGTAAGACACATTGTGTCAACAATTCTACAGAAAGCAGTTAGACAATAGAATTGGAGCCTAGGTGTAGGTCCAACGTCAAGAATACATTAAAACCCAAGAGTACATACAAGGGTTAACATATAGAGTTTCCGGAAGCTAAAATACGCACTAAAAAGCACCCGAAACACACTTTAAATGCAGAATTTTACATATTTCAGAAAAATTCAGCTTTATAACAAGATTGTGGCATGTAAAAATATGACAAATTGATCCAGAATACTTCCCTAAGTGCTGGGAATTGAAAGTGTCACAAAAGGATACATAAAGGACACTAAACGGTGCAATTTAGCACTTTGACGAACCGGTATCTAACCGAACCACCGGACATTACATGGAACACAAAAATATTGCTAGAAGCATTGTTTTTATTTTTTTGAGCTATTTATGGTTCCCGAACACTTAAACATACTACATAATGCAAGGAATACATTAAACACTAGACTTAACACTTAACCATCAATTATTTACCTACTTACCATTCAAAAAAAATTTCATTTACCCCCCCCCCATATAGTGGACGGTTATGAGGGGCCCCACCACCCAAATCTTGCTAAATATTTCCCATGATCTTCCATAATCTTCATTGGATTTACCTTGATATCTTGGAAAGATCATGTGTGTACTATGAGGAACATATAAACCTTTAGGTATTAGCACTAAGGAGGATATAAGAACATGATCATCAACACCAACACACCACAACTCTTCTCCTCCTTTTCCCCTTGGCTTGTTCTTGGCCGACCCCCCTTTCAGCACACCACCATTGTTTTGTTTCAAGTTCATTCAATCTACATACTTCTCAAGGTGTCTAAGGAAGTGCGGAACTCTCAGATCTTGAAGGACCTCACTCGTTTGCTTTTATCCACTCCACCTTCATCTTGTTCTTCCCTAGCTTCAAGCTAGTAGTAAGATCCTTTTTAACATTTGTTTACTTCCATTTTAGTTGGTTAAAAGATATAACACGTTGATTATCATAAGAACATTAAAAGACATGCACATGAATCTTGAAGCATAAGGTGAAGTATGATGATATCTTGATGAAATGATGTTGTTTAGTAGATGTGTAATGTTTGCTTGTTGATTACTAGAAATATTGATGTTGATCAATACATGAAGCTTGTTAGATTATATCTAAAAATATTTACCAAGGTTTCCCTAATTTTTGTGTTAAGAAATGATGATTTCTTCAAGATTAAAATTTGATATTAAGTATGTATATTTTTTAGAAAAATATATACATTTATTGATCATCAAATTTTGTGCTAAGTGTATGTAGTATGTATTACATGTAATAGTGTATTAGGACTTGAAAATACACTAAATACTCCTAAGGAGTGAAAATACAAAAATACACATACAACATGCTTAGACAAGTACAAGAGAATATATTTATGAAAATATATTTCTTCATAGAATAAATAACTTAGACAAGTTATGAACATGAAATGAAGTTTTGGACAAAATACATAATTCGGGTGAAAAATACAAGATACTTATATTTATTGTTTAGAAAATAATATAAGTAAGACACATAGTTAAAAATATAAATTATTTTTAATACACAAGAACACATATACAAAAGATAGTGACTTGTACTTGTGCGATACAAGTCTAGTGACTAACGTTAATAAAACGCGTTTTGGTCACGACGCTAGATAAGCAAAAACCGGTGAAGTTTACGGCGCAAGGAACGCAAAGTTGTGAGTTCATGCTCCCCCTTTTATTTTAACTGTTTTCAGTTTTATAACTTCGGGGGTGAGATACATGTTACAAAAGTTACAATGTTTACAAATGGTATGATGGATACAAGAATTGAGGAATGATACGAGAAATCGTGTCACGAATAGGGTACCATAAGCACCATTAATCGTGTACATACTAAGACTGCAGAACAAAAGGTTAGATCTAATGGGTTTTCGGGCAGCCACACTCTTGGTGAAAACTAGTACCGAGTAGTGCTTTTGTGTCTCAGTCGTGAATCGACAACTAGAAAAATGCCTATGGTTTGGTTGCTTCCTATGTCGTGTCACATGTTAATGGCCTTGCAACCCATTAACAACCTAGATACATACAGAAATACTTGATTTATACAAGAATACTTGATTTATACAAGAATACTTGATTTATACAAGATACATACCATGTTTTCATACAAAGTATACAAACGTTCAATACAAGAACTGCATGAATTCACACCAACATTATGTTGACGTTTTTCCAAAAACTCACATGTATTTCAGGTAACTAAAGTAGATGTGTGCGCGGTCTTACTCATGCTCCTGGATGTTGTTTATGTTTATCCTTAAATAAAGTTGTAAACTTTCAGACAATATGTTGTCTTGTGATGTAAACACTTAAACTATGTTTTCCATTATGTAATGTTAATGGTGTTTGAAGTTAATTTTATGAGCATGTAGTATGTTTACCAATCGTATGCAATGAAAACCTTTCATGATCACCCCTCGTGCTTCCGCCTTAGAAAGGGGTGTGATACGGACCGGCTAACCCGACTCGGCCATTACCTATTATTTTATTATAAATAATCAATTATATTCACGTTTATTCTAGAATGTTTCATTCTGCATGGATAAACTAGGTAACCGAATCTCCAAAATTCTGGGAAGATCATGCAAATCCCCAACTCATCGGATTATCTCCTAACTTACGAGAAACCCTAATCGTAAACTATAAATAAAGGTAAACATCAAAGGTATAGACATTCTGCTCTTACCAACTCTCTATCTACATACTTTCTTACTCCCAAATTACCGAGACTTATTCTCACGTCGGAGGGTGGTTACAGGAATAACCCCATTCCTGTAACGAGTCCTAACGATGTTCTGTTTTGCAGCCAGCTGTTCGGATCACCAAGAGTTGAAGTATTCGTCGGAGCCTTACCGTTCAGGTCAGTGTTTCTTCAGTAACCCTTCTAGCAAAAGATAAGGACCGAGCTTTCCATGCCGACGATCGTTTGTGAAATTTTTCGACTATCGGGTCCTAATATTTAATCCTTTTCATATTCACCCCGATTGGAATGCCAAAGTTAGTGATCGGATGAAATGTGAAAACAAAAGTTTTGTCACGTATACGTCATGTTTGTGTTAGGGTAGAGGTGTACAAATCATTTTTTTTCAAAAACTGGTTCCGGTTATTAACCGAACTGGTTTTTTCATCAAAAACAAAAACCGGTTTTTTTTATAACCGGTTTCGGTTACTAACTGGTTTTTTACTCAAAACAATAACCGGTCCAACCGGTTAGGGTCGGTTTTTAACCGGTTTATTCCAAAAAGAAAACCCGTTTTTTTACCGGTTTAAACCGTTTTTTTATAACCGGTTTCGGTTTTAAAACCAGTTTGGAAGATAAATATCCCTAAACGGTCTACAACCGACGGTTCGGTTCGGTTCTAAACCGGTTAAAAAATCGGTTTTGGTTCTAAAACCGGTTTTTTGTACACCTCTGTGTTAGGGGTGTGGACTAATATTGAAACAAACTCTGAAATTATTATATTGTGAGTGTAATAAATAAACTATTGAACTAATAGGGTTAATTTAGATAAACCATATAGATGAAAGATCGTAGGTGGTACGTGCGTGATTATACATATTTTTACAATGAAATTACACACGAATTGGTTTTAAATTTATAAAAGTGATTATTACTTTTACATCAAAACACACACGAAAGGGCAAGTGTACCCCGTCATATATGTAGTAAAGTATCGGTAAGAACCAAGTATCGATCCACGGAAATGGGCGGAGAAATAATACTAGACCTTTGTCACTAAATTACCGGTAAAAACATAATTTGTTTTGGTTTTTAATTAAACTAAAGTAAGCATAAATAAATACTTATAAATCATAGTAAATTATATATAAATAGCCTTGCTTAATACATAACCGCGGCATGTCAACTAAGTCAGTTTTGGCATTTAGAAGCATTCGGTCAATTTTCCATTTCGAGACAATTAGTATCCCTTTCGGGAATCCTAACATGACAATCATTCGGAAAGTTAAAACGATAAACACACTTTAACCACCTAAAATTGTTCTTTAACGTGCGATTGATAAATGTCTACAAAAATCTCCTAAAAATAAGTTAGTCATCCGTTAGGAGTTTTCTAACCTCACTTAATCAAGGAAAGCAACACCGATAAACACAATGCAACCACCGAGACAAGCATAAACTAGATTAAATCACAACCGAGTTCATTTTACAAATCTTACACATAAATTCACCGAGATAGCAATTTTGGCCGAAACTACTAACTAGGCTAACAAATCATGGCAAGAATCCGTAACAACACCATCTAACCCGTTAGAGTCCTTCCGTGAGGGCAAGCTTTCTAGATTAATAATAATTGCATTTTATTAAACCACTAACCCGTTAGAGTATCATGGTGCCTACATTTTAACCAAGTTAAACTAGTTAACCAAATTAAAAGTTTACTAATACATGATTAAATAAGCTTCATTTTGCAACTATCTTACCTAACCAAGCACCAATCATCCAACACAATTACTTATAATCAAGAAATCAATATCAATAACAAGGTTGCAAACTAATCATCAAAGATAATCATAGAAAATACTTCAAAATGTCATTACAAACATAGATTAACATACTAATCAAGCAAGGGATTGTTGTGTTTTTGCCCAAAGGCTTACATTAATACATAATAATCAGTCTAAATGCTTGAAATATAACAAAAGTATGGAAAGATTTGAGAAACCAAACCATAAACAAGCATAAGAATGAGAATCTGGATAGTAAATGAGCAAAACCGGGCAATGTGGCTTGAATCCGAGTGAAAGCAGCAGCCTTCGGAGCCTCAAAATCGCCTGCAGAGCTCCCAAAATGTCCAGAGTTACGTCTAAAATGGTGTTGTTCTGTTTAAATGCTTTTTCGAAGTCGCACGGCCGTTCTTCCGATCGCACGACCGTGCACTTTAAGCATTATTGGTGGTGGGCCATCATACTGCGTGACGTCACAGATCGTTGACTGGTCTTCGGTCACGCACGGTCGTTCTTGGCTTGGCACGACCGTTCCTTTCCGGCATTTGGCTTGCACGCCTTGACTTGTGGTCGTTCCACTCCGAGATGTTGTTTGTTCTCGGATCCGCACGACCGTTCTCCATGAGGAACGACCGTGCATTTTCGGGTTTGCCTTCATTGCCTTGCACGGTGAGTTGCACGCCTGGTTCATCGCCGGGACTTTCTTGTTTGTCGGATATGCACGGTTGTGCATATGGCCGCATGACCGTGCCAAACGCCCAGGTCAGTCTTTTTCCACAGAATCTTCGCAGCTTCATCGTTTTGTCCGGAAAGTCCTCGTTTTTGGTATCATCTCGTCTGGTATGCTGTTTTAGGCCTGTAAACCAAAATGTAGATAATTAAGTATCCGAATGACGGTTTTACGGCCGAAAACGCATAAAATGGGGGTAAAACGGGGGACTAAAATATGTGTAAATTAGCGAATATCAAATCTCCCCACACTTGAACCTTGCTTGTCCTCAAGCAAGCAGAACTAAAAAGCAATAAAAGACGGAAAGAAACAAGTACGATAATTTACACACTATTTTATTGAAAACTACTATAAACGGTTGGCCGGTTTGTCGAAAGACATCATCAAAAGACTAAAACCCAACAAGCATATGCAATTATAATAGCGACAACCAAAAAGTCGTGACTTCACATTTAATTGACTCGACATGTTAATCTTCACACGACTCACAATATTCACACACACTCGGTTTTATTTATGAAACATACATAAAATGTGTATGTGTAAACACTCAACGCCTAGTCAATGAAACATGTAATATCATAAGCTTGTCATAAGATCTCGTCTCCACCAACTAACATGCAAATAAGTGTAAATCAAGAGGTCTTTACGGGTTGTAACGTTAGGCTTGGGCGAAGGGTATGGATGTAGACATTTAAAGTGGCGAAAATGGTTAAAACTCGGTTTTAGCGTTTAACTAGCAAGAACATAATACAATTATACATACAAACGCCTTAAAAAGGCGACTAAAGCGCAATCGAGCTTATCAACGAAATTTTAACATTTAAGCATTCAAAATTGTTCGATTTCTATCAACTTCACCCTATTTTAGGGTGTTTTATTTTCTGGGTTGTGTTGCTTTTTTTTTTTTAATAAATAACTATACAATAAACCGAAACAAATGCTAGTTAAACGATTATTTGTCCGAGTTTCAACACTAAAAAGGGTTTAAAAACATAAAAAGGCTAAATTTGGCTAAGTGGGCGATAATGTGGGTAAACAAAGGTAAACGGGAAGGCTCGACATGGTTAATCCTAAAGGGTAATATAAGGTGAACGGGAAGCACAACACAAAGAACAAGGCTTACAACAAAGGGGTAATCTAAGTGCCTCTATCACTTTTACACGAATTCACAAGTTCATGGTCTTAACAAGCATACTAGTGACAAATTCTAAATTACACATAACATCCGGCTCACTCCTATATCCGAAATGAACAAATATATAACAATAGGCTCAAATATGCTCACGTAACGGATGGAATGGGTAAAAGTGTGAAAACTATCATGTAAGTCTTTCTTTGTTTGTCACGCTTTCCGGTTTTCTTTTTTCAAAAATATTTTGCTTGTCGAGTTTTTATCAAGTCCGAAGCTTTCTAAAACACAACCAACCGGTTTATTTACTAAAATATATACAAAATACAGGTATTTTTGAATGATTTTTCTGAATTTTCTGATTTTTTTTTATATATATAAATGAGGACAAACAAAGTTAACAAAGTTAACCCCCTCCCCACACTTGAACTTCGCATTGTCCCCAATGCGAAACCCGAAATATAGAGAAAAAGGATAATGGTACTCCCCTCAAGATGATATCTGATGAATCGAGGCTTCCAAAGCTGCGTCTGTCATATGCTCCTGTGAAAGACTTGATAGCCACAATCTGCAAATATGTCATATGGTACAGCGCAACAGAACAGTAACAGAATAAACCCAAATAAACCATAATTTACATAAATACTACTAGTTCAAACAAAGACATAACAAACAGTAAATTGTTTTAAAATACAAAACAAACCGAGGGTGTAGGAAATAGTACGCAAAAAAAAATAACACCCGAAATAACAAGTACTAATAATAACCATAAAAGCCACCAACGAAAATCACCACCAACGCCTACTCGTCATCATCGTCATCGTGTCTCGTAAAGGACGGGCCTGCACCACCGTAACCAGGAGGGTTCCACGGTGGGAACTCTGGAGGGTTCTGGAAGTAGTTGGGATATGCATGGCGCATCTCCCCAAATAGGTATGAAAACCCGGCACTCACTCCCTGATACAAGCTCTCCTGGCTCTGCCTCAGCTGATCCTGACTGGTCCGCAGCTGATCCTGACTGGCCCGGATATGGTCCTGACTGGCCCGGATATGGTCCTGGCTGGTCCTGATCTGATCGATATACGTACCATGTTGTTCCTGCGTGACCCGCATTTGCTGGAACTGCTGATAAAAGTCCGGCCAATCCTGATGCTGGTAGAACTCGTGGTGCTGCGGCTGGTGTGGTGGTGTGTGTGGCTGGTGCTGCTCGTGCATCTCTACATCTTCTTCCTCTTCCTCTGCTGGGAGCGGGGGTAACGGGTCCCAGACCTCGTTATTCAGCCCCCTCAACCTATCCCCGTGATCAGTCTCGACAATAACCCCCATCGCTTTCAGCGATCTGATGTCGACATGCACCCCCTCAGTAATCAGGGTGAGACTCTGAAGTACCTCATCAGTCATAAGATGCTCATTGTAAGCAATTTCGGTCACATACTGACCGCCATGTATTTGACTGCTAGGAGTCCTCCCTGAACACTTCATAAAGTATTCAGCCATACGCGCCGCTAAGTTAATTGGCGCCTTCTCCACCAATGCGTAAAGAAAAATCAGATCTGGTGTTGGACAGTTACCAAGACTGTCCATGCGCCCGCATATAGTGTGGCTGAATACATGGTGCATCACTCGCACCAGAGGGTCTTTGAGTCGCGAAGCTTTTGACATTCTGGGGTTGTATGGATCCCCAACAGCATTTACAGCCCAAAACTCATCCCTTGCTGCATCAGACGGGAAAGTGAACTGCTCTGTGAAGACACTGGCATCATCCATGTCTTCCCTAGTGTAAATACCGAGTCTCCTTCCCAGACGACCAACCGACCACCGGTGCCATTTACCACACAATCGGAAAGCTATCCGCTCCTTGTGGCGGAATTTGGGTCGTCGAGCAGCAACTGGCTTCTCGTAAGCATACGATGCAAAGAACTCGATGGTAAGCTCCAAGTAAACGGGTCGGTTGCAACCGACCAAATTTATTAATGGACGACTCATCATATTTTCCAAACGATCATATTGATTCAGTTCTTGCATCACTTCCCAATCAAGCCATCTTGGGACTCCGAATTGCCCCCTCCGGGCCCATAATTCGTCTCTTTTTGGAATGCACAAAGCTTCACGCTCGTTGTTAGGATCGAACTGTAGGAAGGGATGATTCATCTGTAATGGGGAACATTGTTAGAAAGACAGAAATAGGAGAAAATGGAATTGAAAAAAGCCGAGCAGCAATTTATGAAGTTTCTGTCCAACTGATCTGGGCAAACGGCACGAGCGTGCTTCGATATGCACGGTCGTGCATATCCGAGAATTAACAGTCAAGCCCAGTGAATGTCGGACACGCACGTCCGTTCCTTAAGCGGAACGACCGTGCAACATCGGACACAAGCTGATATCGTTGAACCACCCGGAATCGCACGACCGTTCCATACAAGGAACGACCGTGCCACAACAGACCTGCAGTTTTTCGGACCCCTGATCTAGTAACAGCCTGATTTTTCGCAAATTTCAACAAGTATTTGGGCTAACAGGGGTCGGAATCACAATCGGGTGTTCACGATACTTCGATTTAACAAAGGTTAGGGTTTCGATTTGTTTATGAAGAGAACCCTAATAAATCCCTTGTTGAATCGGAAGAAATCTACCTAGAAAGCAAGAAAACATGAAATCTAACACTAGAGACGTACCGTGCGAAGTTGGGTGCGAGATCGTGCGAAGAATCGTGCGATTTGGCGTAAAAACCGCTCTGGAACGGCTGCAGCTGCTAGGGTTCGCGAATGAGAGACTTGGCTGCAGATGAGGGTTTATATATTGTGCAAAATGACAAAACTGCCCCCAGCCTTTCGCACGGTCGTTCTCCGATTGGCACGGTCGTGCGGAACCGGCGATTCTCATTTTCCTCGGTGATGCACCGAGGGTGCGACCCCCCCGTGCCAGATCCTCGAAAACGCACGGTCGTGCGGATGCTGGCACGGTCGTGCATCAGCTGCAGATCAGAATTTTCTGCAGAATGCATTTCCAGCAATTGTTTTGCCGTTTTTTCGCCATTTTTTCAACACGCCCACTGTTCTAATAATGTTGCAGCATAGAACCTTCGCCCGGCACGAATAGAAACTGTACAAACTATCGGAAACTACCTAACTAACCTAAATTACGCTAAAACTATAAAAACATAAAAATGGACAATTTTGCCCCTATAACGCCAAAGACGCTCCTGCTACATTTTTGTCGGCGAGTCAGTAGCGTAGACTCATGCTAAATTTTTGTCGACGAGTCGATAGCAAGACTCCAAGCTAAAACTAGAAAAATAAATCCTAAATGACTAAACTACCCCTAAAGCGTAAAATACGCTCTTGCTGCATTTTTGATCCACGAGTCAGCAGCGTAGACTCTCTCCTCCCCACACTTATGATGTGTGCGGGGTTTGGAGTTCAATAACCTCCATCACCGACTCTGTCGGCCCGGCAACGTATAACTTCAAGCGATGCCCATTTACTTTGAAAATAACACCGTCCGCGTTCTCTATTGCAACAGTCCCATACGGAAATATCTCTTTAACCGTGTATGGGCCTGTCTAACGTGAATGGAGCTTTCCGGGAAATAAGCGCAACCGCGAGTTGTAAAGAAGGACAAGATCGCCCGCTTGGAATTCTTTGTGGTCCTTCAAGCGTTTATCATGCAATGTCTTCGTGCGCTCCTTGTATAACACGGAGTTCTCATAAGCGCATTGTCGCAACTCTTCCAACTCGTGAATCTGGAGGAACCGGGCTTCACCTCCGGCTTTTAGGTCCAGATTTGCGGTCTTTAGCGCCCACATCGCTTTGTGTTCCAGCTCAACCGGTAGATGGCATGCCTTTCCGTAAACAAGCCTAAAGGGAGTAGTCCCAATAGGCGTCTTGTAA
The DNA here is from genome assembly GCF_002127325.2 of Helianthus annuus. Lineage (NCBI taxonomy): Eukaryota > Viridiplantae > Streptophyta > Magnoliopsida > Asterales > Asteraceae > Helianthus > Helianthus annuus. The sequence goes on along the minus strand of NC_035448.2, from coordinate 173,002,489 downwards.
GCCGTACGGAAGGCCCACAACGCTTCATCAAGCTTATCTGACCAATCCTTGCGGTTTGCACCTACTGACCGCTCAAGGATTCTTTTTAGCCCCCGGTTCGTGACTTCCACCTGCCCGCTTGTCTGTGGATGATAGGGCGTGGATAGACGGTGATGCACACCGTAACGGGACAAAGCTCTCTCGAGCTGAGTATTGCAAAAATGCGTCCCTCTGTCACTGATAAGCGCTTTCGGAGCGCCGAACCGGGCAAATAAGCTTTTCAAAAATCTCACGACCACCCTGGCATCATTAGTGGGTAAGGCCTGTGCCTCCGCCCACTTCGATACATAGTCAACCGCGACCAGGATGTACTTATTACCTCGTGAGGGGGGAAAAGGTCCCATGAAGTCTATCCCCCAGATATCAAAGACTTCACAAACCTGAATCCAGGTCTGAGGCATTTCATCACGTGCCGATATATTTGTCGCTCTCTGGCAAGCATCGCACGCTCTAACCCAACTCTGCGCATCACGAAATATAGTCGGCCAATAAAACCCGGAGTCCAACACTTTCTTGGCGGTAAAGTTGGCTCCATGGTGGCCTCCGGTAGGTCCCTCGTGACAGTGGCGCAGAATATCGGTCGCCTCCTTCCCTGAAACACATCTCCTAATCACCTGATCAGCACCAACCCGAAACAAGTAAGGGTCATCCCAAATGTAGTGCTTGACATCCGAAAAGAATTTCCTCTTTTGCTGGTGAGTCAACCCTTTAATCAGAATCCCGCAAGCAAGGTAGTTCGCAATGTCAGCGAACCATGGCGACTCATCGCATATCTCAACACTCATCAAAGACTCGTGTGGGAAGTTGTCATTTATGGAATCCCAACGCGCGTCCACGATGTCTCCATGCTCTAACCGAGATAGATGGTCAGCCGCTACATTCAACGCACCCTTTTTATCTTGTATCTCGATATCAAACTCCTGCAGCAACAAGATCCACCTGATCAGACGTGGCTTAGTGTCCTGCTTGCTGAAGAGATATCGGATGGCAGCGTGATCAGTATACACAACGGTTTTCGAAAGCACCAAGTACGATCTAAATTTGTCAAATGCGAAGACGACCGCCAAGAGCTCTTTTTCAGTCGTGGTATAATGCTCTTGAGCGTCGTGAAGAGTTTTGCTCGCATAATAGATCGGGTGAAAGTGCTTTTCTCTCTTTTGACCAAGAACGGCCCCTATGGCGTAATCACTCGCGTCGCACATAATCTCAAACGGTAAACTCCAGTCCGGTGCAACTAAAATAGGGGCCTCAATCAACTTTTGCTTGAGAAGGTCAAAGGCTCTCAAGCAATCATCTCCGAATATGAACGGAGCGTCTTTCTCCAACAGACGGGTCATGGGTCTGGCGATTTTTGAAAAATCTTTAATGAATCGCCGATAGAACCCGGCATGACCGAGAAAGCTCCGTATCGCTCTAACAGAGGTGGGAGGCGGAAGTCGGGAAATGATATCCACTTTGGCTGGATCGACCTCCATACCAGCATGCGAAATCTTGTGCCCCAGAACTATGCCCTCCTTCACCATGAAGTGGCATTTCTCCCAGTTCAGGACCAGATTCGTCTCCTCGCACCTCTTCAACATTTTCCTCAAATTTTCCAAACAGTGATCGAAGGAATCCCCAAATACCGAAAAATCATCCATGAAAACCTCCATGGAATCCTCGATCATGTCATGGAAAATTGCAACCATGCATCTCTGGAAGGTCGCTGGTGCATTACATAACCCAAAAGGCATCCGCCGGTAGGCGAATGTGCCGAAGGGGCATGTAAAGGTAGTCTTCTCCTGATCCTCAGGAGCGATAGGAATCTGAAAGTACCCAGAGAATCCGTCAAGGAAACAGTAATACAACTTCCCCGACAGACGTTCCAACATCTGGTCGATGAATGGAAGCGGGAAGTGATCCTTGCGAGTAGCATCATTGAGCTTGCGGTAGTCAATGCAAACTCGCCACCCAGTGACGGTACGGGTAGGAATTAGTTCATTCCTATCATTCGAAACTACAGTCATACCACCTTTCTTAGGTACAACCTGCACCGGACTCACCCATACAGAGTCAGAAATAGGATAAATCATGCCGGCATCCAACAATTTAATCACCTCCTTCTTCACCACGTCCTGCATATTTGGATTTAAACGTCTCTGATGCTGCGCACATGGTTTGTACTCGTCTTCCATCAGAATCTTGTGAGTACAAAAAGAAGGATTGATGCCCTTGATATCCATGATTTTCCATGCAATGGCTCTCTTATGAAGTCTCAGAACCTCGAGAAGCCGAATTTTCTCATCCTTTTCCAACGATGCCGAAATTATGACCGGTAGGCGACGCTCCTCGTCTAGAAATGTGTACTCGAGATGTGGCGGGAGTTCCTTTAACTCCAAAGGCGTCGGATCATCAACCGAAGGCTCTGTTTCCCCCTTTTTCACATGATCAATTTCAAGAAATCTCTCCGGACTCTGGGAACCATCGTCACCAATCTGATAGACTGGCTGCTCGAAATCGTGGCCCTCCTGCGTAATGCCAATCAGGTCCCCACACGACAGACGTGTGTCCGAATCAATCTCATCAATAGTACCTTGAAAATGAGAGCAAACACATGCATCGACAATGTCGACGTAATAAAGCTTGTCATCGTGACATTGCGGATGCTGCATCGATCTTTTGATATCGAATGTCACGTGCTCATCATTCACTCGGAGCGTGATTTGGCCAGCTGCCACATCAACAATCGTCCTCGCTGTATTGAGGAAAGGACGTCCAAGTATCAAAGGTACCCTTGAATCTTCATCCATGTCAAGGATAACAAAGTCCACGGGGAAAACAAATTTATCGATTTTTACAAGCATGTTTTCCACAAATCCGCGCGGATACTTTATTGAGCGATCTGCCAACCGAATGCTCATCCTAGTGGGTGACGGCTCACCCAGATCCAGTTTAGTAAAAACCTTATACGGCATAAGGTTAATACTCGCTCCCAAGTCAGCCAACGCATGGCTAACAGACATGTTTCCGATCAAACACGGGAGCGTGAAACTACCAGGATCTCCCATTTTCGTGGGCAGACGGTTTTGCAGAACGGCAGAACAAGTCTCATTCATCACCACACACGATATATCCTCGAGCTTCTGTTTATTTGAGAGGATATCCTTAAGGAATTTCGCATACTTTGGCATCTGGGCCAAGGCTTCAACAAACGGTATATTGATGTGTAGTTGTTTAAACAACTCAAGGAACTTACCGTATTGTTCTTCATTCTTCTGCTTCTTCAGCCTGCCTGGATAAGGTACCGGAGGAGTGTAATCTTTGACTGGCTCCTGGACTTGTGCTGTACTTGCTGGGCGTAGCCTGGCTTGCACCTCGTCCGGTGTGTCAGTCGGGACCGCTTCAGTGATCGGTGCTGAGTCCGATATGACGGGTCCGGTAGTTTTTCCACTCCTGGTCATCATAGCATTCACATCCCTCTGTCCGCCCGGGTTTGGTTCTGTATTACCCGGAAGACCGCCTGGGGGCCTTTTGGACATCATCTGTGCCAGCTGACCAACCTGATTCTCGATATTCTGAATCGAGGCCTTCTGACTCCTCATTTCTCCCTCGTTAGCCAGAAAACGATCCTCGCTTTGTTGGTATCGTTTTTCAGAGCTAGAGAGAAGCTGAGCCATCATATCCTCCAGCTTGGAACTAGACTGAGGGGCCTGCTGTTGGGAGCTACTCCCAGTGCCCTGATTCTGGTACGAATATGGACGCTGCTGGTAGGGTTGATTGTACTGCTGGTACTGCTGACCCTGCTGAGGCGCTGGAGCACGCTGAGTGAACCCCAATGGGTTCTGATTTCCTGCATTCGCTCGCCACCCAAAATTTGGGCGATTTCTCCATCCGGGATTATAGGTGTTGCTGTACGGGTTGTTCTGCGGCCTCACTTGATTGCTCACAAAATCTACCTCTTCCTGGCCCTCATATACGACTCCCTGAAAACATGCCCCAGGCTCGTGTGACACTCCGCACTGGTCACATCCCGAGCCAGCATGCGCAATCATCTGGGACTTGTCGAATCTCGATGTAAGAGCCGAGAGTTGTGCAGTAATGGCCGTGTAATCGTCTACAGCATGAACTCCTGAGCGAGATGATGATGATGTTGCCCGACCTCTATCTCCATCCCGACGAGAGCTGGATTTCAACGCAGCTTTCTCGATAATATCATACGCTTCAGTCGGCGTCTTAGTTCCAAGATCGCCGCCCGCGTTCACGTCTAATCGCTCCTGCGTGTTATAGTTGAGCCCCTGATAGAACGTCAAAACCAGCTGTCGCTTGGAGAAGCCGTGATGTGGCACATCAATCAACAAATCCTTGAATCTCTCCCAAGCTGCATGCAACGACTCGCCCTCGTCTTGGCGAAAGGAAACAATCCGGTTCCGTAGTTTGTTCGTTTTCTCAGGTGGAAAATATTTCTGCATAAACTGCTCCGCCAACTGATTCCAGGTCCTGATGGACCCGGCAGGAAGTGACATAAGCCAAGCTCT